>NC_064616.1:510614029-510931172 GCF_023898315.1 Schistocerca nitens | reverse complement strand
TGTTTCGCGCGTGCCGTACTCAGCGTATAGATCACCATGGCGCACCAATACAGAAAATCGACGCTCAAATTTACGTTCCGCAACGAATTTGCACTACCCAAAGCACTTGAAGTCGAACGATTCCTACGAGAAGAGGCACAAATCCCAGCGACCGACATTCTTGGCATTCACTTTTCCCTTGTGAGTAGCATCGTATATGTCAAGATCATCAACGATGCAACAAGTTAACGGATCCATCGGGAGACGAAACAGAACCTCCGTTTCTTCCATACTGATGGTATTGTGGGGACTGTACACGTCGATTATTCTGGCATGGGACTCCGCACGATCAGACTTTTCGAACTTACATTCGAATTACCGGCGGAGGGAGTCGTGACAGCGCTGGCCCCTGCGGCACGGAGCATAATCATATTGCGGAAAAATGGACGCAATTCCAGACATATCCTGTACTCAACAGAGTCCGCCAGGTCCGAATAGAACTTAAAAAACATGTACAGTCGTGGACAAAACGAGCGAGACCCCTCGCCTTTTCGTTATGCTGATCCGCAGAGCTTTAAAGTCTGCAACACAGCATAACAGGTAAGGCGACGAAGTGCTACCAACATACTACGCACAGGCGTGAAATTGAAAAACTATCCGAACTTTGTCAGACTGTTTTCAGTCATGTGTAAGACTATATTAATGCTGATTAGTGTGTGAAACACAACACGTAAATATAAGATATTAATGAATGAAGAAACGCTAATTAGTATGAACTGTACTAATAAAAATTAATTTCAACTTATCGAGACAACATAGCTGTTTTAGTAAGACAAAGTATCCCAGATCGTTACGAATTAGCAAAATATTATGTGCATTCGGCCGCGAAACGGTCTGTGTCTACGTTCAGAACAGTCATACTGGATTACTGACCTACCATGAAAGTGTGCAAATTTAGCAACGCGTGAAGATTCATAACGAAATTCAGCTAAAAATCATTCAGTGCCACACTTAAGTCATTTCAATTATTGACTGTAGCGCAAAAAGTAGACAGTAACAAGTATGAAATTCTACAAGAGTTTCATATTGACATCCACAGGGCGCCGGTACAGAGTAAAGGTAGCAATAAAACGTATTGGTCGCGCGGGAATTTCTTAAAATTGCTTTACTGGTAGTCTATCTGCCTCCAGCGAGATTAGAACCGAAAACAAATCAGACTTCCCTTGCAGTGGCAAACACCTTTCACTACGTAAGTAGACAACCCAGGCAAACAGCCCTCTATTATTATCCCAGACATGAATAAGCCGGCAATTTCGCCGTGAAAATGGCAAAATAATCTGCAGTTTCTGTTGCATAGAGCTTTCTGGACACAAAAACATGAATTTCCTACCTTTATGTCACCGCTTATGAGACAATCATTAGAGATGTTTATCGAAATAACAACGTATTGTTATTAGCGAGTAAATTTAGTAGGATAATTCTGTACCACCCCAGGAAATAAACGGCGACATAGCTGCCAAACGTATTCTACTATGTTTCGAATTATCCATTACACTCGCCACAGCCAGAAAACGTTCAATAGCCGAAGTTTTTCTTAAGGTACCTAGCAATGGGAATGATCGCACTTCTCACACGCGGTGGCGTTAATACTGGGATCTGAATTACCACGTGTATAGGCAAATGGATTTTATTTGCATTCCTGTAAACGTGATTCGGATCGAAAGCGTAGCTACGATTAATATTCTGATGTATCGACTGCAACTAGAACATTTCGAATAAAGAGTAGGGAGAATTATTTATGCGGCCTTCATCTTCAGTAACTGTCGTTACTATTTTCGTTGTTAGGATTTCGTCACCTAAATCGGTAAAAATGGACCCCTACTAGTCTCACTTTCTTGACCGCCTATCTGTCTACCCTACCCTTAAAACCCGCTTACCTCGACTACGCGTAGACATAAAAAGCGGAAATGTTTCGCACTTCCTGGGGCATACGGTCCCTTGGTGATGTAAAAAAGTGAGCTTCTATGTCAACGCAATCTAAAGATACGGCCGGTTATGTAAAGAAGATTTTCGCGAAAGGTCAAAAAATGGCTCTAAGAACTATGCAACCAAACTGCTTAGGTCATCAGTACCCTAGACCAAGAACTACTTAAACCTCCCTAACGTAAGGACATCACACACATCCATGCCCGAGGTAGGATTCCAACCTGCGACTGAAGCAGCTGCAAGGTTCGTGACTGAAGCGCCTAGAACCGCGCCGCCACCGCACCCGGCGAAACCCTTTTCACCTCATGTATAATGATAATATATACTGTCTAGTGAGGATAAACTGTATTCGCCAGCAACTCAGATCGTTTTATCACGGAACTTTGACGAAGCTACATTCAAATTTTTTTCGAAGTCGTCTGCAATACCCACTTATAAACACCCTAGGAAGGTCGTATGCGATATCCACTTCTGAAGACGCTGGCAGACACTGCAGTACCATAACAAGTATTTAAGAATTTATTGTTATGGGTCCATGCATGACACTTTATTTCAGTATCAATTTAACGCACCTAGGTGTTCGTCTATGGCTGAAAATAATGAACAAAAAATAAATAAACAGCAAACAACTTCGATGTTCAAATCAAATGTAACTCACATGTCGGAATTACAATATAATTTAATTGTTACATCTACAGGATTTCTTAGCAATCCAGACTTACGTGCCTGGCAGAGGGTTCGTCGAACCCCCTTCGGACTATTTCTCTACGTTCCTACTCTTTAACAGCGTGCGGGAAAAAGGACCACTTAAATCTTTTCTTACGGGCCCTTAACTACATTATTACTTTGCTAATTTCTTCCTGCGTAAGTTCCTGAGGAAATAATGTTTTGGCATTCAGAACAGATGTTGGTGATTGAAATTTCGTGCAAATATCTAGCGGCAACGAAAAACGCTTTTGTTTTCATGAATCAACTCGCATATCAAATCTGGGACTCTCTCTCCCCTATTTCGTGACATTACAAATCGTGCTACAGTTCCTTGGACGTTTTTCGCGTGCACCGTCAATCACGTCTGTCAAGGATCCCATACCCAGCAGGAATACTATAGCAGTGGACGGGCAAACGTGGTATAGGCAGTGTTTTCACTAGACCTGTTGCGTATTCTTAGCGTGCGGCCAATAAAACGCTGTCTTTTGTCTTCCCGACAAAAGTATGTTTGCGATTGTTCAAATAAAAAGGTTCAAATGGCTCTGAGCACTATGCGACTTAACTTCTGAGGTCATGAGTCGCCTAGAACTTAGAACTAATTAAGCCTAACTAACCTAAGGGCATCACACACATCCATGCCCGAGGCAGGATTCGAACCTGCGACCGGAGCGGTCGCTCAGCCCCAGACTGTAGCGCCTAGAACAGCACGGCCACTCCGGCCAGCGCTATTGTTCCAGTTTAAGTTTTACTGGGTACTGAGATGAGTAGACAGTATTTCAACTTGTGTTTTGTCATGTAACAGAAAGTAAATTACTGTTACTGGACGCAGCTTTTGTGTTTAATGTATTCCTCATCCAACAGAGTACACTCCTCGTACACCACACGTAACTGTTTCAAAATATTCAATTGTTACTGATGTTACCAAGTCACAGTGGTCATCTAAACTTGCCGTTTTGAAGCAAAGGAAAATATTATAGCGAAATATGGCAACAAAGAAGCGGACTATCCAAATAAACACACAATTCAGGTTCAAGTCGTTGCAGTAGGTCTACTACACAATTCCGTAAATTAGGAACAAAGTTCATTAGTAGATCGTTATCAGAAAAACCAGCCCTCATAATGCAAACTGCCACTACTAGAACGGAAGTTTCCAAACATGTCAATGAGTAGTAGAGGAAAGACGACGCATTCTGTCTACTGAATCGCAACGCACGCCACTTACGAGGGGACCCGCCAAGTGTCATACCCCGATCTTGCTGAAGCTTCGCTCAGTGAAAGAGGGGACAAAAATAAGCGAACATGTGTCTCGGATTATCTGCATACATTCGACCGCTTATGAGAAAACGACGGTCAAAGTTTTCAATGCGCTGTTGCTATAGTGTAGATATCTTTTAGCAGCTGAGCCACCACTTCAATTGAATCCTTACACGCTAAAAGGTTTTCCGTTTCAGTCAATAATTGAATTGACTTAAGTGTAGCACTGAATGATTTTTAGATGAATTTCGCTATAAATCTTCACGCATTGCTAAATTTGCACACTTTCATGGTAGGTCAGTAACGGTAATCCAATATGACTGTTCTGAACGTTGACACAGACCGTTTCGCGGCCGAATGCGCATAATATTTTGCTAATTCGTAACGATCTGGGGTACTTTGTCGTACTAAAACAGTTATGTTACCTCGATAAGCTGAAATTAATTTTTATTAGTACAGTTCATACTAATTAGCGTTTCTTCTTTCATTTATATCTTACGTTTACGTGTTGTGTTTAACACACTAATCAGCATTAATATAGTCTTACACATGAATGAAAACAGTCTGACAAAGTTCGGATAGTTTTTCAATTTCACGCCTGTGCGTAGTATGTTGGTATCACTTCGTCGTCATGCCTGTTATGCTGTGTAGCGGAATTTAAAGATATGCGGATCAGCATAACGAAAAGGCGAGGGATTTCGCTCGTTTTGTCCACGACTGTACTTTCTTTCATATCATCTACGAGGGGCAACCGAAAACCTGCTCTGGTTGCGGGAAGGAGGGACACCTCAGATCCGAATGTATCCAACGTCGAATCACTCAACTGCCACTGGCTGACACAGACCCGCCATTGCAGCCGTCGCTGCTTCCTGTGACTTACGTAGCAACCCTCAAGACCGCTACCACTTCAATACGAGAGCCGATATCCACTATTCAGACGCCGCTCCGTCTTCCAATACAGGGCGATGACGACACATCCGTTCTACAAGTTAGGGATTCAACTCCGACGGCGCCGCCCCCGTCGACGGATGACACGATAAATGACGATAGCACATCAGTAGACTCGCTTATTGTGACAACAACGGCCTTTGTGCCGGAACGTCGTGGATCGTTGCCATCGTCTGACACAGAAGAACACACCAGGATGCAACGCTCTCCGAAGCGACGGAAGCGGAGGGGTAGAGTAACTTCCTAACAGGATGCGACACAATCTCCAGAGGACGACGACTCCACCTTCAATGTCGGCGTTACCACAGAGGCAGCCGCCATTTGCAGGAGTGTGGCACCACCGAACGGAACTGAGGACAAATCACACATGTCCAAGATGGCGCAATCGGATGCCGATATGCGGGATAGATGCTGTCCACCGCATTCTGGGGTGCAGGCACCCATGCCGTGTCCTAGGGAAGCCGATCTTGCTCTGAGTTCCCCGCCGTGGGCGGATGACCACGACGACGACGGCACCATGCAAGTTACGCCAACACGGCCCACGCCATCGGCGCCGGCTCTCTAGGAACGACTGCAAGTGAGGTTTGGGGGGATGCGGAAGTGCCGATACAGTCGGAAGCTCCACAGACAATTCCAATCTCAATGGATAACTTGCAACCTGCGGTTCGACAACAAGCGCATCGTACCACCACGATTGACCTCAATACGATAAGAACGGCAGTGAAGATCCAATTGCTGCGTGAGATGCTTCGTTCTTCGGTTGTTGACAATGCTCTGTTGCAAGAAGTTTATGTAGTGGCCATCCCCGTCTTCTACGGTAATGTGACATATATGTCACCGGAGGACCGAAATGACAGCGGTACGGCAATACTAGTGCGCGACGTAATTGCCATCGAAGAAGTGACTTACCTTCGGTCAGGCAGGGGGCTGGCAATCACAGCACTGGGCACGCTCATCATTAACTTTTACGTTCCATCAGGAACTGATCAACGTCGAGAGCGATCGCAGTTCTGCTCGGAGGATATCGTCCCCCTCTTTATTAGTCGCTTCGATCAATATATCTTCGTTGGCGACTTTAACTGTGTGCTCCACCCCAAAGACCAAGACCCACATTTCTCGACTTGTCCAGAACTTCGGCTAATGGTTCGAGATCTGCTTCTCACCGACACTTGGGAGAAAATGTGTGGGACCGTCCAGGACCCACATACCTTAGTAGTCGGTCAGCCAGTCGCCTAGACCGCATTTATGTCTCACGAGCCCTAGCGCCGGGAGTGTTGGACGCCGAACGTTGGCCGCTTGCCTTATCCGATCATAGCGCTTTCACATGCACGGTCACTTTACAGCAGCAGCGGATATTGCACAGCCGTGGACCCTGGAAGCTGAATGTGGCACACCTTCAAGACCCGGAATGCCATCAGATTATCGCCAGCACATAGATGGATTGCGAATGTCATCTTCCCCGACATCCTTCGACTCTATCACGGTGGATGGAATGCGCAAAACCAGCGTTTCGGCGTGTGCTAACACGATGTGGAAAAGACATCGAAGCTTGACATCGTCAAACATTGGACTTTTATTACACAATACTCCGCGAACTCGCCATCCAGCCACCGTCACCAGATCGACAAACAGAAAGCCGCCGAATTAAAGGTAAAATATGGCAACGTTTGGAGGGGGTCGTCGTGCGGTCGCGACGTCAAGACCGAGCGGGAGGAGAAAAGCCGCCTATGCATCACATCGTGCTCGACAGCCGTCGACGCCGACAGCAGCTGATCACTGACCTCATTTTACCCGATGGTAGTGTCGTAATGACTCAGCGGGGGTTGCAGAAGCCTTTGCAGATCACTATCGCCGATTTTACGAAGAGGTGACTACGATGGAAGTGGACGATCACGACATACTGCAGCACGTTTCGCACACCATCGACAATGCAGTAGTTGCGTCGCTTTTAGCTGGACTTACACAGGACGACATCGAGGACGCGCTTAACAAGAGAGCATTCAACAAGTCGCCCGGGCCAGACGGACTGCCGCTCGAGTTTTATCGGACTTTCCGCTATCTAATGATGCCCCGAAGGATCACCATGTACCAAGAACTGATGACCCCCGGTTCCCACGTGCCACCTGTATTCGTGGAAGGTCTCCTCATACCGATACACAACCCTTCCAGAGGTCGGATGGTCGAGGACTACAGGACTATAAAATCTTCACCCGACTACTCGCCGACCGCATAAAGAAGGTTCTGCCACTACTCCTATCCATGGAGCAAATGACACAGGCCGGAGTGACCAACAAGCAAACGGCAACCAGCGAATGCAGGGATTAATAGCCATCGCCACATCCTGTCGCCTTCGAGCTGCTCTGATCTCCATTGATTTCGACAACGCCTTCGACAGAGTTCACCACAAGTTCCTTCTGTGAATTATGGCCAGCATAGGCTTCCCGCCTGACTTTCTCGACATCTTTCAGCGCCTTTTCCGCGGAGCTGCATCCCGTGTACTGGTGAGTGGACGGATTGCGGGTCCTTTGTCGATCTGACGGTCATTTCGCCAAGGATGCCCACTCTCCATGCTCCTTTACGCGATCGCACTGGAACCACTTGTCGGAGGGTTGAAAAACTGGCTCTCGGGCATGTCATTGAGGGATCACACCTTTGGCTGCAGGATGTATGCTGATAAACTTCTATTACTTGTCCCATCTGGTGAGGAGGTACGCTCGGTGATACAATGGATCAATCGATACGGATTGGCAACGAGCAGCCTCATGAATGTGGCCAAGCCGGCAGCGATGCCTATTGGGAGAGGTCTACAGGAGGGCGCTTTAGCCCCACTCCCACTAGCCAACAAGATCCGGTTCTTATACATAACATTTACGCAGGATGTGCGCCGCACAACTGCCGTGAGCTATAAACGATTACTACAGGCGATACGCACAGGAATCCGCCGGAACATACTTCGACGCATGGACGTCCTACTGCGTGTGAAATACCTCAGCCTTCACGTGGCGACTTAGGTGATCCACATGGCTCAGGTTCTACCAACATTGACAGCGATTGCACACAGGCTGCAAGCAGCGTTTGCATATTACCTTGCCGCTGGACTCCTATTCAAAATCTGCTACGAAACACTCACCCTCCATCTGTGTGAAGGCGGACTGGGGCTTATAGTCACACGACATTTACATTTTTTAGTTTACTTCCACCTATCTTTCAATGTTCAGAATTTTACTAACACATTTTCGTAGACTCATTCCTGTCTACACCCCAATTTCGATGCACTACCTCGACTTCACATGTTAGCGCCACTTTAAAATTGCTCTAAACAACTGCCGAAAGCCGAGGTACTGACTGCTCTTCAATGTTTCATCATACTAGCCAAGTGCCTAATGTATTCTAACAATTGGAATGGCTCATTCTAAAACTCTCTACACAGGAACTCCTGCCTTTGGCTCCTTTTGTGACACAGCTATATTTTCATTTGAAACCAGGGAAAGAAGGTCGATTCAAGTGTGGTTCTACGTAAGAACGAAGAAATTTAAGTGTCTGAAAGGAAGTTAGGAGTTTCACTACATAAAAGTGGATAATGTTAATTACAACATGGTGACAAAACATGTATTATGACAGTAGGAGAAGACATCCATGGAACTACAGAGAACCGTAGAGGGTAAAAGCTGCAGGGAAAGACAGATATTGAAATAGTTGCATCACATAACTGAAAACGTTTAGAGGAGAGACTGACTCAGGAAAGGAAGTCGTAACGAGCTGCATCAAATGATTTAGAGGACCACAGGTAAAAACAAAACACAGCATTACTGAATTATATTTATTTTGTTTCTGTTGTTATAGTTGTAATCTTTAGTTCGAAGACTGGTTTGATGCAGTTCTCCATGCCAATCCAGCATCTGCATTATCTCTACATAATTACAGCAACCTGCATCCACTTGGACGTTCCTTCCATATTCAAACCTTGGTCTTCCTCAACTGTTCCTACCCCCTCCCCCACTCTCTACCGGCCCCGCCTACATACACACCGCTAGATGTTACCAAGTCACGACTGCTTGATTCCTCACGATGTGTCCTACCAACATTCTTCTGCGCCCCACATTTCAAAGGCTTCTATTTTCTTCTTGTCTGATTTATTTATAGCTCATAATTCAATTTCATTCATGGTTACACTCCAGGCAAATAACTGCCGAAAAGACTTACCAACATTTATAGTTTAGTGGATGTAAACTAGTTTCCCATTTTCAGTAATGTTTTTCTTGCTATAGCTCTATATTTTCTGTCAGCTTTACATCGACCATCTTCACTTATTTTGCTGCCGAAATGAAAAAACTCATCTACTACTTTTAGGATTCCCTTGCCTAGTTGAATTCACTCAGCATCACCTAGTTTAATTCCACAACAATTCATTATCATTGTTCTACGTTTGTTGATGTTTATCATATTGTCTCTTTTCATGACACTATCCATTCCGTTCAACTGCTCCTCTAAGTATTTTGCTGTTACCAACAGAATTGCAATGTCATCGGCAAAACTAAAAGTTTTTATTTTTGTCTCTGAACTTTAATTTCCTTTCTAAATTTTTCCCTGGTATCGCTGACAGGTTGCTGAATGCACAGACTGAATAACACTCTCTCACTGCCTTCTCAACAACTGCTACCCTTCATGACCTTCAATCACAATCTGTCTTTTTTTTGTTCAAGCTGCAAATAACCTATCTCTCCCTGTATTTTATTTCCGCTATCTTCAGAATCCCACTGTGTCTTTCAGTCAACGCTGTCAAATGCTTTCTCAAAATCGATTAATCTTAGAAACTTAAAATTGCCATTCTTCAACCTATTTTCTAAGATAGGGTCAGTATCGCCTCACGTGTTCCTGAGTTTCTTCAAAATCGAAGCCGATCATCCCTGAGCCCGGCTTCCATAAGTATTTTTTGTAGACACTTCTGTAAATAATTCGTCTCAGTATTTCGCACCCACGTCTTATTAGACCAATAGTTCGTTAACATGTCTCTACTGTCAGCAAGTGCCACCTTTGGCACGGGAATTATCACGTTCTTTTTGAAGTCTGAGGGTATTTTTCCTGTGTCATATATTTAGCATACCCGGTGGAATAGGTTATCAAGGTACTTTGTATCAAGGATTTGAGTAATTTTGAGGGAACATCTTCTACCCTAAATGCCTTGTTTCGAGTTACGTGATTCCATACTCTGTCAATTCAGTATCTCATTTGTTTTCCAAGGTATTTGTTTATCTATCAGCATGACTGCTGTCAGTATTAAGTCTTGCAGCTATAATTCATAACCAAAGGGATTTAGTTCCAACAAGAATTTACATTCAGATAAACTAATAATATACAGTGTAAATAATTTATTTACCAACCATGATGCGGCGACGAAGTAGTGTGTGGGATCATGTGGTGCTGATGCAATTAACATAATAGTTGAGTAACTTTTTCCGTATCAGAGATTACGTATGGTTTATAATGACGCAACAAACAGCTGCTGTTGAATTGTGCTCACAAAGGAACTTTTCACTTTGCATCACGCATAAGACAAAAAAACTAATTACCAAAGCTAATGAAGAATTGGGATACCCAAATGATTCCCCCAAATCTAAATTTATGGTGTTTAGTACTCCGTTGGCGAATCCGAAAACTAATCATAACTACGATACAGATTCTACCCCTAGTTACAGAAAGGCAAATAAAACTCATGCCTGTTCTGTTTTTTTCAAAAACAAGGAGACGCTCAAGATACAGCTAAGTTGTGGAAAGATTTTTCGTGTCACTAGCTAGAGACATGACAATACCCCAGAATATATTTGGCAACACTTTGACTTTCGACTTACACTCCTGGAAATGGAAAAAAGAACACATTGACACCGGTGTGTCAGACCCACCATACTTGCTCCGGACACTGCGAGAGTGCTGTACAAGCAATGATCACACGCACGGCACAGCGGACACACCAGGAACCGCGGTGTTGGCCGTCGAATGGCGCTAGCTGCGCAGCATTTGTGCACCGCCGCCGTCAGTGTCAGCCAGTTTGCCGTGGCTTACGGAGCTCCATCGCAGTCTTTAACACTGGTAGCATGCCGCGACAGCGTGGACGTGAACCGTATGTGCAGTTGACGGACTTTGAGCGAGGGCGTATAGTGGGCATGCGGGAGGCCGGGTGGACGTACCGCCGAATTGCTCAACACGTGGGGCGTGAGGTCTCCACAGTACATCGATGTTGTCGCCAGTGGTCGGCGAAAGGTGCACGGGCCCGTCGACCTGGGACCGGACCACAGCGACGCACGGATGCACGCCAAGACCGTAGGATCCTACGCAGTGCCGTAGGGGACCGCACCGCCACTTCCCAGCAAATTAGGGACACTGTTGCTCCTGGGGTATCGGCGAGGACCATTCGCAACCGTCTCCATGAAGCTGGGCTACGGTCCCGCACACCGTTAGGCCGTCTTCCGCTCACGCCCCAACATCGTGCAGCCCGCCTCCAGTGGTGTCGCGACAGGCGTGAATGGAGGGACGAATTGAGACGTGTCGTCTTCAGCGATGAGAGTCGCTTCTGCCTTGGTGCCAATGATGGTCGTATGCGTGTTTGGCGCCGTGCAGGTGAGCGCCACAATCAGGACTGCATACGACCGAGGCACACAGGGCCAACACCCGACATCATGGTGTGGGGAGCGATCTCCTACACTGGCCGTACACCACTGGTGATCGTCGAGGGGACACTGAATAGTGCACGGTACATCCAAACCGTCATCGAACCCATCGTTCTACCATTCCTAGACCGGCAAGGGAACTTGCTGTTCCAACAGGACAATGCACGTCCGCATGTATCCCGTGCCACCCAACGTGCTCTAGAAGGTGTAAGTCAACTACCCTGGCCAGCATGATCTCCGGATCTGTCCCCCATTGAGCATGTTTGGGACTGGATGAAGCGTCATCTCACGCGGTCTGCACGTCCAGCACGAACGCTGGTCCAACTGAGGCGCCAGGTGGAAATGGCATGGCAATCCGTTCCACAGGACTACGTCCAGCATCTCTACGATCGTCTCCATGGGAGAATAGCAGCCTGCATTGCTGCGAAAGGTGGATATACACTGTACTAGTGCCGACATTGTGCATGCTCTGTCGCCTGTGTCTATGTGCCTGTGGTTCTGTCAGTGTGATCATGTGATGTATCTGACCCCAGGAATGTGTCAATAAAGTTTCCCCTTCCTGGGACAATGAATTCACGGTGTTCTTATTTCAATTTCCAGGAGTGTACTTCCTGGATAAGCAGAGAATTATCTTGCTATATTCACATTATATTTTCCTGTTATTTTGATTAAATATTCTGAATGATTCTCGAGTAAGGGATGGCATAGAGTTAGAACACTGACGAATGTGAACCCATTTTGACTATTTTTCGGCCGTAACTGTCTCAAGAAATATGTAAAGGTTTTTTTTTAAATTACCGCTACCAGTGACTGGTAGCGGTAATTTAAAAAAAATTCATAGAACATCGGTGTTTTTGAGTCTAGGACGGTGGTTCCAAGCTGAAACTACACCCATTCTCGTCTCTTACATTGCAACACATCCATCTAGGCCATCACTGAGGCAAAGACGGAGTTCTGTCCGACCGTTGTCTACTAGATGAAGGGTAGTCGGCCCTTGGTGGACGTGGCGAGTAGAAGTAGCCGTTTTTACGTCTCTGCTGCTGGTGGCCATGTCCTGTTGGTGGTGAGTTTAACGCCGTAAAGCGTTCGTAACTTATTACCACAGATCAGATTGGATATCTAATGGCAGAATCTGTGAGGAAAGACACTATGAAGTTTATGTTTGACGATAACTGTGTATGACCTAAATCGTTTGAGGTAGTGGACTTTATGGAAGAAGTAGTTAACAGCTGAGGATATAACTGGAGTTTATCTGTCGATCAGTATTGTACCGTCTATCTTAAATTAAAGAATCCCAAGGAATATGAGTAAATTGTACAATTATATGGAAGCAACTTAAAGGTCAAACCATCTGACGGCAATTTCGTCGATGTTAAAGTTACTCATGCAGGACTTGGAACCAGAAGCATTAGAGTTCTTGAACTAAAGTTTGAAATAATCTCAGAACAAATTAATGCAGTGTTAAAGCCTTATGGCAACATTCGAAGTAAATTCCCAGTCTTAAGTGATGCGAAGTAGGTAAAAATTGACGCGGTAAAGTAATTCCCATGATATATCAACATCTGTGGATATAAGGCTATAGTTATTTATGAGGGGCAACGCAGAACGTGCGCGGGATGTGATTCCACATGAAAAGTGTGCACTCAGTGTCTGCAGCGCCGAGTGACGCAACTACCAACGGAAGAAGCAGCTGTCCCTCCCACTTGTTACAGCTACCGATAATGTACGTCGCAGCAGTTCCTGGAACCCCACCTACGACATCAGAGACAGTTATTGATGACGTCGAAGAGGACGCAAGCATGCAAAATACCAATGCAGAAGAAACTATAAAATACAGTTTCAGCCAATCCCCGTGACAATGAACGAGGCAGCGATGCAGAGATTGCGCACAACATCGCTAACGACGATGGCATGATCGTTAAATGAAAAGCAGCCCGCGCAGGAGATTGAGTAACAGATGACAAATGATGAATCAACAGAAAACTCCACCAACGAAAACAAAAAACGAGGATTGCCCGTGACAATGAACGAGGCAGCGATGCAGAGATTGCGCACAACATCGCTAACGACGATGGCATGATCGTTAAATGAAAAGCAGCCCGCGCAGGAGATTGAGTAACAGATGACAAACGATGAATCAACAGAAAACTCCACCAACGAAAACAAAAAACGAGGATTGCCCATCACGGAGCTGATAAAAGTGCGCCCACCTTGAGAGAAAAAGTGAAGCAGGTACGACAGAAACTACATCACATGCCATCTGAGAGTGAGGAAGAACATCAACAAATGTCGAAGAAATCACGGACTATAGAACAGTCGGGCAGTGGAATAGGAACATTAGAGCAATCCACAAACACCAAAATGAGTCAAAAAAGTGCAGAAAACACAAACAATCAATCTACGGACTCACCGAAGGGTAAAAAAGGACACGAGAAGCTAACCATCTGCAGGCATGGGAGGGGGATAAGGAAAAAGGTGTTCAAACCCAATCAATGTCGGTAACACCAGAAGACAAAGCACGAAGACTCGGATGAAAAGGACTCCATCAAACACGAGATCCCGCATCGCAAGAAGCGTACAATAAATCTACTGCCTCTGGAGAAAAGATTCGTAACAAACCCCAAAGCAACGAATCCCCTTATGTTGGCGTAGGGCAGAGTGATAGTCGCCCTGAGAGGGCCTAAAAGCACGGAGGTGTCTGCAACACTACACAATACACCTTGGCACGGAGTATTGGAGGAGTGTAATCCGCCGGCAACACCCAGTGGCGGACGCTATACACTGAAGCTCGGTGGGATTGAAGAAGACATGGAGGACAACTTCTATTAACACACAGTTGTGAATCTAAACCTGGCCGAAATGAGTACTAGCCCTAATTTACAATGGTTTAGCATAGCTACAGTTAACATTAACAGAATCACTAGATTGACTGAAGTTGAATGCCTACGACATATGCATTTGATATAGACATAGTCATACTGCAAGAAGTGTGTACAGACAGTGTGAAACATATCGCGGGATACAATGCTATCCTCAACAGAGGAACTGAAAGCGGCACTGCCACGTTATTCAGGGATAGAATTATACTTAGAGATGTTAAAAATTTAGCAAGTGGACGTGGAATTTCTGTCGAAACAGAGACAGCTCAGCACACTAATACCCATTCTCCCTTCGGTTTGCTAGCCAGACTGGACAGAACAACCTTCTTTAGAGAAAGCATAATTGCGTTAATCAGTCACGCGAAAGAGAACACCATCCTTTTTGGTGATTTCACTGTGTTCTTTCCGCCACCGGCCGAGCACCCAGTCCTAACACATACCTGGAACTGGGAGACTTAGTGAAAGAATTGCACCTGGCACACTCAGCCAAGAAGAAGTCCAAGGTTTACCTATATTACTAGCCTTGCCATGAGTACGATTTACCAAATCCACGCCTCTAGTAGCCTGAAAAATACTGTTCTCAGCGCCGAAATTTGTCCGATAAGTTTTTCTGGCCATTTGGCAGTCGTGGTTAATATTAATATGCGAAGGCAAAGGACAGTCAGGGACAGGGGAATCTGAAATTCAATATCTCATACGTGATGGACACTGAACTGGAGCACGAGTTAAAGCGATGTTGGGAAATGTACTTAAGGAACATACGACGCTACAGATCCTAGCTGGGATGGTGGGTTACACAGGAAAAATTTTAAATACGATTTTTACTAAAAAAAGCTACGGTTTTGAATAAAACCGATGGAAAAGACACACAATGGAATTCTAATTCCAGTGCCTAAGAGAACTGGTTCAAAAAAAAATGGGCTCTGAGCACTATGGGACTCAACTGCTGTGGTCATAAGTCCCCTAGAACTTAGAACTACTTAAACCTAACTAACCTAAGGACAGCACACAACACCCAGCCATCACGAGGCAGAGAAAATCCCTGACCCCGCCGGGAATCGAACCCGGGAACCCGGGCGTGGGAAGCGAGAACGCTACCGCACGACCACGAGATGCGGGCCCTAAGAGAACTACACGCAGATACTGCCAATATGCCACATCATAAGAATGAAACGGATCAAGGCCAAAACAATCTCTCTCAAACGCCAGCAACAAGAGGGGGTTAAAATAAGATAGAGAGAAGAGGATAAAAGAAAAGAAAGCCGCGCGGTCTGTCACGGTCCGCGCTGCACCCCCGTCGGATGTTCGAGGCCTCTGTCGGGCACGGGTGTGTGTGTCGTCCTTAGAGTAAGTTAGTTTAAGTTAGACTAAGTAGTGCGCAGGTTTAGCGGCCGATGACCTCAGCAGTTTGGTCCCATAAGACCATACAAAAAGAAAGAAGAAAGAAAGAAGACAAAACAAAAACCGCTTTCCACCCTCTGGCCGAATTCAAAAGAGGACTCTGACTGCACCTAAGTTCTCTCCGAAATGATGCTGGAAGATAACTTATCCACCAGTAGGACATCAAAAAGTTTGCCCATTATTACGACATGAGACTGCATGCTGACCGGGACACGGGAGTCACCGACAATTGTCATGCTTTTTTAAATTACGTTGACCTGACTGTGATGGAAGCAGAAAATGCTGAGCTGGAAACAAATAAATCTCCTGGACCTGAAGGGTTATTAGGAGGGATTGACTTAAAGTACTGGAATTTAATCGGCAGCACATTGACCACAGCGCTCGACGAAGTACGCACGTCAGCCACTGTCCCCTTTGAGGTTTTAGAAGGGCTCATAGACTTGGTTCCTAAAAAGGGCTGCGCTAATGATTTGCAAAACATGCATGCTATATCGCTCCTAAACGCTGATTACAAGCTAGTTGCTAGGATTTTGCTTCATCGACTGAACACCGTTGCTGGTCACTTTATCAGTCAATATCAGAAGTATCATGTCTTATTGCCCTCTAGCTCTACAGAAGGAATTGGATTTTATGCAAGCAATCTTATTCTAAAAGGAAGATAAGTATCCTCAACGTTCTTTTATATTCACATGACAATGTTAAAATTTTCAGAAAGTCTGTTTATTTATGGGTGCATAAGGAACTGTAAGTGCCTTTAGCACATGTTTTGTTTTTGGAGGAATGTAAA
Organism: Schistocerca nitens; assembly: GCF_023898315.1. Taxonomy (NCBI): domain Eukaryota; kingdom Metazoa; phylum Arthropoda; class Insecta; order Orthoptera; family Acrididae; genus Schistocerca; species Schistocerca nitens. The sequence continues at coordinate 510,914,565 of NC_064616.1, read as the reverse complement.
GACACATTTCAGGTCTGAGCTAACAAAAATGCATGAAACCACCATATCTGTTCAGTTGGTATTGTCCCATTTGAGTTAAATTCTAACGTAAGTAAATAAATAAAAATCACCAGGAGAGTAGCTTCGTCGTCATCTGGAGCAACAAAGATGGAAATGTGTACATTCCGGGGAGTGGCGTACTTCAGGTTCCGAGAAGCCGAAAAATTAAACAAAATCGGGAGAATGACGCGGACAGTCAGGACATGATTGTGAAAACTTCAAGAAGATAAACTTTAAGCCGTCAGTCACTAGGTTACAACTGTTTCTGTGCAGCGAAGATCATCTTGAAGTTTAATCCCCTCCGTGACCCTGGAGCACGTTTCGTGGGTGTAGCAACGCGATGGCCAAGCCAAGGAATGACTTTAGTAGCTGTCGGTCGAAATCTCGCTGGAGACAGATGTTTTTACTTCTTATCTGACAAAGTTACACTCAGGCACATCGACAAAAACTTCTCCCTCACAAGTATTCTTTCTACTCTTATTCAGTACACCGTAGATTTAAAAGAGAAAAACTTACAGATCTGCACACTTGTTATTTACTCCTTTTTCTGCTTCTCCAGAGTTAATTTTTTGTTATTTATGGAAAAATAATTTTAGTAACTTAATACGGGCGCTGAATAACTTGTTAACTGGGATTTGTTATGTGTTTCCCCCCACTGCTGTATTTCCATACTTTCGTGGCAGTTACGTATGCGTAAGGTCTGGGTTTTAGTCTCACGCCAGGCAACCATTTTTAATAACTACAAACAGCTCTTCTACACCTCTTGTAATGCCAGTTGAATATTTTAGGTTTGTACCCTGCTTCCCAATCCCCATAAAACAGGATGCCCCTTCGCTACTTGTTGGACGAGAGTCGGCGTAGTTTGGGCCATGGCAGAGGCGGAAGTCAAGCCAGATTGAAACTCTGTGACCAGCAAGCTTTATTACATGAGAATTTTTTTTGTATTACTGACCCAATCGTCACGCAAGGTCATTGGGAACTTATATCATATTATATGAACTTTAGATGTGGAAAATATTGGTTCTGGACTGGGATACAGAGTCAGATCTGCCTTTTCGCAAAGTTTTACCCCTTTGAGATGATGCATTTCCTTCGATTCATTGTTTCCCCAAGACTCAGAACTACACTACGTCTCCACGAAAGGCCCGTGTGTGGATTCGAATCCTGGTATAAAACAAAAGTTTCTATCCTGTCATTTCAAGTTGTAACATACGCACGCAAAACTACAGGTGAATAATATTTATGGTTTTTAATGTGCTTCCACTTGTTGTCAACAACAAGGGTTGTTAATGGTTTCGACTCCCAGTTAGACACAGAAATTTTCGTCATATCATTTCGGGTTCAAGCATGTCGCTCCTAGTTACTGTGAAAAAGAATGTTTCTTCATGTGTAGTCAACAACGATGATGTGTAGTGTTCGATTCCCGCTTAGCATAGAACTTTTTGTCACGTTATTTCCAATTCAGACATGTGAACAGCTCCCAGCTGGTGAAAGAAACCTATTTTTAACTTGTCTTCGTCACTAGAAGTCGACGGCGGTAGGCTCTGGGTTCGCATCCCGGTAAGGAAACAATTTTTCGTCTTGTCGTTTCACTTTCAGTCATCTCGTTACTGGCGAGAAACTACGATATCTAACATTTGATTGTGCTTAGTTAACAATTCGATTAGTTGCTGAGTTCTAATCTCCGTCCAACAAAAATCTTTGTGGCATGTCATTTCAAGTTAAAAAATGGTTCAAATGGCTCTGAGCACTATGGGACTTAACATCTGTGGTCATCAGTCCCCTAGAACTTAGAACTACTTAAACCTAACTAACCTAAGGACATCACACACATCCATGCCCGAGGCAGGATTCGAACCTGCGACCGTAGCGGTCACGCGGTTCCAGACTGAAGCGCCTAGAACCGCACGGCCACTACGGCCGGCTTCAAGTTAAAACGTGCTGATAGTTTGTTACTTGTGACTGAAACTACCTTTAAGATCTTTTATGGTTAGTTAACAAGAACAACAGTTGGATGAGAGTCCCAGGTCCCCGTCCAGTAAAAAAAATTTTGTCATTTAATTTCAAGGTGAAAGCTGCTTTTTGATATGTCATATATTGTAATAAAGTTGAGTCTACAAGCGCAATGATTGTCATCTATAATAACCTATTTTCTGATATTTCCATTTTCGTGTTTTAATTATTATCTGGATTGATAGCCACACACAGCAATTATGTCTTGAAGCCTGTTCAAGTAACCGTTTTGTATAGTCAAACAGCTGTATCGAAAAGAAAACAGAAAATCTGTAAGTCAGCTAGATTTTGTGGGCTGTATACAAATCACGCGAAACACAATTCAAGTTGTTCGGATGCTTTTGAGCATGATAGTACATGCCAAGGGACCCTGTCGGGAGAGGGGATGTAGTCTGGTTTTTATGCTGTTTAGAACAAGATATGTACTGAATTTCGATGCCTTTTCTACAAAATAGAAAGAATGCTGTGATGGTTATACATTAGGGGAAAGAATATGTGCACCGAAAGCTACACATGTGGTCCTCGACGCCCTTCTTATATTATGGGGTTATGTTTACTCACTCAAAATGGCATATGGAGCTGCAGAAGCCTATCGTACAGGTCCTTTTATTATGATACAAGAAAACATTAGAGTATCAACAGGAGAATGGAAAAGGAAATGAAATATCTTATCAGTTATAAAGTAAATGTACAACCGTGCTATCACATTGTTGTCTACGTTTGGGATTCGCGTTTCCCAATAGTATTTATGCACAAGAATAAAGTGTTGCACAGTCATAAGTATTCGACCCCTTATGTTATGGCCAATTATAAGAAGACGACAGGCAAGATTGACAAAACAGGATTACCTGAGAGAAACGTGTTCCCTCAGCACACGTTTTGACAGTTGGTGACATAGACTTCCATATTTTTTGACTCACTGCCAAGAAAAAGTTTCTTTTGTGGAAGACTAACAAGAGCTATACATCAAATCAGGGTACGTAAAAATTGCAGCTGAATGTATACCTCCCGGTTCCATAAAAATCCAACTGACATTAGAGAGACAGATTTTTGCTGGCTTTCTAGCAGAAAGCACCAGGGCAAGATAACTTCATACCTTGCTAAAAGGGGGAGGTCCCTGTAGACATCCTGCTATCAGATGTTAGAAACCATTATCTGATTTTAGACACAAGCTCACTGGAGTTGCAGGAATTGAGGCAGGAAGCGATCTTGACATACATGCACAGCTTGTTGTAATCCACCGCGTGTTGAGTCTTTTTTCCATCACCTTCACTAAAATAGTATTTTGCACAATAATTTGTTATTTACATCAATCACTTAAACAAAGTAATTTGGTATCATTCTATTTCCTTGTCATGTATACACTTGTTGTTAGGAGTCAACTGTAGATTATAAACGAAAACTTGTAGCGAAATTCTAATTGTGGGTTAAATGATATTCTATATCAAATGTAATATAATTCTGTTCTTCTCATCTATTTTGCACAAGAAAGATTGTCTATTACAGATGTATAACACGTATCTCTAGTTAATAAAAGTTCTTCGGTTAGCTTGCCGCTACACATTTAAATAAAATCCCAAACTTTTGGTGACTGCCTGGCGATGATGACGTTGGCAGTCATCGAAAATTTTGAATTTGATTTGAACCTTACGAGACAATTTCACCAAAACGTAATTAAGCAAGGATCCGTCACGGAAAACTTCATAGTCACGTGTCTCTTGCGTTAATTGTTCAAAGTGTCACGGGAAAATCTTGCTATCTTAGTAGTTGTCAAGATTACTCGCTTTGCTGTAAAGATTCGTTCGTGATGTTTATGTTCCTTTTCAAAGGTTCAGAACTCGTTCTTATCAATGTTAACGTCCCGTTGCTTGACACCTCACATTTCCAGGTCTCATTCCTAACATCCTCTCTTTCGGAATTATACAGGGTGTTACAAAAAGGTACGGCCAAACTTTCAGGAAACATTCCTCACACACAAAGAAAGAAAATATGTTATGTGGACATGTGTCCGGAAACGCTTACTTTCCATGTTAGAGCTAATTTTATTACTTCTCTTCAAATCACATTAATCATGGAATGGAAACACACAGCAACAGAACGTTCCAGCGTGACTTCAAACACTTTGTTACAGGAAATGTTCAAAATGTCCTCCGTTAACGAGGATTCATGCATCCACCCTCCGTCGCATGGAATCCCTGATGCGTTGATGCAGCCCTGGAGAATGGCGTATTGTATCACAGCCGTCCACAATACGAGCACGAACAGTCTCTACATTTGGTACCGGGGTTGCGTAGACAAAAGCTTTCAAATGCCCCCATAAATGAAAGTCAAGAGGGTTGAGGTCAGGAGAGCGTGGAGGCCATGGAATTGGTCCACCTCTACCAATCCATCAGTCACCGAATCTGTTGTTGAGAAGCGAACGAACACTTCGACTGAAATGTGCAGGAGTTCCATCGTGTATGAACCACATGTTGTGTCGTACTTGTAATGGCACATGTTCTAGCAGCACAGGTAGAGTATCCCGTATGAAATCATGGCGGTGAATCGAGGAAGTACAGTACATACTGACGAAACTAAAATGAGCTCTAACATCGAAATTAAGCGTTTCCGGACACATGCCCACATAACATCTTTTCTTTATTTGTGTGTGAGGAATGTTTCCTGAAAGTTTGGCCGTACCTTTTTGTAACACCCTGTATGCACACTGTTCATGCCTTAATTAGCTTACAGTAACCAACAGGAAGTTATCAAAAGAATTAATTATTTTAGTAATTCAAGCATTAACATAAAGTTTATTAAATATAAATATATTTGTCTGTATGGAAGACGTAATAGTATGTATTCCCATTATATCTGGTCAACAGCATAGATAATTTAAGAAAAACTAATTGTATTGTGTGGATAAATAAACTGACAATTTCAGAAGGTGCTGTTTTTATTCAAAAATTACAATTACGTAATACCACCTACGAACTTGTTTTCGAATCCGACAAAATAGTTTTGCAACATTTGAATTCCACTCTTGTTCTGGAAAAATATATCCGTTACATATTTAGTTCAGAATAACCTCACATTATATTGAACTATGAACATTTAAAATTACAAATGTATTGACGAAATTTTACTTCTGGATTTAGAGGAATGAATCACACTTGACAGACACAATCAGGCTCGGCGTTACATATCGACAACATTTACCTCTATACCCAGAATAGACGTGCATGGAATAAAACTGGAAACAGCAAATTGCATTGCTTCATTAACACGTGGGTCATGGTACGTGTACAAACCAGGTTTGTGAAAAGTGGTGGCATCCGGAAACTAATGACCTGAAAGGGTAGTTACCACCTAGTTTTAATATGTGATGGTAAATGACGAATACTATTGTGTTCGACTATTAACGGCAAACGAGGATTGAGTGTTCGTGAGATTTCAGCTAAGTTATGAAGATAAGACGTAGCACTCAATTTTAAACAGGTGTAATTGGCTTGGAACTTTTAACAAAGCAGCTGCTCTGATTCAAAACTCAGTCGTTTCTTCTGTCGCATTTTATTGGAGTTTCACGTAAAATTATATGTTGATATGTCTATTGTTTTGCAGAAACAGAGAGAAAGAGATAACTGCGTTCGTAACGAAAATTTGACTTACGAAGCGCAGTGGTTGTCGACATAATGAGCACTTGAGACGTACTTGCCTCTGCCGAACTTCCTTAACTAGTCAGCTGCCTGTACGCTTTCTTCTCCACTGCTCCTTTACGAGTCGTAGCTCGACTTTTTTTTACCGCCCTCGGCCAAGAGAAACCTTCAGTACTAACAAGACATAACTGCTAAAGTTCGTTTACATTTACAGACATTCTCTAAGGATGAGTATACTTCGGTCGTTACTAACGAATCGTGTCAATCATTTTCTAGGAAAAAAGTAGTTAATGTGTAATATAAGACTTATGCGGAACGCAGTCACTTGTTTTATTTTTCAGTAAGAGTACACGTTTCAATTCATTTTCTGCCGTTTTCAAGCGTTTCTGTTTATTGACAGTGAACTGGATAAAAATATAAAACTGTTTCCTTAGGTTGGGAAAATCATGTCGCAAGCTAGGAAGAATTTTTTTTAACTTCCTTATAAACCCATACTTGATCTCTGTTGCAAATATCTTGATGTTAAACACTGCTGTGATATCATTTGTTCTAAAATGGGCAACGATATCAGTGTAAACCAGTACCAGGATAAAATCTTCCCGCTACCTGATACCACTTTATCTACTGTTTGTTGTTATTTTCAAATGAAATATAATTACAATTTATCATCTGCAGCAGCAAACATTTTCAGTTTGACTTCCCTCATATGAACTCCGCAATCTGACCAAGGAATATTATCGGCTGCCCTGAGGAGCTGTAAGACGGCTGCATTGAAGAAGCGTACCCTCACTAAGTCTTTATTCCGTGTTTCGAAGTGTACAGCCCGCATCTCGTGGTCGTGCGGTAGCGTTCTCGCTTCCCACGCCCAGGTTCCCGGGTTCGATTCCCGGCGGGGTCAGGGATTTTCTCTGCCTCGTGATGGCTGGGTGTTGTGTGCTGTCCTTAGGTTAGTTAGGTTTAAGTAGTTCTAAGTTCTAGGGGACTGATGACCATAGATGTTAAGTCCCATAGTGCTCAGAGCCATTTGAACCATTTTTGAAGTGTACAGCATTGTTTTTCCTTCACGTAGGTACTCTCTGCTCTTCCAGAGACTAAGTGAGAGAATTTATGCTGCCCCCACAGAAGCCGGAAGATGGCAGTAATAAGAACGCCACCTTTCTCGGCTGCGCAGCTAGGCTTGTAAAAAAAAATCGCCAGACTTTACTGTGGCACACTTAGTGGAAAATGTATTTTCTCAAATTCTTTACGGTTTAAATCTTTTATACTTGTTTGAATGAATGTACTTTCTGCATCTCAAATGATGCATTCAATAATCTTTGGTTTTTATCCCATGAAATAAGCGAAGGTTCAGCACAATTTAATTGAGTTCGTATGCAACGGAATTCGTCCTTCGTTTAGTCTCCTTCGGTCTTGTTTATAGGTGTAGCACTATTTCAGTGTGCTTACATTGCTCATAACGTTTGTCTGGATGACGGTATACCAGGACGCAACCATCGACCTGGTGTAACATGAGACGTGATTCATCCACCTCGCTTAATGTTCCATTGTTCCATGGTCTAATCTCGATGAAACCATGCCCACTGTAATCGTTATTATCGATTTTGTGTCAACATGGGAATATGTAGGAGTCGTCTGTTGCGTAGCGTCCACCACAGGAACACTTCGGAGACAGTGATTGTTTGTATCATCAGACAATGAACTCTGTCATAAAGCAGCATCTTCGAGGCAATGGTTTGTGGACAGTAACATTCCTGAAATGACCTGCCAAGAGCCGCGACCTGAATCCAGACCCAGCGTCCAATATCAGTACCCGCTCTCATTTCGGTTCTTGAGGAAGAATGGGCTGCTGTTACTCCACAGGCATTCAGACAGCTCTTTGAAAGTTTTCCCAGGAAAGTTCACGTCACCGTAAGGGCGAAGGGCGGACGCACCCTACACTAACGTTCACTAGTTGGTGTCAGCATACTTTTGGTCAGTGTACACAGTGTGTGTGTGTGTGTGTGTGTGTGTGTGTGTGTGTTACAGAGAGAGAGAGAGAGAAAGGAACCGTGGGAAGATTAGGAAAATAGCGTAAATGATTGCCAAAAAACAGAATCGCATGGAATACGGTTTAACATTCATAGTCCAGCAAAGAGAGAGTTTTATACTTGGAAACAGTAAGTCAGAACCAAATCGTGACAAACAGCTAGCTTAATAGTCAAAAATCGCCTCAATGGTGAAAAACAAGGTTGTCTGTCAATGAAGAAACCCTCTACCGCCATAAATAAAACAACAAGAAAACTTGCTAGGGAAAAATAGGCTTTTGAGGTCGTGAAGGCCCATCGGCTTTAATCGCTTTACATACATCCACAAGGTATCTTAATCCTACGCCCAATATATGTTGCCAGTTTAAACTATGGCTTAAAGGATAGTATCCTATTATGAAGGAAACATATAGTTACGAAATGCGGTTCCACGGTGGACGGGCATTGTAAAACGCAACGTTTCAGTTGAGACATCGGTAAAATGCAAAATGACTTCTAAAACAACCAAACGTAGTTTTTCGATGATTTCCTTAGTCTAATAATAAAAATGAACATCCGGCAACAGTGTTCATACCTGAATGATGTTTCGTTCACATATTATGCAGTTTCCCCAACTCATTAATCATGGGAGACACACATGAACAAAGCGTTGGAATCATGGGGAGCATGCACACTTGGTGACGTCCGGCTACGTTGTGCACCGCCAATGTTTGGTTTTCTGTGTCCCTGTTGCCATGCGACGTACGTCATTGCTTCTTGACCGGTAACATCAGCTGTTCCAGCGATCAGTATAACCGTTGCAAACACATGGATTACTACGTATAGTTAACACAGACTTGGCTCGTGCAATGTCAGTATACACGAATGCTGAGTTGGCAGACGCCCGTTTGATGTGTGGATTAGCCAACAGCAATAGCGCTCGCGCTCAACGTTTGTACCGGGAGAGATTTCCAGGACCAATATGTCCTGACAGGAAAACGCCTGAAGCCATTAATCGTCGTCTTAGAGAATAAGGGGAATTTAAGGCTGATAATCGCGACCGGGGGAGGCCTAGAAGGACGAGAGCACCGTAACGGCAGGCGGCAATTCTTCATGCAATTGACTACGATCCCAGTGTCAGTTCAATAATGAATGTCGATCACGTGAGTGTCTGGCGATTGTTACACAAGGACCATATGTATGCATACCACTTACAGCGTGTGCAGGACACTATCAGCGGCTTATTTTCCTGCATGGCTACTCTTCTGTGAATGATTTTATTCAACAAGGTGTCAACGCTAATTTTAGTGCAACGATACTGTTCACAGATGAGGCGTCGTTTCAACGAGATCATATTGTAAATTTCCACAATCTGCACTTATGGGGGGAGGTCAGTCCTCGTGCAACTGTTGAAGCATGTCATTCTGTCAATGTCTGGGCCTACGTCATTGGTAACGGTTTATAAGGGCCTCACATTCCTCCACCCAGGCTCAACGGACAAAGTTGTCATAGTTTTGTAGAGAATGTTTTACCTGATCTGTTAGTAGATGTGCCTTTATCTGTACGACAAAACATGTTCTTCATGCACGATGGAGCTACTCCCAATTTTAGTGTTATTGTACGTCAGCTTCTAATCAACACCCTCGGTGACAGATGGATAGGTGGAGATGGACCAGTTGCCTGGCCCCCACGCTCTCCGGGCCTAAACCCACTTGACTTTTATTTGTGGGGGTATTTGAAAACCTCTGTGTATGGAACCCCAGTACAAGATGTTCAGAGTCTCCGCACCCCTATTATGAAAGACTGCGAAACCATACGCAACACAGGAGAGTGTAATGGGACCATTGCTTTTCACAATATATATAAATGACCTAGTAGATAGTGTCGGAAGTTCCGTGCGGTTTTTCGCGGATGATGTTGTAGTATACAGGGAAGTTGCACCATTAGAAAACTGTAGCGAAATGCACGAAGATCTGCAGCGGATAGGCACTTGGTGCAGGGAGTGGCAATTGACCCTTAACATAGACAAATGTAATGTATTGCGTACACATAGAAAGAAGAATTCTTTATTGTATGATTATATGATAGCGGAACAAACACTGGTAGCAGTTACTTCTGTAAAATATCTGGGAGTATGCGTGCGGAACGATTTGAAGTGGAATGGTCACATAAAAGTCATTGTTGGTAAGGCGGGTACCAGGTTGAGATTAATTGGGAGAGTCCTTAGAAACTGTAGTCCATCGACAAAGGAGGTGGCTTACAAAACACTCGTTCGACCTATACTTGAGTATTGCTCATCAGTGTGGGATCCGTACCAGATCGGGTTGACGGAGGAGATAGAGAAGATCCAAAGAAGAGCGGCGCGTTTCGTCACTGGGTTATTTGGTAAACGTGATAGCGTTACGGAGATGTTTAGCCAACTCAAGTGACAGACTCTGCAAGACAGGTGCTCTGCATCGCGATGTAGCTTGCTGTCCAGGTTTCGAGAGCGTGCGTTTCTGGATGAGGTATCGAATAATGTATTGCTTCCCCCTACTTATACCTCCCGAGGAGATCACGAATGTAAAATTAGAGAGATTCGAGCGCGCACGGAGGCTTTCCGGCAGTCGTTCTTCCCGAGAACCATACGCGACTGGAACAGAAAAGGGAGGTAATAACAGTGGCACGTAAAGTGCCCTCCGCCACACACCGTTGGGTGGCTTTCGGAGTATAAATCTAGATGTAGATGTACTCCACGGATACATCAGCGCAACCGAGAATCACTACAACGGTGGGTTGATGCATGTAGCGATGCCCACGGAGGGCATACTAAACATGACTTAGGGGAAAGAGTTGCGTGTAGTATGCTGGTGCTTTCTGCTCGCATGTGTTTCCCATGATTAATGAGTTGTAGAGAATGAGTTGTAATATGGAATTTTTTTTCTTATTGAGTTTCGATCCCCCCCCCCCCCCCCCCCGAAGGGGGCGGGCTGGCAGCAGCTTAGTATGCCACTCTTCAGCCTACAGAATTTGTTTCAAAAAGATGAAGATAATAAAAACAGGCGATAAAATCGACTACTTAAAGGGTAATATGGCGGAAAAAAACGTGGAACTTAAAACATAGAAACAAAGGGTTTATGATGCTAATAAAATACATATGAAGCAGGCAGGGAAAATATTAGACAGACAATTAAAAAAACACGACCGTCTAGTTTCTGTTCGCAAGAGACATAAAATTCACATCCAACGACAGCATGATTTCTGTTCGCAACGCTTTGGAAACACGAACAACATTGAACATTCACTTGAACACTGCACTAAAAAGTTGGCAAATATGACATACCACAGCTGAGGGCAGGTGGGGGGAACCTGGACAGATGATGGGAAAATAAAAAAGAGGGGAAGGGGGGAAAGGAACCGATGGAGGACGAGGACCCATAAGAGGGGGGGGATGGCAGAGGAGGGGAATACAAAAGCACACTGGGAGGGGGGAAGAAGGGAGGTAGAGAGAGGGTAGGTAGGGAGAAAACTGGATGGAAGGGGTGGGAGAGGGAGCCCAGGGAAAGGACAGAGGAAAAGAGGGGGGATGAAGATCAGAGTTGATAGGAGGTATAAAGGGAGGGAGAGAGGGCATCATCCGGGAGGGGGAGTTGATGGAATCCACCTTGGGAAAGGAGATGAAGGGTGTAGAGATGGAGGGTAGGGGGGACACAACAGTGAAGGCGTGGCAGGGAGTGGGGACGGGAGAGGAGAGGAGCAACCAGGGGGTGAGGGGGATCAAGGCAGGGGGAGGTGTAGAGTCTGTGGAGATGTTCGAGGAACAGGAGCAGATGGGGGAAAGGAATGAGGTCATAGAGGATCTGCGTGGGGGACGGGAGGCGTATACTGAAGGCGAGGCAGAGTACATGACGCTCAAGGACCTGGAGGGACTTATAGAATTTGGGGGGAGGCGGCACATATCCAGGCGGAACTGGCATAACAGAGGATAGGATGGATTGAGTATTTGTAGGTGTGGAGGATGGTAGAGGGGTGCAACCCGCATGTCCGGCCAGAGAGAAGTTTGAGGAGTCGGAGGCGGTTGTGAGTTTTGGATTGGATGGAGCGGAGATGAGGGATCCTGGTGAGGTGACGGTCAATGGTGAGGCCAAGGTAGGTGAGGGTGGGGGAGAGGCGAACTGGACGGGCGCAGACGGTAAGGGAGAAATCCAGGAGCCAGAAGGAGCGAGTGGTACGACCTACGATGATTGCCTGGGTCTTCGAGGGATTGATTTTCAGGAGCCACTGGTTACACCATGAGGCAGAAAGGTCAAGGTGATTCTGGAGAGGGCACTGGGACCGTTGGAGTGGTAGGAGCGAGGGCAAGGAATACGGTGTCATCGGCATACTGCAAGAGGGGAGAGGGGCATATCTGCTGTGTATGTAACATGGAAAAAAAGCGTTTCCATTCCCATGTACATATAACATAATTTCTTCATCTACATGTGAGGAATGTATCCTGAAATTTGTGGTGCACATTTTTGTTCCTCTCTTTATGTTTTTAATTAGACAGCTATACACCTGTGAAGGTGGAGGATGGTACAGATTGAACTACTATTGCAGTATACAGGATGGTCCATTGATCGTGACTGGGCCAAATATCTCACTTAATAATCGTCAAACGAAACAACTACAAAGAACGAAACTTGTCTAGCTTGAAGGGGGAAACCATATGGCGCTATGGTTGGCCCGCTAGATGGCGCTGCCATAGGTCAAACGGATGCCAATTGCGTTTTTTTAAATAGGAACCCCCATTTTTTTATTACATATTCGTGTAGTACGTAAAGAAATATGAATGTTTTAGTTGGACTACTTTTTTCGATTTCTGATAGATGGCGCTGTAATAGTCACAAACATATGGCTCACAATTTCAGATGAACAGTTGGTAACAGGTAGGTTTTTTAAATTAAAATACAGAACGTAGGTACGTTTGAACATTTTATTTCGGTTGTTCCAATGTGATACATGTACCTTTGTGAACTTATCACTTCTGAGAACGCATGCTGTTACAGCGTGATTACCAGTAAATACCACATTAATGCAATAAATGCTCAAAATGATGTCCGTCAACCTCAATGCATTTGGCAACACGTGTAACGACATTCCGTTCAACAGCGAGTAGTTCGCCTTCCCTAATGTTCACACATGCATTGACAATGCCCTGACGCATGTTGTCAGGCGTTGTCGGTGGATCTCGATAGCAAATATCCTTCAACTTTCCCAACAGAAAGAAATCCAGGGACGTCAGATCCGGTGAACGTGCGGGCCGTGGTATGGCGCTGTCATGAAATCTACTATTCAATACCACTTCAACCGTACGCAAGCTCTCTGCCGGACATCCATCATGTTGGGAGTACATCACCATTCTGTCATGCAGTGAAACATCTTGCAGTAACATCGGTAGAACATTACGAAGGAAATCAGCATACATTGCACCATTTAGATTGCCACCGATAAAATGGAGACCAATTATCCTTCCTCCCATAATGCCGCATCGTACATTAACCCGCCAAGGTCGCTGATGTTCCACTTGTCTCAGCCATTGTGGCTTTTCTGTTGCCCAATAGTGCGTATTATGCCGGTTTACGTTACCGCTGTTGGTGAATGACGCTTCGTCGCTAAATAGAACGGGTGCAAAAAGAATCTGTCATCGTATCGTAATTTCTCTGGTGCCCAGTGGCAGAACTGTACACGACGTTCAAATTTGTCGTCATGCAATTCCTGGTGCATAGAAAAATGGTACGGGTGCAATCGATGTTACTGTAGCATTCTCAACACCGACGTTTTTGTGATTCCCGATTCTCGCGCAGTTTGTCTGCTACTGATGTGCGGATTAGCCGCGACAGCAGCTAAAACACGTACTTGGGCATCATCATTTGTTGCAGGTCGTGGCTGACGTTTCACATGAGGATGAACGCTTCCTGTTTCCTTAAATAACGTAACTATACGGCGAACGGTCCGGACACTTGGATGATGTCGTCCAGGATACCGAGCAGCATATATAGCACACGCCCGTTGCGCATTTTGATCACAATAGCCATACATGAACATGGTATCGACCTTTTCCGCAATTGGTAAACGGTCCATTTTAACACGGGTTATGTATCACGAAGATATTCCATCCGCACTGGCGGAATGTTACGCGATACCACGTACTTATACGTTTGTGACTATTACAGCGCCATCTATCACAAAGCGAAAAATATGGTCCAACTAAAACATTCATATTTCTTTCCGTACTACACGAATATGTAATAAAAAATGGGGGTTCCTATGTTAGAAAACGCAGTTGATATCCGTTTGACCATGGCAGGGCCACATAGCGGGCCAACCATGGGGCCATCTGGTTTCCCCCTTCAAGCTAGACAAGTTTCGTTCTTTGTAGTTTTTTCGTTTGACGCTTATTTCGTGAGATGTTTGGCCCGGTCACTATCAATGGACCACCCTGTATTATTTATGATCGACTAGGTTGTAGTGCAGGTGTGGTATGCCGTGTGTAGTTTAGTCAGATTGTCAGGACATGAGAAAACAGTTCAGTATCCCATCTTCTGGATGCAGAAAATTCACTCAAAACTGCAGGAAATTAAATAGCAGTCCATGAGACAGCTTCAGGTTTCCATAAGAATTTCCTCAGACTGTGTTGGTGACAACAGCTTTCCCTATTCAGTATACGAATTCCGTTATGCTAGTTTCAGCGTAGTCACCAGAGACTGTAGTCACTCTGTTCACTTTTGATTTTTTTCTTTTTTCTTTCATTAATCCACTCAGCACAGTGCTGGGTGTTCTTACATAGGGGTTCTAATGAAGTACCTACGAGACCAGGTGTTTGATGATTTTTATAGTCGATTGCATTGTTTTAATTCGTGAATGCAATTGGGTTTTAAGACAAACTCTTTAATGCTTTTTATCGTTAATATTGCGGCAGCTATTTTTCATACCACATATAATACGACCTAGGCTACACATATGTAACTTACGTATTCTGGCATTTTTATGTCACATTTTCTTGTAATTTAATTTATTTTATTATTTATTTATATTAGTTAATTATTTTAAGAAATATTCTTCCCCTGGACATATGATTGTATGCAGTACATTTGATTGTTGTGTTGCATGGCCTATTACAACTGTGTGGTACGGATTTATGAATAATAGCGTATACATATGCTCATCCATTATGCTATATTCGAGTAACACAGTGAAAACTATTAACAACAGAATGACATAGGCAGAAGGATATTTGCCCTAATGTTACATATAGTTTTAATGATATACAATATGGCTTTTTGAGCCACTTACATAGTTAACATGATACCTGTCAATTGTTAACGTATGTTCTATACTTTTTATAATAGTACATTTGTTATACTCATTGTACAGGGGCCTGAAGATGGCACCAATGTAATGCCGAAACTGGTAGAACATAAGAAGTTCATAAAATACATTTCTCAATACATACGGCTGTTGGTAAATTATTACATCAAGAAAAACAAATTTCTGCAGTCAGTGCTACTCGACGCTTGAGGCGGTGCAAAGAGTGACGCCACTGGACAGTTTATGGCTGGAAACGAGTGATTTGGCGTGGTGAATCACTGCATACTTTGTGGCAAACCAAATGTAGGCTTTGGTATGGCGAATGCCTGGAATATGTTACCTGCTGTCACGTGTAGTGTCAACAGCGACGTGCAGAGGAGATTGTGTTATGGTATGAAGATGTTTTTCGTGGTTACAGTATGGCCCAAGTATTGTGTTTAAGAAAACACTAAATGCGGAAGGATATGAACACATTTTACAGCATTGGGTACTGCGTACAGTAGCGGAAACGTTCGGAGACGCTGATTGTGTCAGAATGACAATGCACCCTGTCATAAAACAATATTTGTGAGGCGATGGGCTGTAGACAGTAACATTCCTGAAACTGACTGACTTGCCAAACGTCATGACCTTAACGTAGTGGAACACATTTTGGTGGAGCCAATACGACGACTTCGTTCCAGAACCCAGCGTCCAGGATGACTACCTTCTCAATTTTCGATTCTTGATGAAGAATGGTTTGCAGTTCTTCCACAAACATTAAGAAATTTCATGGAAAGTGTCCCCAGCAGATTTCAAGCCGTTATAAAGACGGAGGTCAGTCTGACCCCATGTTAATGCCTACTAATAGGTGTCTTGGTACTAGGGACCATGTAATGTAACCGTATATCACCGCGACACATACTAAATTCTTGTAGTAGGGCTTAAGAGGAACACTCGACTCACTACGCTGCACACCAGCAAGTGAAGGAAAAGACTGGTTTAAATTCTGGGCAGTGAAACTGACTAATTTCTGGAAAGAGTTTTAGGAACACGTGCAGGAAGCGCACAGACACGTGCTACTGGAAGAGCACAACACACAACTGTTGTAAGAAGTTTAACAAAATGGAGTTCGTGAAGATTCAGATGTATCTTGCATTCCCTCGGCATGATGCGTGGGTACTTGTAATAATATTTTGATAAAGTCTACAAATGCGAACTACGTGTAGGATACATATACAGTATATGTTGCTGTACTCCCTCAGTATCACTGTTTTCTACTCTGCTGTCAACGGATTTCAACAGAGCGAGACGGATTCAGCAAAAAATACAGCTGCATTACTTACACAATTGCAACACGTATAGAAATAAACTGACAATGGGGAAGGGAATATCGAACTGAGCGAAATGTTGCAGATAACCACAGGTCAGAAATGTAGGAGCTACGCGCGGAAATCAGCACCCACGAAAAACTGGCGGCTTGAATTTTTTAGACCGTGACAGTTATTCACAACATGCCAGGAATTTTTGAGAGGGTTGCTAACAATTTTTTTACTATGTCGGTGCTGAAGACAGGAGTTTTGAGCATTTCCTGTAAAAAAAAAGTTGTTACAGAAAGGAAGAGTTTATAAAATTTAATTTCTGTTTTCTTTTTCATCATTGTTTTAGTTTACACCAACTGTTATACTGCACTCAACACATTAACAGTTTATTCGTGCTTGCTGTACATCAGAAAATTTTAAAATATGCAGCATGCACATATCATTATTATTAACAATGTATCTGAAAATGTCACATGTCGACTCTCTTACGGCACTTATTTTCTGCATTAACTTATCTTCGAAACTTAATTACATTGCGGTACTTTTAGCTTAGATAACGTAATACTCAAGCTTCATCCAGCAAACATCACAGATAATTCGTGTCTAACATGGATAGGAATTTAAAGTTTGTCTTGGTTTGCATGTTCAATTGAAACCATTACATTCAGCAAATTTAGTTAGTAACTGTGCTCATTAGCTTCACAGACATTAGCTAGGGCACGTTAGTTTAAATTCACACACTTCAGAGCTTTCGTCTCTGGTTGGCTGTCGATTTACGCCTTTCCTACACAACTGTGTATTTCTGACCTACAGTATCTTATTTGGAAAATTTAGCTCTATTTGATAACCTCCAACCCTGCTCTGAAATTGGTACCAGTCTCTTTCCTTCGCCTAGTATAAAAATCAAAGGTAACCAGGAACGTGATAACTCAGTAAAAACTTCAGATGAATTAAACGTGCGAATTCTTACATCTATTGCCATCAGTATGCTGTATTTCTGTTTAGCTGCGCACATGGAAGATAAGCAACAGTTTCTGTCTAGCTACGCCCAGGATAGAGAAGCAAGTGCCCCTATCACACGCTCACGGGCACTCAAGCATCCTGTGCTCCAGTAGATTGTAACAGCCTGAAGTACTTGTCAGCGTCGAGAGTATTACCTTGTACGGTAACGAGAGCAAGGGGTGTGCTTTGAACACACATGGTGCCTGTATGGTGGGGGCCGTTTATAGCCGGCAGAAGGGCGGAGAGCGGCCCATTCCAAAAAGGTTTCTCTCTAAAGAACCGCTGGGCAAACATTCTCTCCCACCCGCTACCCTTCGAGTCGGGGAGATGTTCAAACCGACGGCTTAACCGTGGGTTCGGAGAGTGGCGCGAAATCACGAATGCTACAATTATGAGTAATTAGCATAGTGAGCGAACTAGTTCGCTAAATAGCAAGACAGAGACTCCTAAAAAGGAAGATTTTATGTCTCCAGTTACAAATAACAAAAATCATAGTTTTGAAACAACGGGAAGAGTTATGGCTTGTGGTGGGGGATTTGATGATCGCCTATGGACTATATGTATTTGTCAACATATGAATTATTTATAGGATTTTTTCGACGGTATAGATATTTAGTTATTGGAAAAACATGTAAAAAAGCGAATGTCTTAGGATTACCATAGTCGGAAACTTTCGTGTAATGCATAAAGGCTGTTAAAAAAAAGTTTCGATTTTAAGAGCATGGGTCCGCAAATTCATACTTTCTTAGATTTATACCCTTGTTCGTAGTGGTTGAAGATATTTGGTTGTGAACATATCCGCCTCCGTGACGAACAAGGTAAACATCGAGCTGTATCGAAGTACTCCAGTGTACACATCAGTCTGAGCTCTGAGTAGTCTACAAGTAATTCTGTTGTTTGTGTCATGTTGCAGGTACCGTAGTATCAGTCTTGTTGGTGTGTGTTACTGTACAGTAAATTACTCACAACGCTACGTAAACATCGAAGTATCGTATGTGCTTACGAAAATGGGTTAATTGCTATGTTTGCTCTTATTGTGATGTTTGTACCGTCCTGTACACATATTATTCGTAACATTTTCTTTTCTCTTTCACTTGTTATCAATTATCCTGTGTAACTGTGCCTTCTAGCAGCAAAATGCCCACGTCGCAGAGTTTCATCCGATAATTGTTCGGTCAACTTTTTCGGCGCCTTAGGGACACAACTTCTCTAGCACTCCATAAGGTGGACAGCGGATGTCGTCGATCAGTCCACACATCTCATATGGAGGAGCATATGCTCATTCACTGGACGAAATACGTGGAGCCAGTGTGCGGCGATTGCCAGAAGTTAAAGGCGTGAGCCATCCTCTTGTGTAGGCGGTACTACACGAACAGTTGCTGTATCCAAGTCATCTCCAGCGCGTCCAGGTACTAATGCCAGAATACCGCCACGGTAAGTTGCAGTTCTGTCTAGTGCCTTTGCATCGGTGTGCCGCAGATTTACCGTTTTCGTCCAAGATATTATTAACCGTGGAGGGGGAGGGGGGACGGGTGGTTCAAGGCAGATGGCGTTGAGACACTCTATAACCAAGATGTGTGGGCTGATGCTAAACGCTATGCACTTGCAGATAGAGGGCATCAAGATTGTTTCTCCATCAAAGGATGGGCAGGTGTTGTTGATTATAATTTACTAGAGCCATACATCCTACAACATAGCTTAAATGGGACTCATTACCACTAATTTCTTGTTAACGCACTGCCTACCTAGTTGGAGGGTGTGGCATGTCAGCAAAGACTACAGATGTGGTTCATGCACGACCGCGCACATTTCAGGACCGCTCGATTGGGCGGGGAGGCCCAACACCGTGACATTGCCGTTCTCCACACTTAGATCCCCTAGATTTTTCGTTATGGCGACACTTGAAGGCGTTAGTCTACGCCACTTCTGTTAACGATATACAGATACTCTACGATCAACTTGTAACAGCAACCGGGTACATTTTATAGAGTGCGTGATTCCTTACGCCGAAGGACAGAGGGAGCACTGCCTTGGATGGACGGCACGTTGAGCATATATAACAAGTATCATGAATGGATATCAGGATGAACCTCTCCTATGAACAAGTGTACAGGTCACAGAAAGCACGCGTTTCCGGACCAATGTGTAACGGTCTGTTTTTTTCTTTTTTTGTGTGTACTTGCACTCCCCACACTATCTGACACCTTTGTTTCAGCCACTATGAACTAGTGCACAAATATCAGGAAGTATGCTTTTTGAATCCGTGGTATTACACTTTCCTTCCTTATTTTGGTGAAAACTACCACCTCTCAAAATATTCCACACTTTTTTAATATCCAGCATGTACTTCAAGTAATAAACATGCATTTTGTTAATAAAAAAATGTTTTACGGAGATTCACGAACTACAGCCATAATAACAAATCGACAAAAGTGCAGTTTCTCTCTTCGGACATGAGAGTCATGTGAAATTTCTTTCACTCTGCTCTAGGTGATAAAGCCTAGTGGCGATCCTTTTGTTCAGTAGTTAATCTGTTTGTACTGTATACTGGAATCACAAGTTGCCTCTTAACAGGATCGTAATTCATTAACATTCTGCGGACCTGTGCGGCAATGTCCAAGGAAAATGCAGCAGCTCATATTTTCGAAGACAAAACCTATTATAGTTACCAAGGTAAAGTTGGTAACCCCAAAAGCTTCTGGGATGAATATTGGCGTGTGTAACTGCAGATTGCTGGCCGTGCACAGTCAGCGAATGCTCTGGGACCTTCACCAAAACTACTGTAAATGAGACTCTCTTGCCGGCCGGAGTGGCCGAGCGGTTCTAGGCGCTACAGTCTGGAACCACGCGACCATTACGGTCGCAGGTTCGAATCCTACCTCGGGCATGGATGTTTGTGATGTCCTTAGATTGGTTAGGTTTAAGTAGTTCTAAGTTCTAGGGGACTGATGACCTCAGAGGTTAAGTCCCATAGTGCTCAGAGCCATCTGAACCATTTTTTTGAGACTCTCTTCCTGTTCCAATGTTATGTCTTCTATTCTTTGAATTGCGTGGTCAGTTTGTACCGATTATAGTAAAGCTGGCGTTAATGTTTCGAAAAATGCAGCGAATTTGGATTTTTGTTTTTAAATAGTGAATAGGATTTTACTTACATTTCTGTTCATCGAAACATCTGAATCACACTTATTTTCCCTTTAATCTTGATTTCTAGTCCTATTTTCCTTTTATTTTTCTTACTTTATTTCTTCATTTTTCAATTGTTATGGCATTCGATTTGTTTATCTTTATTTTCTCATTTTCAGGGAATTAGGATAGATGGTTCTGGATGACCAGATCATACACACGAAACATAAGGAGCCATCTGCGTTGTTCTAAGATACGTTAGTTCTACATACTCTCACCTAACTATATCTGTCACTTGGACATTTCTCAGAACTCAACAGAATTACTTCTTTACTTATTAAACGTTTGTGTTCAAGCAGACAATTTCTCTGTAGTATCATTTGGAATTCACATACATACGTTGGTAATACTCTCCAGAAGTTTGATTATACCTGGATCCACAGCCTTGGCGACATTTTTAAAAGAAATAATTACGTTTTAGGCTGTTTAAATGTCATTTATTGCGACTGCAGTTTCGGCACGTGGTCAGTTTCCAGCAGTGTAAGAT
Source organism: Schistocerca nitens (assembly GCF_023898315.1). Lineage (NCBI taxonomy): Eukaryota > Metazoa > Arthropoda > Insecta > Orthoptera > Acrididae > Schistocerca > Schistocerca nitens. The sequence continues at coordinate 510,893,573 of NC_064616.1, read as the reverse complement.
TTTATAACCCATTTAATACTATAAAACTGTGACAATCTGTGCTAGAGCAGTTATGTATGGTTTTGTGAAATTATCTGCTGTTAAACACACCATACATGTTAGAAAGCTGATGAAATAATAATATAAACGCTAAGTTAAAATTTTATGTAGCAGCCGTAGTAAATGGATCACAAAATCGTAAAAGATGTAAACGTACATTCATGTAAACATACATCTTTGCTGCTTTTTTGATCCATTTTCCACGTCTAGTAGATGAAATTTAGACTTAAGTGTTTATATCATTATTTCGTCAGCTTTCCAACATTTGTGGTATATGAAGCTGATATTGTCTAGTTAAATTTTGATAAGATATTATAAAAAACCATAACCGAGAAGTATTTGAGCTGCCATAGCAGACTTAGTTTTGGGGTTCTGTGGAGCAGTTGTGGTAGATGGTTACATGGGGGGGGGGGAGGGGGGGGGGTGATGTAGTGGCATGGGAATTAGGGAAGTAAATGAGTTTCTTCCATGGTATTGCAGAGTGTGTTTAAGGGATAGGGAGATAGCTGAACAGGAAGGGAAGGTTACAGCCCTTAAGGCTGAACTGGATAGTGCTAGGGAGGAACTAATGAGGTTAAGGGCGGAGAAAGGAGAAGACAAGTGGGATGTGGTAGCAACGAAAAGGGGCCACAGAAAGAGAACAGTATCTGACAGTTTCGTCATTGGCACAAACAATAGACTGGCCTTGTTACCTCAGTTAACTAACGAAGAGGCTCAAGTAAATGTAAGTGTAGTCAGCACTCAACTAACTTTCACTAAGAAAACAACTGTTTCAAAAAAAGTTGGAGGAAAATTCTGCATGCCTGGCAAATGGATCACAAAATCGGAAAAAATGAAAACATACATCTTTGCTGTTTTTTGATCAATTTACCACACCTGGTACATGAAATTTAGACTTAAGTGTTTATATAATTATTTCGTCAGATTTCCTACATTTATGCTATATGAACCTGATATTGTCTAGTTAAACTGACTGATTAAATTGACTGACATGGTCTGGTTAAATTGGTTTATATTATGTGACATGTACCAGGTTACAAGTATTTTCAAGCCCACAGCATGTCTTATCCAAGTGATAGAGAACGTAGGATAATTTTGCAAGGGTTTTACAAAGTGGAATCATGTTGTGGTAGCAGGTGGAACGGGAAACAGTTCTGATAGGGATCAGGACTACAATGTTGAGTTTGACGTCAGGCTTAGGTTTGGTTCCTGTTGATGGTATTGTACACAAGACACGGCCTGCATCTCAGTAGGAAAGGGAAGGGAGGAGTAAATTGCCTGCGATGATTGCAAAATCTTTAAGGGGGAAAGGGCACCGAAACTCATGGGAGTACCTCTTCTTTAGGCTAAGATCACAATCATCGAATATTCATTGAAATTAAGCTTAATGAGAAGCTCAGACAGGCAGGTATGAGAGCTCTTAAAATATCACAAAATAGTCATAACAGTACAGTGAAAAATAATGTTAATATGCCACAAGATTCTCATAAAAGCCCAGTGAAAAATAATGTTATGAAATTGCATCACAATATCAGTTGATTAAAAAAACAAAATAGATGAGCTTCTTGTATGTTTAGAAAATTTAGAAACTAAGGGTGGAATAGATGTACTATTCCTGTCTGAACATAATATAGTCACAGGTATGGAAATGATAAATGAGGGTGGATATAAGCTTTCAGCACATGTATGTAGAGACGCTATGAATAGAGGAGGAGTTTCCACACATGTTAAGATCTGTGATAGCATGAAAATTTGGAAACTAAAATCTTTTGTGTAGAGCAAGAAATAGAAGCATGTGCATGTGAGCTTAAACTAAATAATGGTAGCCATGTATAAATACCCACTGGGAATTGTTCAGTTATTTTCGAAAAAACTTGGATTCTTTGTTGTGCTATCGGTCAGAGAGAGGGAAGCAAATTATTGTTTGTTGGGATTTCAATCTAGATTTTCTATAAGAGTCTGGTAGAAAACTTGACCTTGGAGTATTGCTTGGTTCTTTCAATTTTGATGTCACTTATTGATTTCCCTACTCAGGTGGTACAGGAAAGCAGCACACTGATACATAATATTTTTATAGACCAAGATAAATGTAACCAAATAAAAATGCTTCCTGTTGAGTATGGTCTGTCTGATGATAATGCACAGATACTTAAAGTACATGACATAGCTTCATTCGGTAATGCAAAACAGTCCTTCAAAATAGGGTGTTCAATTAACGATTTAGCAACTGAAAATTTTAGGTATAGCTTGCAACTGTTAGGTTGGAATAATGTGTACAGGGAATCTGATGCGAATTTAAAATTTAACCTTTTTGATGATACCTTTATGAGTATATTTGAAAACAGTTTCCCTGAGAAAACAGTGAAATGTAATTGTAAGAAATCATCAAAAAACCCATGGCTTACTAAACGGACAAAAAGATCTTGTAAACAGGATAGGTAAATGTATCTTATAGCTAGGAGGAGTAATGATCCACAAGCAGTGAAACATTATAAAAACTACTGCACTGTATTAAGAAAAGTGATTAAAAAGTCCAGAAGTATGAGCATAAAGTCTGAGATTAACACATCTGATAATAAAATTAAAACAATTTGGAATATTGTTAAAGGGGAAACAGGGCAACCGAGAGCACAGGAAGACTGTATTTCTATCAACCTTAATGAGAAATTTGTTAACAAGGTGTCAGAAGTAGAAAACATTCTTAATAAACATTTTAAGTGTTGTAGGATCCAGCTATCCATTAGAAAATGCAAGGCAGTATATGGAAGGAGCAACACCTATGCAATTTGATAACTTTGAAATTCAGCCATCTCTCCTACTGAAATTAGGAAAATAATAAATTCACTCGAAAGTAAAAAATTCAAATTCAATTGATGTCATTTCCAACAGAGTACTAAAAGCTTGTTCCCAACAGATAAGTAGGATTCTGAGCCACAATGTAGTAGTTCAGTGAAACAGGACATTTTTCCAGATATACTGAAATACACTCTGTTAAACCATTGCATAAAAAAGGGGAAAGATGACAACTCCTTCTACTCAATAGATGAATTTTTAGGTATGAAGAAGCAACTGTAAAGAAAAGAAAAAATTAATTAATTATTTTGTGTAAAGAAAACTTATATTAAAGTGAGACATTCCACATCATTACGAAATGTAGTATTCATTATCTATGGAACAAGTATTAACATATGTATGTATTCACAACACAACATGCTAGTGCTCTTAAACAGTACAGCACAGCTTTATGTTCTTGATTGAGTTACAACATCTCACACCACTTGTAAATGACGACATGTTGAAACTGCAATCCCAATAAACTATGTTTTAAGAGCCACAAGCGGAATTATTTCATTTAAAAACTCTTCAGAATGTTTTCTCCTTGAAATCTATATTATTTAATTTGTTTCACTTCATAGCATTAATATTCAAGTATCATTTACCACTGTTGACTACCATCTGTCTCAAAATTCTTATAGAAACACCTCATTAACCAAATTTTCTGTTTAACATACTCGCATGTGGAGATGACAACGTAATCTTAGAAGTAAATTATCAGGAAATTATTTCACTCATTACAAGACTGTAAGACAGCTTACTTGCAACAGGAGTACAAATTAATATCAGTAAAACCAAATACATACTTATCTCACAACAAACTAAAGCAGATCATACGTTTAAAATTGTCTTACAGAAAATAGAAACATTAACTTAATTCACCATCTATAAACCTTACTAACTACAAAAAACAATATGAAAGAAGTAATAGATAGTACAACACAAAAAGCAAATAGATGTTATTTCACATTACCAGACATAATAAAAAGTAAGTGATTTCAAGAAATTAAAAAGATTCACATCTATAGCACCCTCTTCATACCAGTACTGACATTTGTTTGTGAGACATGGACTTTAACAAAATCAGAAGAAGAAAAATTAAGAAACATTGGATGGAAAATTTTAAGTAAGATATCTGGCGAGATTCCTAATAATAACACAGCAGAGTGGAAGATACAGTATTAAATGGCTCTGAGCACTATGGGACTCAACTTCTGAGGTCAAGAGTCCCCTAGAACTTAGAACTGCTTAAACATAACTAACCTAAGGACATCACACACATCCATGCCCGAGGCAGGACTCGAACCTGCGACCGTAGCGGTCTCGCGGTTCCAGACTGCAGCGCCTAGAACCGCACGTCCACTTCGGCCGGCGATACAGTATTAAGAATCAAAGGAGTATATGATGTGTATGGGGAACCAGATGTTGTGTCCAAAGCTAAAATTAGGTGTTTTCTTTGTATTGGATACGCACTAAGATCCCCAGAAGAAAGGAAACTGAACCAACAATGTTCAAAACATCCTAAAGGAAAAAGATCCTGAAGTTCAACTGGCTGGTTGGCACTATTAGACACAACTCTATAGCGACTTGGTGAGCAGCTTGCTATGGGCACGTACGACTTAATATTTCAACATGGCTAACTGAACCAATAGAGATTGATCGTACGTCATTGCTCTTAAGCTCAGTTTGAAGCAGTAAATAAGTCTGAAGTTCTTTCACCGTTATCTACAATAGTGATATGAAACAGGAAATAACCAAATAAATAAATTAATTTAATAACAGGTATATATATGATAAAAAACCCGTAGGATAATAATGTTGTGTTCAATGAGTTGTTTGGACTTATGATCATAGTTTTATTCATAATAAGCAATCAGATATATGTGAATGGTTGCCTTGCACAAAATTGACAAATTAACTGGACAATAATGTGAAGTTTCAAAGCAGACTCTAGTTTTGTTGTGCACACAGAACGTTAACAGACAATATGGAGTGCATAACGAATGCATATCCGAACATTAATTCAAGTAGAACAGGAAGCAGAATCTTAAAAGTCTATCTGTCAGTTGGATCCGAATAGTTATAATGCACTAAAATCACCAGAGTTCACAGCTACTTAGCAAACAGTTAAGTCGCGCTGAAGTTCACGTGAATATAAAGGATCAATCACAGTAAATCTAAAACCGAATTCAGAGTCCTGAATATATCTAAGAGTTCAACTCGCTATCACCTAAATATCTTAAATCCCAAAAACCTAGTCTGAAGCCTGAGCAGAGCTCTCGCCACCGAGCCAGACACAAGAAATTGAAAACAAGTCGACGAAAAACTGAAATCTCCTCTCTGCATCCTTATTTAAACCTCGATCGCATGACTGTTGTGCTACTCAGTACATTGTCTTGCAACATGACTACCATTCGAGTAAACTGTACTTAAACTTTACGTAGATAGATTTTATAACACATGATAAATTTTCTCTGTTTATTTGCGACCTCATATAAATACATTTAAATCCAAATCTTGTAATAATAACTAACTGTAGAGAGATTTTTTCGCCACATCCGGCGCTGTTGCCTAACAAATCAAAACAATAACTAATGTACATCGGTAGTTCGTCTTGACCTTTGTTAAAGCATCAGTTTTAAATACAATATAACGTCGAGTTATCGTTCGATAAACATAGGAATCAGTGGGCTCATTGACTGGGATTCGCATGCTGGTTTTAATGAGTCTTCTTGTGAAGAAATCGTAGTGTAGGAACATTTCTGCATATTATTCAATTAATCGTTCATAATAGCTAGTTATCTTCATTGCTGGTATCAAGTATTTTAAATAACGTGTCATATGTGTACTTTACGTGTGTGCTATAGTTTTTATGAACTGCATGAACAATAATAGCCACAAATGTTATGAACTTCACAAATAATATGCTTGCAAGCACAGGTTAATTAGTAAAGAGCGCCTCTCATCTTCGTGAATCATAAACTGTATTCAGTTCCCTCATAGCATGCATGTAAGGCAGTTCAAATATCTTCAGTGAATACTATAGTTTGTACTGCATATTCTAAGTCCCTGACGCCATGTTAACTTGCTCAGTGGGCATGCCGCCAGAGTTCGCGCTCTATCTGTGTATCTCGCTGCCAAGTTAATGGTACCTGCCGCCAGCAGCTGACTTGCACTAAGTGCTTGCTGCGACTGCCCGGCATCTCTCCCTAGGGAGAAGTGTCAGTAAGTCAGCCACAGCGCAACTTGCCAACCACAAACAGTCCAATCATATATTCAGCGCTCACACAGCTCTTAGCCACTCATAAAGTCACAGTCTTTTGGAAGACTAAGACTACGCTACTTTTACAACATCAGAGAAGACATGAAAGTCTTACATGTAATGAATTGGAAAATTAAATTCCAAGGTAGAACTACGTGACAAAGCATTGTGACATCAGCAGCGAAGAGCTCACATAGCCTGCGAAGCTTGTTATTAATGTTAATAATAATAAAAATAATGTGTAAGACAAGAGAAAATCTGGTTCATGAGACAAATATGCCTACATATGTGTTATTTCACTCAATAACTCGTAAGTTGTACATTCATGACGTTTAAATTCAATTCAGAATTGACATTAGCGGTAAAAGAAAATGAAAGAGAACTGTCAACATTAGTAGCATTAATAAATGACTCTATGATACTTTATATTAGCGAGAAAGATCAAACACACTTAATATCTGCTGTATAGTTGTCATATCTAGAGAAACTGGTACAGGCATGAGTATTCAAATACAGAGATATGTAAAAAGGCAGAATAAAGAGCAGCGGTGGACAACGCTTTAATAAGACAACAAGTGTATGGCGAAGTTGTTAGACAGGTTACTGGTGCTACTATGGCAAGTTATCAAGATTTAAGTGAGTTTGAACGTGGTGTTACAGTCGGAGCTGGAGCAAAGGTCTCCGAGTACCGATGAATTGGGGATTTTGCCGTACGACCATTTGACGAGTTTACCGTGAATATCAGGAATCCGGTAAAATATCAAATCTCCGACACAACTGCAGCCGGAAAAAGATCCTGCAAGAACGGGACCAACGACGACTGAAGAGAATCGTTTAACGTGACAGAGGTGCAACCATTCCGCAAACTGTTGCAGATTTCAATGCTAGGCCATGAACAAGTGTCAGTCTGAGAACCATTCAACGAAACATCATCGATATTGGCTTTCGGAGCCGAAGGAACACTCGTGTACCCTTGGTGACTGCATGACACAAAGCTTTACTCCTCGCCTGCGCTCGTCAACATCGACATTGGACTGTTGATGACTGGAAACCCACTGCCTGGTGGGACGAGTCTCGTTTCAAATTGTATCGAGCGGATAGACATGTACAGGTATGTATACAACCTCATGTCATGCATGTCAGCAGGGGACTGTTGAAGCTGGTGTAGGCTCTGTAACGGTGTGGGGCGTGTGCAATTGGAGTGATATGGGGCCCCTGATACGTCCAGATACGACTCTGACATTTGACAAGTACGTATGCATCCTGTCTAAGCACCAGCATCCATTCATGCCCATTGTGCATTCCTACTGACCTGGGAAATTCCAGCAGGACAATGCGACACCCCACACCTCCAGAATTGCTACGGAGTGGCTCCAAGAACACTCTTCTGAGTTTAAACACTTCAGCTGGTCACTAAACTCCCCAGTCATGAACATTATTGAAGATATCTGGGATGCCTTGCGACACGCTGTTTAGAAGAGACATTCACCCACTCCCACTGTTACGAATTTAGCCACAGCCTTGCAGGATTCATGGTGTCAATTCCCTCCAGCACCACTTCAGACATTAGTGGAGTACGCCCCACGTCGTGTTGCGGTAATTTGTGTACTCACGGCGGCTCTTCACGATATTAGACAGGTGTACTAGTTTCTTTGGCTCTTCAGTGTACGTTATACAGTTAAACGCTAAGTTATATGTGAGTGTAATTCTTTTTTTCCAAATATAAATTTGCGATACTGATATTCACCTCTTTTTCTCAATGCATCAAATCTGATTTTATAGTCTGCATCCTCTATTGGCAGTCATGGTATGTTATTATAATAATCCTGCCTTCAATCACGAAGCTTGCATTCTTCAACTACTAGACGTCTCATACCACTTGCGAATTGGTTGTGTAATCTTTTTCCAAATGCGCATCCCCAAGACTCCAACCAAACAGAACATTCTACGAAGGGTCCTTTTGTTCATGCTCTTTTTGTTCCATTGTTTACTCGTATCGGCCCGTCCGCTGTACACTATCCAGCCAGTGGGATGTCGCGTTACAACATCGTGTCTCGCCCTAGATCTTCTTGGTGCCAGGCCACATAAATTCCTCTAGAAGACGTTGTAATAGGAAATTATATGAATGGCTGCCACGTATCATGCCCATGGAAAAGTTCTTTCTCCGATGGCCAGGTTCCTTCGACCCGCTGTTTTCTAGCAGGGTGTTTGGTGCATTTCTACAAACGTTTCGTAGTTGTTCTCCAGACAACGACTTCCGTGTGTCCATGTTGACGCCGTAGAATTCAGAGAGCTATCTGTTGAGAAACAACTAACAGTAGATTATTAATGGGACCCCTTCTTGTCATAGTGGCAACGGCCTTGCCGCAGTGGATACACCGGTTCCCGTGAGATCGCCGACGTTAAGCGCTGTCGGGCGTGGCCGGCACCTGGATCAGTGACCATCTAGGCCGCCATCCGCTGTTGCCATTTCTCGGGGTGCACTCAGCCTCGTGATGCCATTTGAGGAGCTGCTCGACCGAAAAGTAGCGACTCCGGTTAAAGAAAACCATCATAACAACCGGGAGAGCTGTGTGCTGACCACACGCCGGTCCTATCCGCAACCTCACCTGAGGATGACACGGCGGTCGGATGGTTCCGATGGGCCACTTGTGGCCCGGAGACGGAGTGCTTTTCTTGTCATAGTGATACGTCTATCTTTCCCTTGAACTTTCGTTGTAGGCTATATTTCACACAGTATCTGCACCAGACACTGGTATCATATCGCATGGAAATATAATGAACCGCATTTCAAATCGTTCAATGTATACCATTACCACAATATACATGCATTTTGGTCCCGGGGCACAGAGTTGTTAGAAACCGGTGAAGCCAGCTGTATGAATCACTAAAGCACCAATACATTTTGCATCTAACTCTGAAAATAAAGTAAGAATGGTTGAGTGATTAGAAGGGACTTCTATCGTCGCTATTGAGTTACCGAGACGTCCAAGCGGCGCCCAGGGAAAAGGAGCAAAAATCTCTCTTACACAATCGCTGGCGGACAATGAATTCTACCAGGACAGGCTCTGCTAAGGAGTAGAAACCATTCAGAGAGCAGCTGTCATTCGGTGCAGTCTACTTTTGGTTGGCCGAACTTGATAACGAGTATCACTGACGCCAAGGCATTCCGCCACTTATTCCAGTTCTATCCTTTTATGCACCGTCAAGCGTGGACGGTACTGCGATTACATGCAAATGGAAACCTGAGAGAAAGTAGATTTTCTCCTAGCTTTACTCCATGCCCATGAGAGGTACTTCATTTTTCACCATTTGTGGAGTACTTGCTGTGAGATCAGTCATCATCTGCTCGTTTAATGCGTTCGGACTGAATCTTTATGCCGACGGGAACGAGTGCCAAGAATACTTCTGCTTTCTTTGTGCCACTGATACTAACAATGATATAGACCTACAGCTGACATATTTTGTCCTCCACACTGGGGAATTCCTCCGAAACCAAACCACCTACAGCAGATCCACATAACATTCTCCTTGAAATTTAATTAATTTCTCTAATTTTAATCGTCAACACCTTCCAGTTCACAGACTTTAAGCAACATATGACTTTCTCAGCGAGTCAGATTCAGTTGCTGTTCGTTTAGAGTTATCATGCTCAATACTTGGTTCCCGCACACGCTTTGATACAGAGATTTGGATCACTTCCATCTTTGCTGCCCCATCCACGTACGCCTTTTTTTCTTCACGTGTTCCCTTTTAGGATTCCGTACCTGAGTCGGTAAAAACAGAATGATAATAGGATCATTTCGTTGTCCGCGTGATTGTCTGTCTGTCTATCTGTCCGACTGCTAAGACCATTTTTTCTAAGGAATGGTTAGCGGTATCAACTTGAAATTAATGTCAAACACTAGGGTTGTGGGTTATCATGTATGATATTATTGGTTTGAATAAAGAATTTAAAAAAAATACTAGGGTCTACTGAAGAAAACAGTTTTTGAGCAATATTTGCTGCCATTCATAACTTACCACTGTGACACATGCACATTAAATGAATTCATTATTAGAAAACATAGTAGCACAGAGAGAACTGGAAAGATCAGGGCTGAGCTACACAAAAAAGACAGGAAGAAAGCGTTTGATATAAGACAGACAACAAATGTCAGTGACATAATGGAAAAAGTTACAAACTTGAAATTTCAGTGGGCTAGTCATGTTGCTCGAAAAAAAGATATCAGGTGGTCAAAACAGGTTCTAGACTGGAACCCAGTTTACAAAAAAAAAAAAAAAAAATCAATCGGGAAGACTACCGGACGGACTGGACAGAGAATTAAGAAACAGAACCGGATTGTAATGGCAACGGGAAGCTCGAAATCGGTAGGAATGGAAGAACCTGCAGAGGTCCTATGCTGCTCGCCAACTCAAAGAGGCCACATCACCGAGAGATCGAAATGGCTGCTGCTGCTGATGATGATTATGATGATGATGACTAAGGTATACGGTCCGTTAGCAGTGTAAATAATTTAAACTTCTAACTCAAAGCAATTAAAAGGTACGACCATTTGTGTCACCTTTTCTGAAACTCACAAACTCACTCATCAAAACTTATATTATTGATCTAGAATCATTAAATCCGGCAACGAGCAAGGTGTCACAGTACCAGTGAAGGAATAATCTCCGAAAATTATTGATTTGTAATTATATCATATAAAACGTTTTTTTTTTTTTTTTTTTTTTTTTTGTCTTTTGTTTTCCGTATTTCTGTGAGCCCGTATGTTAAGACCTCTTTATCCCAGGAATGGGTACAGGTATCAAGCTGAGATTTATGTACAATGTTAAGGTCTCCGGTCCGTAGGCGGTGTAAAACATTCAAGCTTCTGCGTCAGTGCAGTCAAAACATAATGACAGTCTGTAAAGACCCTTTTTCTCAGGAATGGGTAGACATATGAAGATGAAATTTATGTCAAATACTAAGAACTACGGTCCCATGGAGATGTAAGCTTCTAAGTCAATGCAATCGAAAAAAAAAAACGGTCACATATGTCACAAATTTTGGTACTCGCAAACTTACTCATTAAAATCTATAGATGAAGTATCTATACGTATACATTTTGGGCCTGGTTGTCGAGGAGGATGGAGGCACTATAAAAAGTCTTAAAAAAGATTAAAAAAAGTGGTCTATCGGTAAAGCGCGTGCCCGCAAACCGAAAGGTCGCGCGATCGAATCTCGATGTGAGGAGTCACCAGAAACAACAAGTGGTTCGGATTCGACGTCAGACAGTACATCCCCTGTCCCCGGTTGGATACCTAGGGTAGATTAGGGGCATGAAAGTCGTCGAAGTGTCTTCAAATAGGACGACTTGCACCAGGCCATTGAGCTACATGAAATTAACTTTGTTATTATCTATGCACATAATTCAGCCTGTACGCAACCCTCAGAGCGCGAGTCCTACTCGCAGTTGTCCGGTTTTTCATTACCTGCTAGTGATCTCCGTAATAATATTATGATTTTCGCAGAAAAGTGTCACATTGATATGGTATGACGGAGTGCATAGTGCCATGAAAAGACGCTTCTGACAACCAAAACGGTGTGAGTGGTATTAAATGTAAATGTCGAGTGACTAGGGCCTCCTGTGGGATGCAAGTCTTTCGATTTGACGCCACTTGGGCGACTTGCGTGTCGATGGGGATGAAACGATGATGAGTAGGACAACACAACAACCAGTCCCTGGCCAGAGAAAAATCTCCGACCTAGCCGGTAATCGAACCCCTGCACTTAGGATTGACAGTCTGTCGCGCTGATCACTAAGTTACCGTACAGCTGGATAACAGTTTCGGCATAGGCTTGGGGGTTTGCTTATGAGTTTTACATGTCTATTCCAATTTACGTTAACAAATGTCAAGAGGAAATGCACTCGGAATGCAACGTTGCAGTTTTAGGCAGTGGTTTACGTTCTTCTGTCAGGAGCACAATACCTTGTAAACTAAAAACGGATGTACAGCATTTCTTTCGGTGAAAAAAATATCAGATGGAAAGCTAACTTGTTTGCTGAATTTAAGACTCTGTCTTGCGATGACGTAGAGAACAACATGTTATTTAGAATTCAGCAACTATCGTGTGTTAACATTATTTATAACTGCCGCTGTTTCAAAGTTAAAGTCACAATTCAAGTATGAGAAGCTACAGCTTCCCGGGACGTTACTGAAGCCTAATTAAAAGAAAAGTATATTCTTTCGACGTTCTAAGGAGCATATAATCAGTGCATAATACAACAACGAGCTTGCAAGCACTACAGTCAATGTTATTTGTCTTCATCGGGTTTCCTGTAGCGATTCATCGAGTTATGTGTACTGAAGTCGCTACATAGGAGGAAACCTCCTTACTCGCTCCTGGAATTCGACGATTTGGCTGCGAAACGTGTTAGTCAGTTTGCCATGCCCCGCTATAACCACTATAATAATGTCACACCGCCATATTTCTCGAAAGTTCTACTAACGCTTTAGAAAGCAGTCATTTTATCTCTAATTTAATAAAATGGAAGCGATAAAAAGCATACCTAGCCGGCTTACTAGCTAATTACTGACGCACTATTGTTCAGACGAACTCATTAGGTTGAGAACCAATCGTATTAAGAGCGAACAGGAAATACAAAACGGCACTAAAGTATGTCGTTTATGTATGATAATCATTGCAAACTCATTTAGTACGAAAAAGAGATAGGTCGTTGTCAGTTTATTTGTTTCATCAAGTATTTCTGTAAGCACCCGGAGAAAGACGCGGATCACTCTTCAGTAGCTGATTGCGATGCACGAACGGCCTTCCTGATTGGGCAGCCACTGCATTCAGATTACCGCAGGCCATAACTGAGGGCTCCCTTTTGTTTCACTTGCCACTGGTGCCGCTTTCAATAGCCTACGCAACGCTACTATTGTTCTTCGTCCTCATTGTCACCAAGCGACTATTACGTCTCAGGTCGTTGCCGATCTCAACTCCAACAGCCCAGTTTTAATCCGTGTCGTGCTTCGTTCCCGGAAACTACTGCAACGAAGCGACCGTCTGATCGGGGTGACGGGTAAACATTTAAGGTATATGACCAACGTGAATATTCGACTAACCTTGCTCAGACATTAATTGAGTGGAAACGTATACAAAAGATCTGGTTACATATTTGAAAATACAGAGATACATGATTTTGCAACGGTGGAAGCATTTACACGGACATATTTCGTATGGATTTATACTTTCTTTTAAATACTATCGGAAACGTGTGGTTAGATAGTACCCACTCTACGCCAATTCAGATTTCCATGGAACCAACCCGTTCCTTAAAAAAAAGCATTGACTTCCTCTGATGTATAATGGTGCTTTGTTGACTCATCGTACTCCTGTATGTGTTGGAGGGAATCAACTGCTTGAAGTCTATTTCAGGTCCCATGTTTTTCCTCGATCTTGTAATAGTGTCTTCAGTTACCTAAATGAACACTTAGACAAGCATGTCATGGAGGGAATACATCTTCGCATGAAACGACCGTTCTCAAATGTTGCATTACTAGCAAGTTCGATGAAATGTACAACAGCGTAATGAGGGGTAATATCTTTCGAATGGACTACTAACTATGGCGTGCACAGATTTCAGATTTTGTTCCCAGTGAAAGTAGACTCCCGGATAATTGGAGGAACACATGGATGTGATTCATTTGTTCCACCGCATTAACTGAGATTCATACTCTCCTGTTCCTATCTCTTTACTCAAACTGTCACAATCGATACGTAATTTCAGTCTCACGTCTTTATTCTGTTATTAGCAGGAAGTGGCGAACGCCCTTGCCACAGTGGTAACATCGATTCCCATCAGATCGCCGTAGTTAGTACCTGCTGTTGTGCTTGGCTAGCATTTGGATGGTTCACCGTCGGGGTCTGCCCCATGCCGTTGGTAAGTGGGATGCTCTCAGCCCTTGTGAGGCCAATTGAGGAGCTACTTGGTTGAGAAGTAACGACACCGGGCACGAAACCTGACAACTACCGGGAGAGCGGTACGCTGACCAGATGCCCCTCTGCACCCGCATCCTATGGCACCCACAGTCGGTACTGTTGGGCCTTCATGGCATGTTCGGACGGTGTTTGTTTCAGTTGTTTTCAGCAGAAAGTAAAACTTCATTTACATGTTATATTTCACGCTATAAATAGGACATTTTCTAAACCCTACATTACTAAAGATTCGTAAAATTCGTGATAGTAGCTGGTACCAATTCGCGGTTCCCGCCAGTGCGCTATTGTCAGGATAGGGTGTAAAACAGGATATCTTGCACTTATTTCGTATGAGACATAACGCTGGAGATATTATAATTGTAATTAACTAGTGTATAAACTATATATTATTGCTTCCTTTGAATAAAATACGGAGTAGTAAAATTTACCATGGTTTAGTAAAATGGAACATTCCCCCTCGCGCTTCTAGGGTTAATACCGCAAATTAGTTTTTATCAGTTTCTCGCGGTACCCAACTGCAAATGTTTACTGCATGAAATTCTCTTCCCACTGTCCATTAAGAAACTTGTTGCGATTGACCTGCATTATCTGCTAGCAGCAGTTGCTATCGGTTTTGATAGTGAATCTCATTGACGATATGTGACAATTATTTCTTGTCCTTGATGGTTAGGATCTTTTTAAGATCATTGTTCCAACACCATTCTACCTGACTGCGAGTGGTAAACGGTTCCTCATACAGACGTTGTGCAGACGAGGAACTTCATTCTCCCACTACTTTTAAGTCATCCTACTGGTCTTGATCAGTAGGGGAGGAGGACCTTGATTTTGGGGGGAGAACGCGTAAAGTGGAAGTGTAGCAATTTTCCCCCAATTTTTAGTCACACAATTGTCCTAGAGGCGTGAACGGCTGGAGAGAGACTCACTTGACACGACTGGTATCAGGTTCCATCATGACCTTGATTTTATCCCACACAATTACCTGAGAGGCACCTGTGGGGTATCAGGTGTCCTTAAATGTGGCCCCAATATCTACCCTTCTCCACTACTGCTGGATGCTTTTGTGACCTGTGATAAAATGTTAATGTGTGCTGCCCATTTAACGACGGTCCTTACTAGTTACCATATTTCCGACACTATCCCCTTTCCATTAGACTTCAGAGAGGTGCGTATTATATTTTATGAGAAAATAAATGATGAGGAGTTGAATGTGTCATTAGCAAGAAAGCGATTTAAGTAAGGAAGAACAATAAAATAGGAAATGTAAATAATAATAGACACGGGTTTCAAACCTAGACACAAAGTTTGTCTTTTTGCAGATACAGTACCTCCTTTCTCTTCTTGATTTGTTTACAAGTAGATTGTGTTCAAATGTGTGTGAAATCTTATGGGACTTAACTGCTAAGGTCATCAGTCCCTAAGCTTACACACAACTTAACCTAAATTATCCTAAGGACAAACACACACATCCAAGCCCGAGGGAGGACTCGAACCTCCGCCGGGACCGGCCGCACAGTCCATGATTACAGCGCCTGAGACCGCTCGGCTAATCCCGCGCGGCGCAAGTAGATTGAATGCCTTTGCTGCCCAGTATTTAACTGGAATAGCCGCTATATCCAAGTGCCGTTCTGTAGAGCTCTTCGATACTGAGAGCCTGCAGAGGAATAGCATTAAATTTTATTTTATTTTATTGTTTTCTCTGACGGTGGTCGGTGACGTTACTAGCTTTACTCTAATGCACACATCGACACACATCATTCGTCCACGAATTTCCGCTACTGATTTCCTTGCTGGCGTATAAGTGACGTCAGGGCTCAAACTAACAATTGTAAACAACAGATATGCATTCGAGCAGTCAGTTGCGAGCAGGCAGTGCTAAGTAATGGATGTGCAGCTATAGTATGTTAACATCGTTGTTTTACAAACCGCAGTAGACCAACGTCTTTAAGTCAAATGTGCAACAACTTCTTCAGTAAGCCCTTCTTCAGCATGTTTGTCCCGCACACATTGTCTCACGAACAAAAACAACGACCATGGACACTTGTCGCAATTTAATTGAAATGCAAAACGCAAACAACTCTTCGCAGTAAAAAATGTTCACAGGGTGACGAGGATTGCTGTTACCAATACGAAACTACGACAGGTTGGCAATGTGCAGAAATTCACATGAAGAGTCGACGCTTTGAAAGCATAATCGACATTCAATCCAAAGTGACGCTTGAGTTGAACAAAATCCCAAAAAAGGACATTTCGGTCTGTTTTGCAGGATTCTTTGCATGTGCGTTGTGCGGGATTAGCACAGCGGTCTCAGGCGCTGCAGTCATGGACTGTGCGGCTGGTACCGGCGGAGGTTCGAGTCCTCCCTCGGGCATGGGTGTGTGTGTTTGTCCTTAGGATAATTTAGGTTAAGTAGTGTGTGAACTTAGGGACTGATGACCCGAGCAGTTAAGTCCCATAAGATATCCCACGCATTTGAACATTTTTGAATGTGCGTTGTACTCAATTAGTTGGAGGGGGGGCGGGGCGTTGAGGGGCGGGGGGGGGGGGGAGACATCAGAACATCCGAATCATTAAAAACACCATCTCAACTTTTCTCAATTTTTGATAAATCCAGTATCCAAACTTTTTGACATACGTGGTAATTTCTGGTAGCACATGCAAATTCCTTGCCTCCGTATGTCATCCCCATAGATTACATGAATTTAAACCACAGTAATAGGTACGCTACCAGTATCTTACAATAAACACTGAGAAAGTTCTCGAAAGCTTCATTCTTGTTTGTGTCTGTCGCGACAGGGAAACAGAAAATTTTATTCTAACATGGCTTCGCGAGATTCTGTATTCCTACATCAAGACTTGGGCGTCTGTTTCTTCATTAAATCACTCCACGTGATGTCCAGATGATGTTTTTAATACGCTTCGGCCTGTTTTCTTCGCCTCCAGAGCCCACTGATCAAGCCAAAAGGAACTAATTTTCTGAAACAGTTCTCAAAATCGTCATAACTTGTTACACGGAGGGTATATAACAGTCTGGCAACATGCTTCTAAGAAACTGAAGAAGAATTGGCTACACCAGCGAATATAACACACTCAGTATCTTAGTGTTTGCCTAGACAGGTACAGATTCCAACCCCCACCCACGTCCCCACAAAGAAAAGCGTTTATAATTTTAGCAACATTTATTTCCAAAATTTCAGCTAACTTGCATGGGCCACATTCATGAGCTTGAGGCCTGACTGTCTGTAGAAAACATTCCAGCCAGAAAAAGGCACGTACCCACGGGTTGCCCATAACGTCTGCCACGAAGAGTTCTGACACGTTTCGTGAGTCCACAGATGGATTTGAGAAACCACAGGAAGTTGAGCGAAGGTAGAATAGAAAGTGAAGTATTATCCACTACGGAAGAATACATAATAGAAGATCCACCTCTATGAACGTAGGTATAAATGACAGAGAGATACAGCATTCCGCTCACTTATATCTTTCCATGTCTATAGCCTGCAATCCTGTGTCCAGACTCTTAGAGCTCAGTGAAATATTGATAAACTGAAGGCACACTTCGGTTTCATATGATATAAATTAAGACGTTATCAGAATTGTGAACGTTTGTTGCTATTATAGTTCTTAAAATAATTGCACGTCACTTCTCAAACTTTTGGAGTTGATGCTTTTATCTCAACTGCAGTTTACTGGAAATTACTCTAAAGCGACAGACTAAATACTGACATAAACAAATCAGATAAAATTGTTTGTTGTAGTAAAACGAGGACGGGCTGAAAAGTAATGTTGCTTAATTTTTTATGTGGTACTTTTAAAGATTTTTACATAAAACAAATTTTATTATCACTCCACATCTTCATTCTTTATATCTACATGTTTGCAGCCTGTGCCGCTAGAGGGCACCGAATTGCAGCGTTTAACATGGCAGTGTGTAATGTAACTTTGCCGGTGCGTGAGAAACAGCGCTCTGTAATCGAGTTTCGAATTGGAAGAGTCCGTCCATAGAGGGAGTCCCCCCCCCCCCCCAACCCCCTTCAGCATGACAATGCCAGACCACATACGAGCGCTGCGACGACTGCAACGATTCGATGCCTAGGGTTCACTGTCATCGACGATCCTCCATATTATCCCGACTTGGCCTCATCCGATTTTCATGTTTCCGGAACTGAAAGAATACTTTCGAGGACTTCAATTTGATAGTGATGAAGTGATGCAAGCAGAGGTGAGTTTGTGGCTCCGTCAAAAAAGTCAAATGCTTTACAGTGATGGTACCGAGAAATTGATGTCTCGTTGAGAGAAATATGTTCGTCGCCAGGATAGCTATTTTGAGAAATAAATGTGTAGTCATGAAAAATAAAGGCGTAGAATGTTATTAAAATTTGTGTTATTTAAAAGCCTTTACGAGTTTTCATACAAAATATTCGGAGGCATTACTTTCCAGCACGCTCTCGTAATATATAGTTATTATTTTGAAAACCTTAGGCACCTGTGCTCATTAAAAGTGAGGGTGACAGAAAGATGTATTTGTAGAGACGGGAGACACTACCCCTCTCCAGAAGCGAAACCTACGCCAGCGCGTCTGCCGTTCCCTAGTGTATAAGACTATCCGGAAGTATGTTGGATGGAAAGAAGTGGTGGCTAGAGGCACGGTGAGGCGCAGCAGCGACTATACGGTTGCACCGGGGCTCAGCTGCGAGCTGTCAATATATGCGCCGCGGGGTCAGGCCGCTGAATGAGGGAGGCCTGAATGGGCCACCAGGCGCCCCAGCGGCCACTCCTCGGAATTGCTGCATGCGTCACTCCTTTCACGTCGATCAGATCTGGCGGACCGCGCCGGAGGCAGCTAATTCGATTGCAGCAGACGTGGCAGTTCTGGAGGAGGCCGGGAGGCTCGTTCCCCATCGCACGATTCAAAAGCCCCCAAGCTGTCTGCTGAGGCGAAGAAGCCCTTCTGGTGCTTCGGATACAGCCCAGTAGAATTATTTTCGTTGCTAAGTTCAGAATGGTCCAAATGGTTCTGAGCACAATGGGACTTAACTTCTGAGGTCATCAGTTCCCTAGAACATAGAACTATTTAAACCTAACTAACCTAAGGACATCACACACATCCTTGCCCGAGACAGGATTCGAACCTGCGACTGTAGCGATCGCGCGGTTCCAGACTGTAGCGCCTAGAACCGCTCGGCCACCCCGGACGGCTGTTGCTGTGTGATGTTACACGTGGAGCCTATCGAAAACTATGCTAAACCGAGGGTATTTTATTTTCATTTGTCTTACGGGAATGTTAATGATGGTCATGGCAGTGTTTGCAGAGTTGCCAAAAGCGGTATTATCGTCGACATAATGTGGAGTTTACTGGCGAAGGAGATGTGCAAGTGGAATGACAGGCTGCTAGTTTGTATTTCACTTGCTGGTACCATCACTAGCTATTAACCAGATGCCGCCCGCGTGTTAACACACCGCTTCCGGTATTCGGCAGACGAGCCGGCCAGGGATCGAATCCACCCAGCGCATTAACGAAGGTAGTCAGTGTGTTGGCCACCTTGGGCGTGGATTTTAAGCAATTTACAACATCCGGCTAGGTGAATATCGGGCTGCTACTCACGTCCCGCCTCAGTTTCACGATTCGCAAACATTTAGAAAACGTTCGCACACTTTCACATGGCTGACACTACACTTTGACAATTGGGGGACACAAATTCTCTCCTCGGCGGTGAAATGAAATGAAATGATCGTATGGCAGTGTTGGCCGGGAGGCCCCTTGCGGGGAAGTTCGGCCGCCGTATTGCAAGTCCTTTTTAATTGACGCCACTTCGGCGACTTGCAAGTCTTGATGATGAAATGATGATGAAGAACACACAACACCCAGTCATCACGAGGTAGAGAAAATCCCTGACCCCGCCGGGAATCGAACCCGGAACCCCGTGCGCAGGAAGCGAGAACGCTACCGCAAGACCACGAGCTGCGGACTCCTCGGCGGTAAATGGAGGAAACAGGAAGTCATTCGGCCTTCCTTTAACATTTCCGATGCCAAATGCGATAAAACCACGCCTTCTCCGTGTCGGTACGCAAAAAAGGCAAAAACAAAAGAAGCAGTTGTTAATCCGAGTTGCCAAAAGGGGTATCATCTTCCCGCAAAAGGGACGGGTCTGTAATTATGTCTCTGGAACAATATCACCACTGTCTTAGAAACCGAAGAGACACACTTGCCACTCATATTAGAACACTTACTATGGTGAAGTGTCTAGGGCAGCCAACTGGCCGCAGTGGATCAGTTTACATTAAATCCGTGTCTGTTTCGACACTCGTGGAACGCTACCACTTCTACGGCGCTAAAGCAGACGGATGGCGACTGCCTTTCTCTAATGAAAATGCAACCACGGAAATTTCTCAAAGTTATCGAAACTAGAGTGTCACTAATGAGACACAATTATTGTGCATAGGAGATATATAAATCGTGTCCGGGGAGGAAAAAATATTTAGCCGTTTCCTCTAGTATGAGGGCTATAGGGGTAATCTTTTGCATTCTCTAGGAATAGTGATTCACGTGGAAGGGACTCTCGGGCAATTTGTTTACGAATTCATCATCGACGATCACATGTTAACTGTCTTCCCTGTGGAGGCTGACTCTTCTCTGAGAGATGCTGCGCTTTCCCATGCTACTAGAAATGTCAGACGTTCTCTTGAAGGGTGCTGTCATCTCAGACGTTATCTTGAAGGATGCTGTCAAAACTTTAGAATACTTCTGTAGACAGAAGTTCCACAGAGCTAAAGGCAACTAGATGTCTGGGTCTTCAAGTGAGCCGGCCGGAGTGGCCGAGTGGTTCTAGGCGCTACAGTCTGGAACCGCGCGAACGCTACGGTCGCAGGTTCGAATCCTGCCTTGGGCATGGACGTGTGTGATGTCCGTAGGTTAGTTAGGTTTAAGTAGTTTGTAAGTTCTAGGGGACTGATGACCTCAGCAGCTAAGTCCCATAGTGCTCAGAGCCATTTGAACCATTTTTTTTTTCTTCAAGTGATGGCTACTGTGGATATCACGATGTGGTCCAGTAATATTCTTCGACAGTGTAAATCTTCTGAACAAAAACTCGAAGTTTGTATTTAACGAAAAATGCCGGAATTGTACGATCCTCCTTAATATCTGTTGTATAAAATATATCAGAAACTACGAGTGTGACAGTCGTATATGAATCGTGTTGCCCAACGCTTAACTAAGGAACTGCACTTACAGTGACATTTGAAGGTACATAAGTTCTATTAATAAGTTTTATTTCATGCTGGTACCATAGCATTAAGCACTCTCACGAGTTACTTAATTTTATTTTGTCAAACGCATGTCAGTCGTATATGGGATACGGTCTAATACTTATAGGTTTCTCAGTTAGAAATCGTTCATCTTCGGGAAGTTCACCTGGCAGTGTTATCCATCAAAGTACGTCATCTTCACATCTCTAAACTGCAACCTAGAACAATCACTTTCCCCTCAAGCAATTTTCGTGGCTGACAGCAAAAAGGATTTTTCAACAAAACGCTAACGATTCACGAAATCCTGCATGATACTATATGATCTTTCTAGAAATTTGTAGAGTATGGCTACTCACAGGTATAGCTCTTTAATATTCCACTGTCTGAAACTTTTCCTCCCATTCCGAAGCATCATCTAACGGACTAATCGCATGCCTGCGGAAGAATGTGACCGAGTTGATGGTGGCGGATGTGGTAGTGACGGTTTTAGCCTCGAGACCCACTGTCGTCCCCCCCATTTCTTCCCGCTGCCTGCCTCACCCTCTGGCGCGTGCTTTCCTTCCGAATTTGCGTTAATGGAGCATCACATGCAGAGCGTTGTTGGTAACCAATTTGCGGGTGACAGGATTGTCAATAACTTTTACATCCACTGCTTCTTTGGTCACAGAGCTCCGGATCCAACTGTCAGGACACAGCACGTTGGTCTGTTCTAAGTCGAACATGTTTTCCTTGTTGATACTGGGCTCTTCTATTTACGACCTGTTTATCTGGCAAGGCGAACGTGTCCCCCGTGTCCTACACATCACTGTGAGAGGTAGCATTGTGTTTGGCCTAAACCCTAAATGATCTTCGAAGGAGCTAAGCACGTCTTTAATTACACGTGTTGGTGGCAATATGGTACTTATATGGTATTTTTCAGGTTCCTGACAATCCTTCTATTTGGCAGTTTGAAAGCCACCGTTGGAGGTCCTGCATGAGTTAGGAAAACCAGGCTCGGAGGTTTCTTCCGTTTTATTCTTCTTCTTTATATTTCTTTGAACTTCAGGCTTTATTTCTTGCTCCCAGTAGCCATTTTTGCTAAAGATTCCTTTCTCAGGTGGGTCGTGTGTTCTACACCAAGGTAATAAACACAGCACTGCGCTGCGACAGTTAGTGACAATTTCTAGGGCTTAAGTACAGATCTGCATCCAGGACCTAGTGAGGTGGCGCTGTCGTAAGACATTGGACTCATTCTAAAGGATGACCTTTCAAATCCCCATCCCACCATCCAAATTTAGGTTCTCCGTGGTCTTCCTAAATCGTTTGAGATAACTGTCCGGATGATTGCTTTGAAAAGGACATGGTCGGTTTCTACCCAAATCCTGAGTTATAGCTCCATCTCCGATGACCTCATAGTAGGCAGGAAATTAACCGCGATCTTTCTACCTTTCCATCCCCTTTCTTTTGGAAAGACACCGTTACAGAATGTACAGGATCATTTGGCATTTCTTTTCTTTCGCGTTTGTAGTGAACTTTACTTTCCCAGCATACTGTTGAGGAGACGGAGGAGCTCCACTGAGCGAAGTGTCACACTGAATTCGGATTCAGCACAACGACAGTTTAAATTCGCACCCAGACATCTACATTTAAGTTTCCGTGATTTTCATAAATCTCTCCGGGCTAAAGCGGGGTAGTACATTCCAAGGGCACGGTCAATTTTCTTCCCCATCTCTGAAATATTTCCAGTTTGCACCCAGTCTCTAATAACCTCGATGTTGACATGGCGAAAAAGCGTAGTCATCCATCATTACAAAAGACCTCAATGTCATTTTCTTCACCATGCTGGCAAATACACGAAGGTTCAGCTGAACACCTGTAGAACATATTATGTAAATTGAAGGTGGTGGGGGGAGGGGGAAAGGAAAGAAAAGGGAAGGAACTGATGATATCAGCTGCATCGGGACTTTATGCGGAGTCGTCGGCGACGAGTGAAATTCCGTAAAAAGTCTCGATGCAGCTGATACCATCAGTTCCTTCCCTTTCCTTTCCTTTCTCCCTCCTCCACTTTCACTTTACGTATAAGGTATCACAGCTGTGGACTCCACATGATGTCTGTCCTTTCGGAAATGTCCGAGAGAACAGATACCAGGCATTCATATAACCTTTAGAACACTTTTGGTTGCAGGAGCACATATTCCAGACCTGTTCTCTAGAGGCATCGGTTATCTTTTCATACAGCTTACCATCGCATTAGAGGTAAGCACTGGTAAGTGTGAGTGTGTGTGCGTGTGTGTGTGTGTGTGTGTGTGTGTGTATGTGTGTGTGTGTGTGTGTGTGTGTGTCGAAGCAGTTGCATTACGTCCTTGTCCAAGTGACCCAAAAGCATATTCAGCAGGTTTGTCAGGTAGTTGGTTATGCCATATGTCGGTGAATGTACTGCGCACAGTGTTAGACATAGTGGTGCTCCAGCCCTATTTATTTTTGGGGGACTATAAATCCGAAATGGCGCCGCTGGTCTGGGAAACAACATAGTGACAGTGTACATGTCTAAGCTTGACCTGTTGGGAAGTGCAATGGTTCTTGGAATCACGGCTGGTATGAAATCCGTTCTTACCTCCTTATTCGCATGACCTTGAAGCAACGTCTTGATTTTCTAGCAGCGGTCATATGTAGCAATGTAGTTACAATGCTCTTGTCTGCTGATAACAAGAATTTCTTTTTCTTCATTAAGAGTGTGTATTTCGATGCATTAGCCTCCTGTCCTTGGAATTTTATTGAGGACCCTACAGATCTCTCATCTTATTTCTCCAATAGTATTGGAAGGGACTCCTACAGTTTCCTTATTTCTACATAATTACTCCGCAATTCACGGTACGATGGGTGGCGGGGGATAGCCCGAACCACTACTAGTCATACATATCTTAACCTACGCTGCTGCTGATCTCGCATTAATTTACCATTCTTAGAAACAATGAAACGCTGAAGCCTTTGAAGACCGCAAATGTTGCGACCGCATTGAGAACCTTCCGCGGCTAGTTGATGGTGGTCTGTGACTCGTTAATATCGACATACTGCAGGCGAGTCTCAAGTAGCTGTAGGAACTTACTGTCTTACAACACAGTAGTTTTCTGCTTGTTCAGCTCGTTTTTAGCGAATATGCATCATACACCCAGTCTCATATGCTTGTATGGTAATGGTGCATGACAGCTCTATCTCACTCTACATTGTTGACAGATATTCTCCCTCTTCAGCGCCATCTCCCCCTCCCCCACTGATGTAAGGCAATTGGGAGAGTTAAGAATGGCATGGAACATTGTCCTGTTGATTGTGAAACCTGGGCCAGGCTACATATTTACCAGATTTATCAAGACTTAGTCCATCTGACCTACCAAGGTGGTTAGATTGCCACCAAGTGCTAGACTTATTAGGCAGGATGACTTATAAGCACAATACTCTGCTTCTGTTTATTGCTGCTGTGGATACTCTAGCTCACTTTCGCAATTACACTGTTTGATGAGTATTTTAGGGGACAATAACAAGTTCTGAGATACACGTTTACGCTGTGGTTCACTGTTGCAATTAGACTGTGGGGAAGGTAGGGTAAATTCTACTACAGCCACCATTTTAACTAATACTTACACGACTGCATTGCTGCTAAACATGTCGACGTGTTTGCCCTTTCAGAGTTCTTACACAACAGAGATAGTACAATTTTCAGCCTATGTTAAAAGAGCCCAGTGTAATGATAATTAACTGTCTAATATCTTATAATGATTTGAAAATTTAACTAAGCTCGTAAATGTTTAATGATTGCTGTTACCCACATACATCTCATTAATTGTTACATAAGTTTAATTGCAATGCAGTACAGCTATTTTTATAACTATTGCCCTTGAACGGAATGGACAGTATTTTGCTTAATAATTGCAGTTCTACAAAAGTTCAGTTTCATAATTAATGAGAAAGTCACCAAAATAATCAACAAAATTACACAGATCTTTTTCTGATAGTTATTAGTCCCGAGTATTTCCTTATCCTGAAAATGATCAGTAATACACTTTTCGGTAGTGTGACGGTTCACATTCTTTGGAATGGATATCTTATCCAAAAATTAGGTGCTTCTGATTTACGATCGATTGTAAATACACCGAAGAGTACTGGCAGTTTACAAAATGTTCAAGACATCCTCCAGAATGTCTGCAAGAAGAGCAAAGTGTGTAAAAGGTTTGCCCTACACACCTTGACTCGAAAAGAATGATAATAAGAATAACAAACGTGTGAACACCCGCTACGACTTGTTGAAATGGGTGATAAGAGTCGATGTTATTATTATGGAACTACTACAAAACGACAAAGTGCAGAAATATTCGCATGAAAGGTCAAGGCTTTGACTGTATAATTGACATCATTCAAGCTAATGTGTCACGGGAGGTGAACAACATCCCAAAGAAGTACTTTTATGACAGTTTCGTATGGTTACATGAACGTGTCGAGCGCTTTACTCAAGGAGGGGAGGGAATGTAGCATTGAAACCATCATCTTAACTTTTCTCTAGTTTTATTAATCCAACCTGGAAACTTTTTGCACTAATTGAGTATATTGTGAAAAGCAGTGATGCTAAATACTTCCTTGGGGAATACCTCAATGTTCAAGGTAATTTGTAGTTAACTATTCTAATTACAGTGCATAATTATTTCAAAAACTAAGCTGCAGTATACGTGAAATGGTACAATGACAGAACTTCTCACTATGATGGATAGCATTAAAACAGTTTGTTACCTGTAACGGTTATTATCTCATTGGTCAGAACGATTTCACAATCCCGACATTTAGAACGTTAGCTTCGCCATTTTCTTTATATAAAGGAAGTGATCAAGATAACGTACTGAGTACCAGGATTATGTAAAAACATTAATAATTTATCTACCAGTCATATGTGTGTGGTATGGTATCCTTTTCTGAGGCTGTTAGTTGAGTAGCGTCCATTACATTCATTTTCCGCAAAATATTTCAGTTTCATATTTTACGAACTGCAAGAAATAATTATTCTTAACATGAATATAAATTTGCATTTCAATTGCCTCAAGAAAATATTGGCAGGCCTCTGAGGCTGTTTGGGGATGGCATATTTGTGTACAGAGAAGCTGGTCACTGAGATGTTTCAACATTAGAGTATTGTCGTGAAATGAGAAAACTCCTGCGGATGGTCAATTCTCTGTTCAAATACTCGCGGTGTACCCTCCACATAATCAACTGTAACATAATTCGCTCAAATTGATAACTTATTTTGATGGGGTGCGTCAAGTACAAAAATCAAAGAGCAAAAAAAGTTAAAAAAATACTGGAGCTCCCACTTTATTTATTTCTACGTTTCTTGGGCAATCAAGCCTTCTAGCGTATTTTATAAAATTTATTAAGGTTTCTAAAATCTAGCTTTAACGTAATTTAAAATTTTTCCTTATTATCAGTTTTGTTCATCCTTCTGTTTAGCTCATAGGTACGTATTTGTATTCATAATCACATAATGTAAAGATATTACGTTCAAACTTACCTGCTTGTTTTATGTCCTACCTACGTACCAGTGTAATTTCAATCCGGACTCGATTTCTTGGCGTTGTGTTTCACTGTAATACCCAGTCCCTGTACTCTTTTATAATTGATAACTAACATATTTAAAATCGTCTGAATTACGAGCGGAAAGCTTTCTCCCGGATAATGAGCAGCTATTAACGACGGATAGAAAGAGCTTCGCAACTCGGCGTAACGACATTCACACTTTCCCTTATGAAAAATGTCGGTTGTAAAAAGATACTGTTGCATCTTTTAGTCACCTCCATAAAGCATAAAGTGGCTTGGGAGTGCATGAAATTAATGTAAGTATTCAAAAGCGACTTCAAAGGACAGCGAATATAACTTTTAAGCAAAATTTGTAATCCGAGAAAACGACTTCTTTGCGTGGTGCAGATATTCGCAGTAGAAAAATATGTGAAGTGACTGCGTCTGTGAAACAAACGATATATAAACGCATTCTATCCATTGCGCATGATGAACTACAACTGAGATTTAGATTGATAACTTATGTAGGAATCCTATGCAACTAGCAACTCTTTGTATCTGGTACAATTTGTTATACCATTACCTGGTTTTCTAGCTACAGCAGAATCATCACCAAGTGGTAATTTACCAAAATATACTAAAGGAAGCAATGTTCTTGTATATAATATCTTCGTCTTACTCCGTCTTATGATAAGCCTGAATTGGCTCGAAAACTAGTTAACAGCAGAAAAAATGGTGTCAACGTGAAAAAAGCGACAGGTTGCATATCGTATCTACACAAAGTAGCAAGCTATATGAATGTCTGTAATGTTCTTTGTTCTCTTTCACTTAGTCAGCTGCCGTTATTTCTTCAAGATTATTCGTGAAGTCGAGGAGTAACTTTGCAGAACTAGCAAAAATCATGTACATCGTGTAATGCAACTAGTAAAGTACATCTATGGATGTTTTGGATGTGTCTGCCGATTGGGAAAGAAAACGAACACAAGAGATGTCAATGCCAGTACTTTCCCACATTAGTCTCAAAAGAAGGTAAGTATTTTTCGCTCGTGCTGTTCTCGCAAGTGTGAATATTTGAAAGGATTCGTATAAACTTACTAGCAAGCAAAGAGGAGCACTGCTCGGCACTTTTGTATATCTTCGCCTTCAGAGACACTCAATAGCCGGATGTAGTTTCTGTATCTCTTCGGACGAAGATGTACGTCAAATTATTGCATAGTAGAAGTCACAGATAATTAGTCGAGAAAACGTCACAAGCTAATGTTCTACATCACATGTCCTTTAGTACACTGCGTTTACTTATTTTTTGGTTGTGTGAGTTGTATGCATACTGTACAAGCAACCATCAGTTTTGGTGGGCTTTGGGGATTAGTGCACTGATAATTTCACTTTTTTCTCGCAGATGGTTTTTCCTGTCTGTAGTCGGCACTCTCTCACATGGCCACAGTGCCAAACTAGTTTATATTTAAGGATTTACTTAATTCCACCGAGCGAGGTGGCGCAGTGGTTAGACACTGGACTCGCATTCGGGAGGACGACGGTTCAATCCCGCGTCCGGCCATCCTGATTTAGGTTTTCCGTGATTGCCCTAAATCGCTCCAGGCAAATGCCGGGATGGCTCCTTTCAAAGGGCGCGGACGACATCCTTCCCCGTCCTTCCTTAATTCGATGAGACCGATGACCTCGCTGTCTGGTCTCCTTCCCCAAAACAACCAACCAACTTAATTCCAGTAATGGTTGCTGACAGGCGACTCTTTTCCGTGCGACGCCTGAAGCAAACCAATAGGGTGCGTGAGATCAGAATCACGTGCTGTTTTGCAGGGACGATTCCAGGACAACGGGTGGGAGGCGCTCGTTCTCACTGGCGTCGGCTCTGACTGGCGGGACGTGCTTAACCTTCTGCCTGCTCTTTTCTACTTTTTGGACTTTCGTCCACTTCAGCTCAGACGCGATAGCTACTCCAATGGTTGGTGGCTAGCACGCCTTTACTAGCAGTCGTACTATATATCCCGTATCAGAAGTATAATTTTCATGTTTACTTCTAAAGCCTGCTATTTTTATTATGCCCACACCGGGAGACTTCTCACTTGTCCATCCTGGCACCTACACAATACTACTGGCAGGCCATTTCGAGTACAGAGCACCTTTGCGCTCGCGGATAGAGCCTTGTCGAGGACAGCCATAAACAATATTAGCACACAATGTTATATTACCGCGGTATTCGTATTTCTTCATATATTCAAGCTAAAGTACGGCTATCATTGAACTGCGACGCCCTTCGGCGACCACCATTTAAAATACAAGGCGCATTCTGCCTTTAGATCTCATACAGTAGACAAAGCACTGATGAATGATCACTGAGCTACTCTACATCGTCGGCCAGGGTGCTTCTTCAGACGAAAAGGAAGGAAGGAGTAAGAGTTAGTCTTTAATGTCTCGTCGACTTAGAGAACAAGCTCGGATACAACAAGGAACGGAAATGAAATCCATCCAGGGTGTAGCTAACAATTTTTCTCCACATTTGTCTTAGATTATTTGTGAAAATCGTGTGACAGCTAAATCATGGTGGCCAGCCGCGGATATGAACTTCGCACCTCCAAAAACGAGTCCAGTGACTAAAACATCTCAGTATCTCTCTTGGTCAGACAAATGTTGAGGCACAGATACTCAAAATATTACGTGATCTGGCCAGAAGACTGTCAGAAAGAGAAGAGTATTAGGCTTCCAGGTGCCTGAGGTGCCAGAATCTAACAAAACTGTATTTTTAAATAGTGTATCAAACGATGTCACACTTTTTTGTGCGTGCTGAATTCATCTAAACGGAATTTGATTACGCTTTTTGAACGAACATGAACGGGCAAACTCCAGAAGAATATCATGAAGATTTTTTATCGTCAAAATGCGCTGCGTTTATTCGTGGTTTCACAGAAACAGTGAGTACTTGGCACAGTTCCGAATAGATAAACTTAT
Source organism: Schistocerca nitens (assembly GCF_023898315.1). Taxonomy (NCBI): domain Eukaryota; kingdom Metazoa; phylum Arthropoda; class Insecta; order Orthoptera; family Acrididae; genus Schistocerca; species Schistocerca nitens. The sequence goes on along the minus strand of NC_064616.1, from coordinate 510,863,709 downwards.
TCTAAAACTACATTTGCACAAATTAGTTTTAAAATTGAAGTCTTAATTCGGCTGGTAGAACTTACAAGGGGCGGACACGACGTACTTCAAACTTTGTGTACCTCTAGTAGACCATTAAAACAACATAATTTGCCAGTAGTAAGGTGCACTATTCTGGCAATTCCGAGAGAATCTTAAGAAAAGTTCTATGCTTCTATTATAGCCCGGCTTTCCCAGCCGTGCGGTGCGGACGTGCTGTTCTTTCCGCCTGCGGAGCGCGTGCGCTAACTATTATTTGCTTTTCAGCGGCCAGCACTTCCGTGTCGCTGACGTGTAGTAGAATAATGGCCAATCGTTTTAGAAAATCAACACTACGTTTCAGCGTCTTCAAACGACTACACATGACCACAGGCACCGGAAGTGAAACGCTTCCTACGCGACGTTGCTAAGGTCCTAGCTTCCGACATCTCGGGCATTGTAATAGTACTTGAATTACGTAACCATTACGGCACCTCACCTCAACCTCTCGATACCAGCAATATTCTATTGTGTTTCTGTAAAGTAGTTAACATATTTCTGAGACAACATTCAGATTTGATTTCATTAATGTAGAGGTACTTTGGTACATCGATATGTTTATATTGCAAGGATATTATTCTTATGTTAATTCTCTCTTTTGTTACTATGATCTTTGACGTACTTGTAACTCTGATTTTTGGGCGCGTAAGCGGTTATTAGAGAGTCAAGGCTTGGTCGTCATGTTGAAAAGACGCAAATTGTAGTCAGCTTATTAAATGTGAACTTTAACAGTGAGGAAGATATTTTCAGGTATGTTTTATATTGTGAAGTGATATTGCTACAAAAATAATAAAAAAGAAGTGTAACTTAAATTCGGAGTGCTGATTACTTTTTTACATCACCATTGTGCTAACTTGCAAAAGTTTAATCTTCAAGAATGGTTTATGAAACACATGTATAAAACTTTTGAATATCGCATAATAACACCTAGGCCTCTTTGCACCCGAGCTTGGAATCATCACCACTTAGATTTTCGACGATTGAGCCATGAGTTCACAACGAGACCAGCGTGGGAAACACGAAAAGATGAGTGCCTAGTGTATCCATTATTTCATGAAATGACTTTATTAACTGTGCTCTAATGACACCTGCCACATAATATAACTTTGTTGTTGCCCGAAAATGCAATATTTAGCAGCGTGATCAATACTACAAATCATAATTAAATTTTGACCTTTGTTGTGGTAGGGTTGTTAGAGCACCCATTTGTCCATACTGAGCAGTACGGTGTACGTCAAAGTCGTCAGTGATGCGGTGTGCTAAAGAATACATTGTGACACCAAACACGGACTACGCTTTTGCCACGCCGACGGAAATGTCCGTGCAGTCACTGTCGAACACGCAGGCTTGGGAATGCACACCATACGAGTTTTCGAACTCCCGTTCGAGCTCCCAGCGGAAGACGTTATCGCGGCTTTCCGTGCCTATGGCACTGTACATCGCCACACAGCTGAACGCTGGGCACAATCCAGACGTACCCCGCAAACATGCATGAATGTAGGAAGGGACAGACATTGGAGACAATCAGCAACTTTGTTAAAATTATGAATTTTTTTTTCGTAATTGAGAATATTTTTGACGTCAGCTGTATTAGGTATGGAAATACTATCTATATGAGACACATGAAAAATTGGAACAGAGCAGATCTCGAACATGGACTTTCCACGTATCGCTACCGGTCGCGTTAACCGTCTATTTTCTTCTTCTTTTCCTCCCTCACTTTCCTGATTATAGAAAAAAAATTACAAAAAAGAAGGTATATTTGCCACCGCCACTTTGATAAAAAATAAGAAAAATCTGCACTACGTCAGGCGTTGACCCCCAAACTACACCCTTCTCAACAGTTCTACATATAGCATGAAATGAGGAAAGGAGAGGGACAGAAGGTTTCAACTGTATGTAACAGCCAAAGTTGTTTTTTTTTTTTTTTTTTTTTTTTTTTCCACCCCAGACCTGTGCTGTGAACTCCTTGAAGGTAGCCTGAAGCTACGGAGAAATCCATGCACGTCTTCTCGAAATAAAAGGGAATACCGTTATTGATCATAGTATCAAATATAGAGCATCAGATCAACTGCTCATTGCAGAGACATTCCAACTACGTGACGCGTCGTAGAACGCACACTAAAGGAAAGTGGAAAAGTATTGATTGTATGTCGGATTACGGACAATGGTGCAGTGCCGTTCGATCGCATAAGTCCAAAAATTTAGAATACTCTCTACATCTACAGCTACATCCATATTCCGCAAGCCACCTGACGGTGTGTGGCGGAGGGTACCTTAGTACCTCTATCGGTTCTCCCTTCTATTGCAGTCTCGCATTGTTCGTGGAAAGAAAGATTGTCGGTATACCTCTGTGTGGGCTCTAATCTCTCTGATTTTATCCTCATGGTCTCTTCGCGAGATATACGTAGGAGGAAGCAATATACTGCTTAACTCCTCGGTGAAGGTATGTTCTCCAAACTTCAACTAAAGCCCGTACCGAGCTACTGAGCGTCTCTATTGCAGAGTCTTCCACTGGAGTTTATCTATCATCTCCGTAACGCTTTCGCGATTACTAAATGATCCTGTAACGAAGCGCGCTGCTCTCCGTTGGATCTTCTCTATCTCTTCTATCAACCCTATCTTGTACGGATCCCATACCGGTGAGCAGTATTCAAGCAGTGGGCGAACAAGTGTACTGTAACCTACTTTCTTTGTTTTCGGACTGCATTTCCTTAGGATTCCTCCTATTAATCTCAGTCTGGTATCTGCTTTACCGACGATTTATTTTATATGGTCACTCCATTTTAAATCACTCCTAATGCCTACTCCCAGATAATTTATGTAATTAACTGCTTCCAGTTGCTGACCTGCTATAATGTAGCTAAACGATAAAGGATCTTTCTTTCTATGTATTCGCAGCACATTACACTTGTCTACATTGAGATTCAATTGCCATTCCCTGCACCATACGACAATTCATTGCAGATCCTCCTGCATTTCAGTACAATTTTCCATTGTTACAACCTCTCGATACACTACAGCACCATGCGCAAAAAGCCTCAGTGAACTTCCGATGTTATCCACAAGGTCATTTATATATATTGTGAATAGCAACGGTCCTGCGGCACTCCCCTGCGGAACACCTGAAATCACTCTTACTTCGGAAGACTTCTCTCCATTGAGAATGACATGCTGCGTTCAGTTATCTAGTAACTCTTCAATCCAATGACACAATTGGTCTGATAGTACATATGCTCTTACTTTGTTCATCAAACGACTGTGGGGAACTGTATCAAACGCCTTGCGGAAGTCAAGAAACACGGCATCTACCTGGGAACCCGTGTCTATGGTTCTCTGAGTCTCGTGGACGAATAGCGCGAGCTGGGTTTCACACGATCGTCTTTTTCGAAACCCATGCTGATTCTTACAGAGTAGATTTCTAATCTCCAGAAAAGTCATTATACTCGAACATAATACGTGTTCCAAAATTCTACAACTGATCGACGTTAGGGATATAGGTCTATAGGTCTGCACATCTGTTCGACGTCCCTTCTTGAAAACTGGGATGACCTGTGCCCTTTTCCAATCTTTTGGAACGCTACGATCTTCTAGAGACCTACGGTACACCGCTGAAAGAAGGAGGGCAAGTTCTTTCGAACTGGTATCCCATCAGGTCCTTTCCTCTTTTGAGCGATTTTAATTGTTTTTCTATCCCTCTGTCGTCTATTTCGATGTCTACCATTTTGTCATCTGCGCGACACTCTAGAGAAGAAAGTACAGTGCTGTCTTCCTCTGTGAAACAGCTTTGGAAAAAGATATTTAGTATTTCGGCCTTTAGTCTGTCATCCTCTGTTTCAGTACCATTTTGGTCACAGAGTGTCTGGACATTTTGTTTTGATCCACCTACCGCTTTGACATAAGACCAAAATTTCTTAGGATTTTCTGCCAAGTCAGTACATTGAACTTTAATTTCGAATGCATTGAACACCTCTCGCCTAGCCCTCCTCATACTACATTTCGCTTCGTGTAATTTTTGATTGTCTGCAAGGCTTTGGCTATGTTTATGTTTGCTGTGAATTTCTCTTTGCTTCCGCAGCAGTTTTCTAACGCGGTTGTTGTACCACAGCGGCTCTTTTCCATCTCTTACGATCTTGCTTGGCACATACTCATCTAACGCATATTGTACGATGGTTTTGAACTTTGTCCACTGATCCTCAACACTATCTGTACTCGAGACAAAACTTTTGTGTTGAGCCGTCAGGTATTCTGAAATCTGCTTTTAGTCACTTTTGCTAAACAGAAAAATCTTCCTACCTTTTTTAATATTTCTATTTACGGCTGAAATCATCGATGCAGTAACCGCTTTATGATCGCTGATTCCCTGTTATGGTGGGGAAATCTACACGAAATATTTTCCAAATTATCCTTCATGTGTTCAGCCACAATAGCTGCTGAGCCAGGGGGCCTATAGAGACATCCAATTACCATGTCTGAGCCTGCTTTAACCGTGACTCTCCAACGGCCGGGCAACATGGTACCACGTCGCAAATCAACGTCTTCACGCTATCGGACTGACCCTCCGCTTTGTTCAATTTGCCATCTCGCGCATGACGAAGTCCACCAACTGCCTCGAGCTACCACCAGTGACGTCTAGAAACTTGGGCGACGATTCGTTGCTGTTACCTCCGCGTTGCGCCGGATTCGATTGACCCATGGACTTTTTCCCATACTGAGGATACTTATTTCCCCGTCACCAAAATTCATGCGTTTGAATGGGTCACCTACATGTATAATGATGGCGACAAATCACTCCTCGATTTCTGGCAGTACTTACAAACTGCCCACAGTGAAGTCGAGCACCGACCGCGCTACCGCACCTTCTTCGGCAGTTACCTACACGCGATCTTTACGTCACCCCTGCTCAGCTGCATGGTGCCACACGCGGACGAAACTCGCGCCTCCCCCTGCTGACATCTGAGACTCTCCGCGCTACTTTCTATATCGTAACCCACAGCGGAATAGGCGCATGGATAAGCGCCTCCTTTCTTTTATGCACTATACCAGAGCACGCTGCTCATTCCCCCAACTCTACTGTCCCCTCCTCTTTGGCTTCTACCCTCTTTTCGGGCCCTTCATCCCGGTAGCAGTGCCAGGGAAACAGAAGCCAGGCCTCGAATGCTGCCCCCTCTGAGTCCACACTCCATCTGCAGTGCAGCTGCCTGCAAGTCTTATCATACCCCCGCACCTTCTTCCCTTTTTTCTCTTTTGCCTCACACCTCTTAGCTTAATTCAGATTTTTATTATTTTTTTCCGACGCCTTGTTAATAAAGACGTCCGCTCGCCTCGTTCGAGCATAATGTGTCATGTTGATTCCGCCAGAAGGATGGCTTTACTGTTGGATTTATGATTGTACAAATAAAGATATTTTGTTTACTTAGCCTGTTCCCGGTCAAAAAAGAAAAGAAATAAAAGAAATGAAAAGAAAAACTAGAGAGGCGTGATTAAGGGATGGGAAGGGGGAGGCATTGTGGCCAGGCCTCGGGTTTTGACCCCTTCCCACCCAGTCTCCAGCAGCTCATATCTGATAACTCTACTCTTCACATAAAAAACGCGGTTAGCGTTCGAGCTTTGTAAGATGAAGGTGTACGACGCGATGGTTCGACTCCCGCTCAAAGCTTCAAATTTTTGTAGTACAGGTGTAAATCAGACCATGTTCAAAAAATTTTCACCTACGTTATTCATTCTTGCTACATTAGCAACGTCTCACCTCTATGCAGGTTAATTGCCAAATGAGAACTGCGTCTCGGTCTGCACCTCGAAACGTCCAGGTGCGAAATAGTTAAGAGTACCTTAAAAAAATGGTTCAAATGGCTCTGAGCACTATGGGACTCAACTGCTGAGGTCATTAGTCCCCTAGAACTTAGAACTAGTTAAACCTAACTAACCCAAGGACATCACAAACATCCATGCCCGAGGCAGGATTCGAACCTGCGACCGTAGCGGTCTTGCGGTTCCAGACTGCAGCGCCTTTAACCGCACGGCCACTTCGACCGGCTAAGAGTACCTTACTAGATTGCATGTATAAGGCATTTCCCCAACTACGACAGCCATATACACTCCTGGAGATGGAAAAAAGAACACCGTGAATTCATTGTCCCAGGAAGGGGAAACTTTATTGACACATTCCTGGGGTCAGATACATCACATGATCACACTGACAGAACCACAGGCACATAGACACAGGCAACAGAGCATGCACAATGTCGGCACTAGTACAGTGTATATCCACCTTTCGCAGCAATGCAGGCTGCTATTCTCCCATGGAGACGATCGTAGAGATGCTGGATGTAGTCCTGTGGAACGGCTTGCCATGCCATTTCCACCTGGCGCCTCAGTTGGACCAGCGTTCGTGCTGGACGTGCAGACCGCGTGAGACGACGCTTCATCCAGTCCCAAACATGCTCAATGGGGGACAGATCCGGAGATCTTGCTGGCCAGGGTAGTTGACCTACACCTTCTAGAGCACGTTGGGTGGCACGGGATACATGCGGACGTGCATTGTCCTGTTCGAACAGCAAGTTCCCTTGCCGGTGTAGGAATGGTAGAACGATGGGTTCGATGACAGTTTGGATGTACCGTGCACTATTCAGTGTCCCCTCGACGATCACCAGTGGTGTACGGCCAGTGTAGGAGATCGCTCCCCACACCATGATGCCGGGTGTTGGCCCTGTGTGCCTCTGTCGTATGCAAACACGCATACGACCATAATTGGCACCAAGGCAGAAGCGACTCTCATCGCTGAAGACGACACGTCTCCATTCGTCCCTCCATTCACGCCTGTCGCGACACCACTGGAGGCGGGCTGCACGATGTTGGGGCGTGAGCGGAAGACGGCCTAACGGTGTGCGGGACCGTAGCCCAGCTTCATGGAGACGGTTGCGAATGGTCCTCGCCGATACCCCAGGAGCAACAGTGTCCCTAATTTGCTGGGAAGTGGCGGTGCGGTCCCCTACGGCACTGCGTAAGTTCCTACGGTCTTGGCGTGCATCCGTGCGTCGCTGCGGTCCGGTCCCAGGTCGACGGGCAAGTGCACCTTCCGCCGACCACTGGCGACAACATCGATGTACTGTGGAGACCTCACGCCCCACGTGTTGAGCAATTCGGCGGTACGTCCACCCGGCCTCCCGCATGCCCACTATACGCCCTCGCTCAAAGTCCGTCAACTGCACATACGGTTCACGTCCACGCTGTCGCGGCATGCTACCAGTGTTAAAGACTGCGATGGAGCTCCGTATGCCACGGCAAACTGGCTGATACTGACGGCGGCGGTGCACAAATGCTGCGCAGCTAGCGCCATTCGACGGCCAACACCGCGGTTCCTGGTGTGTCCGCTGTGCCGTGCGTGTGATCATTGCTTGTACAGCCCTCTCGCAGTGTCCGGAGCAAGTATGGTGGGTCTGACACACCGGTGTCAATGTGTTCTTTTTTCCATTTCCAGGAGTGTATTTTCTTGAAAACTCTACGCGTTTTTTCATTTACTTATCGATAGTTATCAATAAGTTTGTTATAATAATTAAATTTAATTAAAATTAATAAGTAGTCAAATAACATGAAACTCACTGAAATTTCACTCAAATAAATATGGATTTTTAATTATATTACATCTCAAATGTCATATAAATTAAATAATATGACCAGTGATGAACAAAATATAGATCAAAAATTAAGTTGCCATATACACGTTCGTCTTACGAAAATGTAACGCTAACCACTTGGCCACCACGAACTGTAACATTCAGCACCTAACACAGGTACATTCGGTACGTAACAGAAGCGAAAAACTTCTCTTGCGATTTTCTCGAAATTGCCAGAATAGTGTGCTTTACTACTTCCACATTATGTTGTTTTAATGACCTAGTAAAGGAGTACAAAGTTTGTAGTAAATCTGTGATCCCAGTGTCGTGGCAAACCCTTGTTAGTCTATGCAGCACGTTCACGAATTTCAACTCATATCAGCGTTAACACACAACAGTATGGGAAACGTAGTTTCGCAATGTCTTGTTTCCTCTCCATCATCAGTAGTTGGTAAAGCTTCAGTCAGGTGATGAAGGTCGACGTTTAGTATTATGCTCATACTGACTATCACCACTTAATTCAAGACCCCTTTTCCACAGATTAAGATGCTTTCGCTAGTAACAACCTCAGAAGGGCTGTAGAAATGTTCCAAAGAGAACTGAATAGTTTAATTTACTCGATTAGTGAACTTTTTGAAATTTAATTTGAACTCGTGTGGTTATTGTATTGTTCTCCGCATCAACAAATAGCCTTCATCACACATCTGTGTAGCTCAGCTCATATTCTTCAGGCATGTTTTATGCTTATCGTTGAAGCAGTCGGAACTCTAGCCCCACTGAATATTATACCTATTTTATTTGACCTTTGTAATCTATGTCATTAACTCCTGAAATATTAATTCTAGGCGCGACAAGTTATTTTAGGTTACGTGGAGCTCCAACCAAGGGCACACTTTGTGCGTATTACAATAAGCTATAAATCTTGTAATATGTATTTATTTTAAGTGATTCTGTTTCCAATGTGAGGTCAGTTTAAAAGTGCTCAGTAACATCATAATTAGAAACGTAATGTGTGGAACATATAAGGGCGTCCAAAAACGTATAAGTTACCATCCTACTTTTCTCTGGTGAAGTATGACAGGCAACAGTACCCAAAACTTAGACAATGAAAGTGTGCATAAACTTGAAGCGTTACTTCCCTACTTTACTATACAGACTGACCAAAATTTTTATACTCTTTTTGATGTAATAACTGAATACCACTTTTTTTTCAAAAACAGAAATGAAAACACTTGCACCACATAGGTTATGGAACACTGAAAAATATCAAGAAAATCTCTTCAACCTGAGAAAACACTGTCATTTACAGATCACGTTTACCCCTGCATACAGAATGGTTTATTCTGAATGACTCTTACACGCTTGGCGACCGCAGGTTCCACACGTTAATTTGGTTTTGGGATACTAGCAAAAAAATGTATGTGAATTCCTAAGGGACCAAACTGCTGAGGTCATCGGGCCCTAGACTTATACACTGTAAGTGGCGTGAATAAAAGGACGCTATGTGCAAGAGGCATGAAGCGCCCTTTGAATGTATCCTGATAGCTAAAAGAGCCACGCGCACTTTGAATAAGAAAATTCTGTTTGACACTGAAATCAATATAAAAGATAGGGTCGCCACCAACTCTAGCCACACGACAAAAAGAGGTAGCACTGAGTCTGAAAATTACTTAATTTATTAATAAGAAAAACTCACAAAAGAACATTCATTGTAAAGTCATTGATAAAGAATGGGATGTAGTTATTAATATGATCCAGGCATTCTTCCCGTGAATCAAATATTGAGTAAAGTAAATAGGACGTGAACACCATGCGTAAGTGCAGCCTGCAGCAAGATTCGTGAAAACACAATCTCTTCCAGAGCATTTGCTTCAGATAAAAAAAAAGGGACACTAATCACTACTCCTGTGCACATGGAAACGCGATAGGTGGGCCAACAAGGAAAACTACAAGGTAACGGCGACGTAACATCGGTACACAAGATAAGATTGAAGGCAAAATTATTTATTCCTTAAAACATTGATGTAGTGCAGCTATAGACTGCTGTTGCATGCTAACTATGTACAATTGCTTGTGAAATACTATACGTTTCATAACAGACTCGCGTGCCCACTCGGTCCGCGGAGACAATTTCTATGGACCGTGGCCAAATTTTAATCACATGAGACAAAGAAAATTCACAAATACACAAAAATTACCAAGATCCGAAAAAGATTAGAAGCATACACACACAGTTGTAGGCACATAAACATTCACACTGAACCGAGGGCAATTCAACATATGCAACTCCTTTGTGCTGCGTTCCTCTCACGGATCAAAGTCAAGACTGCATTGGGAATCAAACTGAAAGTCTACAAAAGCCTTGCATTCCCTGCTGCAACCCAGCAAGTAAATCTTTATAAGACGAAATTCGAGACCAAAAGCTAAAAGCTCCCCTCTCTATGTGACAACGCGCCACGCGGTCAGTCCAACTCACCCTTCTTCGTCTGGAGCACAGCTGTGTACGCTTCCCGTACCGGCGGCAGACTGCCTCCCGCTTCTCCAGCCTCTTCCACGCTCCGCGTGGACCGGAAAACCCCAGGATGCCATTTCCGCCACCAACCTAACGCAGGTGGATTTCTCCCAAGTAGCGGAAACCTCTTTGCCGACTTGACCACTACGAGCGTTGGCAATGAAAGGTGGCTACAGGACCCTTTCATCACCCCAAACGTCCCGGAGAAGACTGTGCCGCGAATTTTCTCGCCATGCTAGGAGATTCGCCAACAGTCTTCGAAACAAACATACCCTAACGAGTAACAATTGCAACAGTAAACAGCAGCACAAAGGAATTGATTAATCTCTTACATCCAAGTGAGCTTTATCTGACCTTAGTCAATAATTGTGACCTCATGCGGTCCGCAAAGCAAACAGAACAAATTAAATTAAGCGTGATATTCTACGCTAACATCATGTCATCTGACCTACTACGACCACAACCATGAGATATTATTTTAAAATTGCTTTAACCAACTATCAAAAGTTAACATAGAGACATAGATGAACAGGTAGATAATATATATAAATATATAAACAAATACAATGATGCAAAATCATTATCACGAACCAAAGCAGTATCATCTGGTGCTGACATATATAAAAACATGCAAGTGAAAGTGCAAAATACAATATTCACAACAAATACAGTGATACAAAATCATTAATGAACCCAATGGTATGACAGCTGGTAAATAATCACCTATGGAAAATAAGACATGAGTACAAAAACACATCCAGAAATCAACTCGTTGACACGCTGTCATTTTTCATTTTCGTCACATGGTTGTTTCACTGGGTATTCTCTTTAGGTGCTGGGGTGGGCGTCTCTTCTAAAGGCGACTTGGAGGATAAGCTACTAGGGGACCACAACACTGAACTGGGGAGTTCGCAGCGGCGTTGATTGTAACGTCCGTTGTAACCCAGGTTGATCATCCTAGACAGCACCCCGCGACGTTGCCTCGTGCCCGTTTCCACCCTCTGCGTCCATACTGTGGGATGGTTCGGCGTTGCAGATTTGCAGGACATCGCCACTTGTGGGCCCTGCCTCATCATCGAGAAGGCGGCTTGGCGGTTGTCGACCGTGTGTTGTGGAGGAATGTGTTTTACCGACACACGCCCCCGTCTCCTGTCGTGTCAATGGGGAGACACGCGCTCTTCTGCGTCGCATCGAGGTCGACGTAAACTCGTGCGGGTGTCGGGCTTGAGACCCGCTTATCACCTCTTTGCATCGTCTCAGCTGATGCGTCAGTGGTGGGACCCGTGTCCCTCCGGGCAGTGGGCGTTACCTCACCGCAGCAGCCGTCTGGACTAGTGGCGCTCAGGAATCGGCGGCCTCGCCTGGTGTGCGTCATACTTTCCCTTTCGCTTGTCAGATGACTAGCGCATGGGGTGGAACGCCGGCCATCAGCTGGCGCTGCCGTGTTGACACGCCTGCGGGCTCCGGTGTGAGCCTGCGCCTGGGGGAAGACCAGCATCCCCTCCCCTCTGACGGGGAAACAGCTGTGACCGCTCGCCGCATCACTGCTTCGCCGTTGATACCAGGGTTCGGCAACGCCTGCCGGTGGACCAAGCCCTGTGCTTTCTGAGGCGGAGGCTCCCTAGGCGGCCTTGCACCCACTTAAGAACTGCGCTCACAGGGATCGTTACAAAATATCATGTGTACAGATTACCACAAAATCTTCGGAGTTTATCACTCCTGATCAATACATGGAATAGTGCCCAAAATTAACTTGACAAAAAGGGCCTTCTTAACATTACTAATAAGAAGAACAACGAAGAAAATTAAATAACCAATATTCAAACAAACAAAAAATCCTTTTTATAAAATATAGTTCCAGCATTACATCTGCTGTCAATCATTCAGGGTAGATCTTGTACAAGGTTTGGTCAGGATTTGGATAGGATTTGGCGCCGCTGCTAGCTACAGACACAAAACTCTACCTACTCCTAACTACGCTCTCACGCACAATCTACACAGCTCGTACTAGTCACCATCACCATATAGCCCGACTACAATTCCCACATATAAACAAAATATTCCTTTCAACACCAATACCCATATCGTTGTTCATTGACTGCTCCTCCAAGGTTTGTAGAACATGTTTGCTGATCTGTGAAAAATTTCCGAGACTTCTTTTCTATGGACATTGCATAATAAAAGTTATGATTAATGAGACACAGAAGGTTCATTCAAGTCACATCTGAAATGGTAAATGTTTCAACATCTATTCATCAGCCTAATGCAAAAGGTCAGTGGGCATAAAAATGGCAATAAAAATCATCCTATCCTATTAGCAAACACATAAACACTTCGTCCTATAAGTACATAAAAAAATACTGTCAAAAGAAATCCATTGTCCAGGGCCATGAGTACCCAACTTACTGCTATCATAAGATACTCATAATGATTACACACTTACTCACCACATGTCCCCAGGAGTCCTCACCTACCGTCATGTTATTTTAGCTTGGAGGTAGTCGCATTGATTCTCTATTGAATATCAAGCTGCTTGAGGTTATAAGCTGTTTCCATATACATCTTCTGGGGTTTCACACCCTGGTGTCCTCAACCGTACCTAGTAGTATGTGGCGGCAAGTTACACTTTCCAAATATCTTATAAGATGGCAACTCTGAAAATCAAACACTATTAATCTCCCTTCATACACAAGTCCTTCGCCTACAAGTCACCAAGTTGCTTCATTAACATCGCAGTACATTTGAAAAATCTCACTGAATCATGCTCACCTAAGGGGAATAAGAACACTAAAACTGTAATTTATCATCAAAAATTACCTTACGACCAATGTCTCGCCACGCCAACAAACCCGATACCTTTTTAGTCATCAAGAAACAAAGCCACCTTACTGTAAAAGGAAACGCTTGATCTGAGCCTCCTAATCATTCACATTCAGACGTTATAAAGCTGCACAACACTACTCTTTTCTGCTCAGAAGAAGAAATAACTACACATATATTAGTGGACCCTTTACAATACACAGAAAATATACACTTTAATTTTAATCACACCAGAGTGAATCAAAACATTGGAAAATATACACTGTAAATGTACTAAACAGACACGACTGGGTTTACCGCAGGCACACAAATACTGTGGCCCTTCCTCAACAAATCTTCCATAATAACGTCTTCCTTTATCAAATGCACATCAGTATCATCAATAGCACCGGTCCTCATTAAGTTGACGCCAACCGAGTCAGCCAATAGTCATTGATTCCTTTGATTAGAGGTATTTGGCTGATTGTGCAGCGGGTTTGCGGAACGAATTTCAACACCCACTGGCGGACCACCTGTACTGTTTACGGCACCCCTGTTGTTGCTTGTTCGATAATTATTCTGTGGTCGATCACGACTACCGTTCCTAGGTCCGCTGTAACTGCGCCTAAATCTCTGCTCATTACCATATCTTCTAAACTCTCTGGGGTGTCTTTGATTTCCTCTCGGCGAATGATGACCATTGGCATCGTTTGTTCCGCCCGCGTTCCGTGAGGAGTCGCGACGCTGCCAACGCTCGCGCATTCTGTAACTCGCAGACGACCCATTACGTCTGTATTGCCACCTGTCTCTACGGCTGCGGCTTCGCTTGCGAGGCCGCTGCTCGTAGGCGCTCTGGCCGTAATTCTGCGTGGTGCCATTCGCATCACACTGAAGCTCTAAAAGAAGATTGCGAAAACTCTCTACGTCATCCTTACATCGTCCTGCAAGGATAACGTGCCGCAACTGCATTGGAAACTTTCCCAGGCAAATACGAATAATTTCTGCAGGCCCATAAGGATCGTCAAGATGTTCATTCGCCTGCAGCATGTGCTCGAACATCTGCACAGGGCTGTAGAACTTTGACCTGTTTAACTCTGGTAGCGTAATGAGTCCGTGTTTTACACGACTTTGCGCTGCCACTGACCAATATATCGACAGGAAGTGTTGACGAAACTCCCCAACAGTGTAGCAATTGCGTGCAATTGACCTCATCCGCGCCGCTGGCTCACCTTCGAGGTAGCCGCACATATACTCTATTTTGTGCGCACTGGGCCACGTAGGAGGGAGGGAGAACTCGAACTGCTGTAACCAGGCCCGCGGGTGAATCCCCGTAGCCGAGTTACGGAAGACTTCAAACTTCCTCACGGACAGAAAATGTTTAAAGTCAAATTCGTGAGTTTCCCTTGGCGAACGTTCCTGAGGGGATCCGCGCCGTTCCCACCTGGTACGAGATCCGAGATCATGACGATGATCAAATTCGCCATCGTTCCCGGAATCATCGTCGGAATAATGGCCCTTTCGTTCATTTCTTTCAACTTCATGGGCCTTTAACCCTTTTAGATGAAGTTCTAAAAGGGCCATGCGCTCACATATTCCCTCGGTAACCCCTCTTTGTTGTATTTTTATTTCACACTGTCCACGCGGACATTTCGTTATCGACCGTATTTCGTCTGCATCCGCTGATGATGAGGTAATCGTTTCCCTATTATTGTCAGACTTACGCGCCACTGCGTCTGAGATCCTGGCTATTTCTTCTCGCATCTCTCGGTGGGCCGTGTCTTGTTTTGTTTGCGTAAGCCCTTGCTCTCGCTCGAGAGCTATTATCGCCTGGCTGAGGGTTTCTACCTGCGCGCTAATATGGACCGGGCACTTAGCTGCAGTGTCCTCTGTTCGGCACACAAGAGCCGCGTGGTCACTCTGGCATTGTTCTGCTAACGCGCGGAGATCCCTGGCGGAATTTTGTCCTACTCGGGACTCAAGAGCCGCTCGTTCACTCTGGCATTGTTCTGCTAGTATACGTATATTCCCAGCGAACCTTTCTTCTTGCTCCATCACCTGCTTGCTAATGACTTGCTGCCCCTCTTCTAAGGCGGAGATGCGTTCGTCAATGCTCGCCAGTTTCTCCCCAACACCCTGTACTATTTCACTAGTCAATCTTTTATTTGCTTCCTCGATATGCCTCCTATTTTCTTCTGCTTGTTTTTTATTCACTTCCTCGCTATATCTCCTATTTTCTTCTGCTTGTTTTTTATTCACTTCCTCGATATGTCTCCTAATTTCTTCTGCTTGTTTTTTATTCACTTCCTCGATATGTCTCCTATTACTGTCTAGTAATTGTCGTAGCATAGCCTGTAATGAATTTGCATCTATCGAATGATTCGAAATCACTACAGCGGGCTCAGGATGGACAACACTTGTACTTGCGTTTTCCGCGTTTCGTTCCTGGTCGGACTCGACGTTTTGACCTCGTCCTTCTTCAGAGTTATTTTCTGGCAGGTTTTTCCGATCGCGGCTCCCTGAACGGCTACGCGTCTCCATCATAAGGATAGTTACTCCGTGCTCCAAAATACAACAAGAATAATGCCAAAGTCTCCTAATGGACTCACAGTCCCCAAAAAGCACCCAAGATTTACTATATGACACCGGTACACGCCACAGGACAAGAATCAACCCAAACTTGTAACACAATTGAATACTAAATCACAATATTTATACAGTAATACATATACAAGATAAAACATGTAAGAAAATGCACACCTATATCACAAATTCACGTAAATTCAGTATCACAGAAAGACAATATACCAATTAGCACTTCCAACCGAAAATAACTAATCCTCACTGCGCATCAGAAGATCTCTGGTTTACCGAAATCCGTGAGCAGGGTAAGCCATGTGTAAGTGGCGTGAATAAAAGGACGCTATGTGCAAGAGGCATGAAGCGCCCTTTGAATGTATCCTGATAGCTAAAAGAGCCACGCGCACTTTGAATAAGAAAATTCTATTTGACACTGAAATCAATATAAAAGATAGGGTCGCCACCAACTCTAGCCACACGACAAAAAGAGGTAGCACTGAGTCGGAAAATTACTTAATTTATTAATAAGAAAAACTCACAAAAGAACATTCATTGTAAAGTCATTGATAAAGAATGGGATGTAGTTATTAATATGATCCAGGCATTCTTCCCGTGAATCAAATATTGAGTAAAGTAAATAGGACGTGAACACCATGCGTAAGTGCAGCCTGCAGCAAGATTCGTGAAAACACAATCTCTTCCAGAGCATTTGCTTCAGATAAAAAAAAGGGACACTAATCACTACTCCTGTGCACATGGAAACGCGATAGGTGGGCCAACAAGGAAAACTACAAGGTAACGGCGACGTAACATCGGTACACAAGATAAGATTGAAGGCAAAATTATTTATTCCTTAAAACATTGATGTAGTGCAGCTATAGACTGCTGTTGCATGCTAACTATGTACAATTGCTTGTGAAATACTATACGTTTCATAACAGACTCGCGTGCCCACTCGGTCTGCGGAGACAATTTCTATGGACCGTGGCCAAATTTTAATCACATGAGACAAAGAAAATTCACAAATACACAAAAATTACCAAGATCCGAAAAAGATTAGAAGCATACACACACAGTTGTAGGCACATAAACATTCACACTGAACCGAGGGCAATTCAACATATGCAACTCCTTTGTGCTGCGTTCCTCTCACGGATCAAAGTCAAGACTGCATTGGGAATCAAACTGAAAGTCTACAAAAGCCTTGCATTCCCTGCTGCAACCCAGCAAGTAAATCTTTATAAGACGAAATTCGAGACCAAAAGCTAAAAGCTCCCCTCTCTATGTGACAACGCGCCACGCGGTCAGTCCAACTCACCCTTCTTCGTCTGGAGCACAGCTGTGTACGCTTCCCGTACCGGCGGCAGACTGCCTCCCGCTTCTCCAGCCTCTTCCACGCTCCGCGTGGACCGGAAAACCCCAGGATGCCATTTCCGCCACCAACCTAACGCAGGTGGATTTCTCCCAAGTAGCGGAAACCTCTTTGCCGACTTGACCACTACGAGCGTTGGCAATGAAAGGTGGCTACAGGACCCTTTCAACACTACTTAAACTAACTTATACTAAGAACATCACATACACCCTTACCGAGGGGGGACTCGAACCTCCGGCGGGAGGGCCGCGCAGTCCGTGACATGGCCCCTCTAACCGCGCGGCAACATGTTATCTCTAACTCTACAGTTAGTTGTACTCTTCAAGCATATTTCTTGCTTTCATAGCTGGTTCTTCATTTAGAGTAATTTTCATTTCTATAGTATCATTCCATGTATGTCACCAACAGCCTATTTGAGTCCTTTCAAGTCTTTGGATTGCTCTTCTACTTATGGTTTCTAAAGATCAGGATATAATTAATGGCGATACAATTTTCTGGCATTTGATTTCCCTTAATTCCACTTAGCCACATTCATCTTGAACAGTGTGTATGGGTTTATTGCAGCTATATCAAGTAGACTATACAATACTGACAGTGGCCATCTTCTCGTACCTCTTTATGTTGAGTATGTCTTAGCCATTTGGACTATGGCATCCACTAATCCCTTAGTGCAATTATAATTTATATTTATTTTTGGTGCATCAGTTTCCACTCCCGCATGACGATTTTGTGTAGACAACATCAAAATAATTTTGTTCGGTTTTTCCGTTGTGATGAAAGAGACAATTGTTACTGGATGCTTGTTTGTCATGGATCTGTGAATGCAAACTTGGAGGGCTAAAGCTCTCCTGCTGAAGTTTTAAGGTCTACTGGTATGTGTTTTCTGTTGAATTTGAACGTCCCAATCAAGGTAGGTTTGTAATATGCATACAGACTATTCGCCAATTCCACAAATGTATAGAAACGGTCAGCTGTAATTTTGTAGCCTGTATTTTTTACTGATCCCTCCGGTCTCTTCCAGTCTCGAAGGGACCTCATTAACAAGCTGGTCTACTGGATTTTCCAGAGTTTACTTATATTTTTATTACATTTGTTCAGTTGCATTGCTGAGAATTCTACCAAGTAGACCATATTTCCTAGCTTCTCTTTGAGGAAAACTTCAAATGAACAATGGCCACTGATAGACATAGCATTTTAACATTTGTTGTATTCCGAGGTCTGCTTCTGAACTACCTTTGGAATATTCCATTCAGTTCTCCAAATACTTTACGCAGCTACGCAGTTTTGTCCCTTACACGTCATTAGCAGTTGATAAGCTCTTTCCTTACTCAAAGTTCCTTTCTGTTCGGAATTTCCGAGTACACGTGAGCATAAATCACATATTGAAACATTTGTACCCTGATAAACTCCCACTAAAATTAAAATTTACTTCTAAATTTCAGAATCGCTAACTTGACACAATTTTTCTTCGGCTTCTTCTTTTGTATGGTCAACAGTTTCAAGGGTTAAAAATTTCTTGAATGATTCTCATGTATTTCTTACTTTCCCAGCAGTACCTAGTAATTCCATGAGGTTCACGGACTATATTGGCAGTAGAACTTGTAACATATTTGGAGCGTTACTTGGGTGGTTTGTTTCCTCATTGTCTTCTGCTTATTCTTCCAATGAATCCTCTTCAACTTCCGTGTGATCGTACTCGAAATTACAGAACTCCGATAATCTGTCGTCTACTAAATTTTCAGCAAGGATTACTGTCTAGATCTAGCCTCTATAACTTATTACAGATTATCTTCCTTACAAGAAACAAGTTTTCTCTATTGTGACAAACTGCTCATAATAGTGGTTAGTCTATAGATCAACAATGAAAATTAAACTCAACAATCAGACTTTCAGTAGTGCACCGTAAAAACCACATTCAAAGCTGCCAAATTAAAATTAAACACCATTAGCATTATGGTCACAGGCAGTACCAACTCATGGTAAAATATGCCCTTGTCCTTAAAAGCTATATTATTTATTTCCAGTTCTTTTTTTTAAATTTTAATCAGTTAAATGTACAGTTCAGCACTTTATAAGGTGAAAGACAGAGAAAGAAAGGCCTATAAACGTAGAAGGATATTTGTTATGACTTTTTAATAAAATAAAAATGCGAGGTCAACTTTTGTCCGTCACTGGCCGTTCTAGGATTAGGAGAAAAGATCGTGAGAACCTCTGGACTGCATCCATAGTGAATATTTCAGGCTGCAGCGTAGTATGTGGTGTAGTGAAATTGTGTGACCGACTAGGGCTCAACCCTTGACCTTGCTGTTAGTGAGAAATAGTCTTTCAGACAGATGTACAAATGTAAGTCTCACAGTCAGTCCTACATCCTTTCATTCTGGAAACAATCGCCGGGCCTCGAGGCCGCGCAGTTAGAGGTGCCATGTCGCGGATTGCTCGGCCTTTCACGCCGGAGTTTCGAGTACTCCCTCGGGCATGGGTGTGAGTGTGGTTCTTAGTGTAAGTAGTGTGTAAGTCTAGGGACAGACGACCTCAAAAGTTGGTTCCCTTAGGAATTCACATGCATTTTGGAAACAATCCATAGTAGACCGCTAAGCCACTTCACCGTGATATCATTCCTCCCAGAGGTGCTAGTCAGCAATGAACGCTTGACAGCCTTTGTTAAAGTTAAAATGTAGGTGTCGGTAAGTTGGGTCAGATAGCATCTGGGTAGCTCAGCTGGCTGTAACACATATCGCAAAAGGCAGAATTCTACAATCAAGTTCTGGCTTGCATGCAGTACTACTCTGTCTGAATTTCATAGCAGCTTACAATTCTGCAAATTGAGAAGTGAGAAGCTATGATTTCTGTCAGGGCGCATTTGTTGCTTTGTAACATAGGCTACATCTAACTACAAACGTTCGAATTTTTCCAAACTTTTTTAACTAATTTCATCTTCTTAACGATATTCAGCATATAATAGTAGAAAATACATGTAAGACAGTAAGAACTGAGATGCAGTTAGGCCAAGTGCGACGTGCGGTAAATGTCATTTGTCGGAGTTGTAACCCACCTGCGTATCTGGCATTGGTACGTAATTCTCCAGTACGAGGTATGCGAGCAGCACAGACACGGTGAAGTAGTTGGTTAGCCGAAACCGGAGACGTAGCATTACCTGAAGGGGGGACAGCTGCGCGATTGCGAACAACGAACTGTTCTAGGAATCGATGATATTCCGTGCAACCTCTGCAAATTCCAGTGGATGGCATTACACTGCTGCCATTCCAAGCGTCATATCTACCATCTGCGTTAATTACGTCGCTCCCAGGAATTTCAGAGTCAAACTGCCGACTGCGATTGGTTCAGATTCAGTCGTTATGCCAGCCAGTGTATTATTCGTGATTCGGTCTGAGACGTCCTACGTTACACATCTAAGCCAACCTCTCGCATATTACACTATATTATCAATATTAGTAGAGCAGTTACTTGAAATTTCAGTGTACATTGACAATATCTCCATCTTTTCTAGTGGCTGATCGACGATATGCCTGTGTGACAGTCATCTAATGGTGTGTGTAAGTATTATGCAGTATGACGTATCATTCGTCACGGAACTTAGCGTCCGGACATGTACTGAAATGGATCTTTTAGATCGGCGCTGAATATAGTTAGTCATGCCATCCAGCACTGGTATTAGAACATATGCGCTAGGAGCGTTTGTTGCTTACTGCCTTCAGATTTTTGGGCGGAACCTTATCTCAGCCCACAAATTAGCTGATACTATCACTCCGTACACTCTCGTGAATATCTTTTGATGTGCTCAACACACCAGAAGCTAACCTGAACCACAAATTATTAGGTTGGTGCGTAATTCCGTAGCGTTTTTGATTTACATGTTGCTATTCCAATAGCTATGGGTTTATTGATCGACTGTAATTTTTTATTAGTAGTACACTGTTGCTGTTTGAGTTTACATATTGTCATATTGTCATTTGGAGATAGTGAGTGGGGTTGTGGACGCTATAAAATGAAGTATCAAATTGAGAAATCGGAACTTTTCCGACGTATTGTTCTGTTTGAGGTCAATGGGTGTGAAAGCAGCGGAGGCAGCCAGAAACATTTGCGCTGTGTATGGGGATAATCCTATTGCATACAGCATTAGTGACTCTCCACGTTCAGGAAGACATTGGGAGTTTGATAAAGATCGTTTAAACGCGAAATTCCAAAACGATCCACGTCAGGGAACTCGAGAACTGGCAAATGTGATGAACTGCGGTCATTGCACCATCGTGCGACATTTGCATGATGTGAGGAAGGTTCGAGAATTGGGTGTGTGGGTACCGCATGCTCTTAATCAAAATTATATAAATCAGCGTGTGGCCATATCTGCAGCTCCACTTGCCGGCCATCAATTGGCTTGTGAACAATACCGACCATGCCTATCCTGCATCGTTATTGGTGAAGAGAAATGGTGTCTTAGTGTTTAACATAAAGAGAAGAAAGTAATGGTTGAGCCCAAATAAAGCGGCAACTCCCTGTACAAGGATCTGCGCGCATCCACTAAAGATAATGTTATTCATCTGATGGAACAACGACACTTTGGTGCATTACGAACTGTTTCCCCGAGGTGTAATCATCACTGCTGACATTCACTGTGAACGACTGAGACGACTTTCAGCCGCACCTCCAGGATAACGCCCGCCCGCATTCTGTTAGACTGACAAAAAAACACAATACCGGAGATTGGTTGGCAGGTCGTTCCGTACCCACCTAGGTCACCTCATCTTGCGTCCTCAGATTTTCACCTTCTCCATTCTCTATCGAACAACCCTCAAGGAATTTTCTCTCCGAATCAAAATGCGCTTCAAAGTTGGCTCAACGAGTTCTTCGCTTCAAAACCACGTTATTTCTACAGCCGCGGAATCGAAAAGTAACTCCAGCGTGGCAAACTGTTTTCGATACTGAAGGAGAATATATTATTGATGACTAAAGTTTCTGTCACATGTAACTGTTGTGTATATTAATATTATGGAAAAACGCTACAATCTTAAGCACGAATCGATTATTTCATAATATCGATCTATACGTTCTCAGAGAATACCTCTCGACAGATGCAACACAACAGTGCATGTTAGTTTCTGTTCATCATAGCATTGAATAAATAAGTCTGCTAACTCGTTTCCCAGGAAATATCTGTGCACTGCAGATGGCGAAATCTCAGTGTATGCGACAGGTGTAGCATATATTTCTATTGGGCCCGCAACGTACATAAGATCAAACCACGACATTTTCTTTCAGCTTGTACAATGTTAACTGTAAATTATTTTATTCATCTTGTGCTGATTAAATTGAAACTCAGTGAGCTCGTTTCGTTGGAATTACAATTTTCAAGTCTTCCTGTTGAGATGTTATAGTTGTTACAGTATATTTACCTGTATATATTTTCCGTATAATACTTACGTACTTACGTCTAGGTGAAATGATGTCTTGGAGCGAGTTTTCTGTCTGAAAATATGTTCTTATTTAACTCACGTAGTTTCTTTTGTATTGGACTCAAAGTGATTTTGTATAGAACTTGTTTGATTGTTATTTGACAGTTTTCGCTCCAGTGCTGCCTTATGTTTACAGAATAAATATCGCGGAAGTCCAGGGATGGTGTTTGAGTTTCAGAGATTGTAAATTTGTTGTTATACGAAGTTTGAGATCTTCTATTGTTTTTTATGTACCGTGTCAATTTTTTGTCTCTCATTTCTATTATTTCAGTAATGTTTTATAAGTAATTTTTGAGTATCACATTCATTTGTACGTTAAGGATGTCCTTCGGATTTTTTCATACATGTAAGATGTTCATGGCATGATCTTTAGGTATTTTATATAGAATTTACAAGGCGTTGTCTGTTTGTTCTGCCTTACAATTTTTACTTTTCAGGTGTCAGTGAAGTTGACTGGTTACTTTCACAGACCCTTATGTCTTCTTTAAATCTGATTCCAAGTTTCTTCCAATTTCTCCGATATAGAATTTAATGCCATCCTCAGAGGAAATTTTGCAAATGCCTGGATTCGAAACAATAGTGACCTCATTTTACCCTGATCTTATTTTTCTTTTCAGATTATTGTTTGTGCGCAAAGCTAGTATTATTTAGCATATTGTTCAGTTTGTTCGATATGTGGCCTATGTATCTTGTTGGAACGTACGTTCGCCTTGTTTTAGGTTTGTTCTCTCTTCTCAGTGTTATGTCCCTATGTACACTATTTGTTATAGGCTTTGTATATTATTCATATAAGTTGAACACTATATGGGAATTAAAACCATTTCTTTGGGCTATATACTGTAGTGCTGTTATTTCAATTTATATAGCATTATTATTGACAGGTTATTTTACGATTCTATTCATTATCATATTTATGTGATGTAGGGTGACATGAATTTTTATTTATAATTATGTCCGTAGTAGTATGTTTTCAATAAGTTTTTATTTGTGGTGGTCATTACTATTGTTACTTTTTGGTCCAGAAAATTTATGCATTTATTTTTCTCCGTTTCTATTATAAATTTTATTTTTGGGTGAAAATTGTCTAATTGCTGATGAACTGTTTGTATGTCAGTCCTATATCCATCTGTCAGTAGTAACGTATCGTCTACATATCGATGGTAGTAGATAATTTTGTTGTGTATCATTTCTAATGCACTCGTAGATCCCGTATACAGTGTTTTCAGAAAAGAATGTTTCCTGCAGTGGCTGAGAGTGAGGTCAAGTGACTGATGTGCCCACGTAACTGTGATATTTAAGAAATTATGACCATTTCCCATGGATTCGAACTAATCAAGAATGACAACTTCCAAATTATTTTTTTATTTCTAATCGGGGGAGGTGCAGCACCATCTACTATTCGAGTGAACTCTGCCTAAAAAAAGTATCTTGCTGCACACCTCTGTAAGCTGATAGGATGACGAAGTGGGGCGAACTCATACTAACGTGTATTGACGAACAAATTTCCGGAGCATTAACTCCGAGATACGAATTCGAATCAAGGCACAGTGCGCCATCGTTGAGAAATAATACATTAGGTTTCACATCGTGACTGGCGAGTATCAAATGGGCGAAAATACATATGACACGATCCTTATAACTAACGAACACATATTACACTCCCTTAGAAAGGCAGGTACCTTATTTACCTGTAACAAAATTCATCAGAGGTACAATCCAAGAGTCACATTTATGAGCGAAAGGTTACCTTCGTACGATACGCAAGAAAGGCTAGAAAAGCATCGCCGTACAACATAGACTAGTTGCATGGAAGTGAGACCAGTGTTTTCAGTACCAGCCACACGGTCCACACAGCAAACAAAGTGAGGCACTGTAGAGGCTAAAGCTCGGGCGTGTGGAGCCTGCCCATCGCAGGTAACGCTATTTCATTACGGTAATGTATGTCATTATCTCGTTAATGGGAACCAAATCGTTCACGAGATTTTTCGGTAGCTGTGGGCCTATTACCTTCCGCAATTACCTACGCCATTCAGTGCTAAAGGGGTACAGCACCAAAATTCACTAAGTGAAAATGTACTACTCGAGCATTTACATACTTCCGCAGTATGGCGAAGTGTAACGAGAACAGAACATTCTGATTTACTTCCGGTTATGATACTACTGATAAATAACAATTTAATGATGACAGCGCATACTATTTGTGGAAGGAACGGGTGACAGGTAATTCACGTAAGCCCCCTACTACACTGAAATTTTTGCCTAAGGGTGTTTTAGTTTCTTCGGAGAACAAGACACAGAATTTACACTTTCGGAAACAGATAGTGACGCAGTTATCTGGGGCTAGCCATCTCTAGTAATTAGAGTAAAACTGAAAGCAAATTTAATAGAACGAATGTTTCGCTCTTGCAACTTGTCCATAAGTTGACATTACACAATGTATAAAAGTTTAAAGCAACATGTATTAAAGAATTTTGTGATTGGCGTATCATGCTATGACATTTGAAAGGTATATCATTCTTCAAAGGTAGTTCATTTTTGGACTGAAAGAACTTTCACAATCAATTCGCTGTAAGTCCACGTATACTGACTATTTCAATCGCTTGTGTAGTATAATATGAAAGCATGATCTCGAACAAATGGCCTGTCATAGAGAACTAGATATTGAAACCGTGAGGTGAACAACTATTGGAGTAGCTCATAACGTCTACATCGACATCTACATCTACATGGATACTCTGCAAATCACATTTAAGTGCCTGGCAGAGGATTTATCAAACTACTTTCACAATAATTCTCTGTTATTCAAATCTCGTGCAGTGACGGAAAAAACGAACACCTATATCTTCCGTCGCAAGCTCTGATTTCCCTTATTTTATTACGATGATTATTTATTATGAAGATTTATTATGATGATTACCTACGTACATCGGCATCAACAAAATATTTTCGTATTCGGAGCAGACAGTTGGTGATCTAAATTTCGTGAGAAGTCCCCACCGCATCGGAAAACGCCTTTGTTTTAATGATGTGCATCAAAGTTTACAATTTTTTTATCTTCTGATGACTTTGCTAGCCGATAAACGACAGGGTCATTTGGAATCAACCTAAGACAGCTGCTCAGATTGTCTCCCAAATCGTTTATATACATAAGGAACAACAAAGGACCTATAATACTACTTTGGGGCACGCCGCAAATCACTTCTGTTTTACTCGATGATTTTCCATCAGTTCCTGGGAACTTTCACCTCTAACAGGAAATCACGAATCCAGTGACATAACTGAGACAATCTCATATAAGAACGCAATTTCACTACAAACCCCTTGTGTGGTACATTGTCAAAAGCCTTCCGGAAATCTAGAAATATGGAGTCAACTTGGAATTCCTTGTCAACAGTAATAACACTTCCTGTGAGTAAAGAGCTAGTTGCGTTTAACAGGGACGATATTCTTTAAATCTCCGTTAACTGCTCGTCAATAGACTGTTTTCTTCGAGATAATTCATAATTTTCGAACACAATGTATGTTCTAAAATCCTGCTGCATATCGACGTTAATGATATGGGCCTGTAATTTACCCCTACTATCTTTATTGAATATTGGTGTGACCTGTGCAACTTCCCAGTCTTTTTGTACGGATCTTTCGTCGAGCGAACCATTTTAAATAACTGTTAAGTATGGAGCTAATGCATCAGCATACTCTGAAAGGAATCTAATTGGTATACAGTCTGGACCAGAGGACTTGCTGTTATTAAGTGATTTAAATTGCTTCACTACTCTGAGGATATTACTTCTACATTACTCATGTTGGCAGCTGTTCTTGATTCAAATTCTGCAGTATTTACTTCGTCTTCTTTTGTGAAGGCATTTCGGACGGCTGTATTTAGTAACTTTTCTTTGGCAGCACTGTCTTCGATAGTATCTCCGTTCCTATCCTGCAGAGAAGGCACTAATTGTGCCTTGCCGCTAGCATATTTCTCATACTGTAAGTTGTCAGGCAAATCCA
Organism: Schistocerca nitens; assembly: GCF_023898315.1. Lineage (NCBI taxonomy): Eukaryota > Metazoa > Arthropoda > Insecta > Orthoptera > Acrididae > Schistocerca > Schistocerca nitens. The sequence goes on along the minus strand of NC_064616.1, from coordinate 510,837,303 downwards.
ACACCTTCCATGAAAACGCTGACATGATAAGCAAATCCAGTAGTATGTCACATAGCTCCGAATAAATCGTGACATTAAATTAACCAAAGTAATACGAGTAACGAGTGAGCAAATGTAATACCACAGACTAACACAAGAAAGCCTAAATGCATGTCATACCTCCCCACCGTGAGACAGACGCAGTTCTGAGGGGAGAAACGAGAACAGAAGCCGAGAGCAGAACCGTGTTAAGCTAGAAGGCCCTACGATAAGGGACAGACTGGACACCCACGTTGCCAGCTAACCACTAGGACCACCCCAGCTGCAAGTTTTTGCGTGATACTTTTTCGCATCTCTGTTACGCCAGGCCCACCCCCCAGCCCATGTTAAAAGCTAGAGCGCTCCAGAAGAACAGTATAGATCTTACGATAACACAAAAATGGCCACCCCAGCCCGCAAGTTTTAGCGTGAGACTTTTTTGCGTCTCTGTTACGTTGCAAACTTTAAAAACACTGCCCCACCACGAAAAGTATAACGTTTCTTATTGGATGGACAGAATTTTTGTAGGCGGAGCTTAAGGTTAACATTGAGACCCTGATTGGTCAGATGAAAACACAGCCAGATAGTTTTTTGAAACCAACTTCGGTAAATTGTAGTAAGGAGAAGTTAGGAGAGAGTTGCTTCCGAGACGGCGAGGTGAGCGGAGCTGTGCTGCCGCCGCTCCCTGACGAACACCGACAAGGTAATGAACGCACGTGATGCTGCATAACAGTGCATAAAGCTTCACTCAGAACTGCAGAAGTCTCATCTGTTACACCCCCTTTTTGCGTAATACTAGTGTCGATCGTCAATTAAAGCTCATGGTGTTCACATTTGCCACTTGAAGTAAAAATCTGAAATGCGATGATTTTTCTGTTATATAGTTATTGAGAAGCCACATCAGCCACTGTAATTTACAAGTCACATAAGTAATTAAAGATAATTGAGGGTCACTGTAGACCATTTTGACAGGTTTCTCTTTTGTGAAACTTAATTTAAACCTAGATTATAGATGTGATATGGCGTAGGTCATCCTTCAATCCATTGTAGAACTTGGAAACCCATTCAGGGAATAATCGTTCACATTTTTGTTGAACGCAGTTGGTTTTTACCATCCTGTATTAAAACATTTCCTTTTATCAATAGTGCAATTTATAAACTATGTTTTGTGAGTAGAATGAAATTTCCAATGGTAAACTTAACTGCTTTTTCGACGTTATTTTACCAGCTAACTAAAAATAGAAAAGCATTGAACCCCTTCCACTAAATTTAGTTAGTATTAAGATTCTTTTACAGGGAGTGCAGTGGAGCTGACGCTGAAATCATTAAGTATTTGGTTATATCATCGCTAGTCTCACTGAACTCTTGTGAATTCTACATGTCATGTGTGGTCTGGCGTCTTCTTACCAGCAACAGGTCCCAGGTTCAGACTAGTCAATTCCCTAAAAAGCACGCTCAGAGCGTCGTTGCGCGAAAGTGGTAGGGAGACACGATATAGAACAAACAGAAACCACGCAGAATGTTAGAATACGACTAGAGTCTTTGGATTTTCTGCCAGGTTTCGACACAAAGTTTCATTGTGAAAACTGTAATAAATGTCTTGCATTGAAGTCCGCGCTAAATTTCGATCTTCTGTAAAAGATAGACAGTCTTACAGATCTAGCGTCTGTTTAAATTTGGCATGTTCTGTTTCTGCAACAGTGTTCTGACCCGTTTTGTGTACTATGGGGTATCAGATCCGTCGTTTGTTAATTTATTTGGTATAAATCTCCCAACCACTGCCGATACTATTTCTTTGAATTCAAGCGGCGTCTGGTCTACCATTGCATTGTTAATCTGAAAGGAGTGGAGTTTGTCTCTCATGAAGGCATCAAGTGATTTTTTTCTGCTTTTTTGAATATGTATACTTTCCGTTTATTTTTGGCACACTTGGTATTTACAATATTCAGTCTCGCTACGAGAACACTGTGTTCACTAATCCCTGTATTCGTTTTGATGCTAGTTATTAACTCATGATTATTTGTTGCTAAGAGGTCAAGTGTGTTTTCGCAACCGTTTACTACTCGCATGAGCTCATGAATTAGCTGCTTGAAATAATTTTCTGGGAATGTGTTTAGGACGATTTCGGGTGATGTTTTATGCGTACATCCGGAATTAAACATATATTTTCGCCAACATGTCGAGGGTAAATTAAAGTCGCCACCAACCACAGTATAATTGTGTGAGTTGGGTACGTGTTTGAATTCTGCGGACATCATACAAGCAGACTGTAGCTACGCAAGAGATATGCCGTAAGCCACAGAACTTATACTATAGTATCAGATGATAACAATACAAACCAGTCAGACGATCGCTATAATAGTTCTGGTTTAAACAGACCCAATAATGTATCCTAGTAGATTCCCTCTCGTAGCCTTTCTCTTGATGGGGTACAAAACGCCGATTCTCTCAGAAATCGACCATGCCACATTCCACGCATATTGAAATATATATTGAAAGTATTTTTATAATTTCCTAAAAATTTGAATCCACACAAACTCGTTCTTCATTGATGTGCTTTCAATTGATATCACTGCAACTAAAAATATCCTGGAAAATCAGTTTATCTCTTATAAGTTGTCTGTGAATTTTTACGTATGCTGGTGCAAGATAAAAGCAATCGATTATTTTGTGTTTTCCTCTGGTAACGTATTCCTTAACATTGTCCTGATTTCTAGGACGAAGTCATCAAACAAAACTAGAGAATTATCTTCACACTTGTCTAGAATAATATTATTTCTATCATTTTCAGTAAAGTTTGTTATACACTCCTGGAAATGGAAAAAAGAACACATTGACACCGGTGTGTCAGACCCACCATACTTGCTCCGGACACGGCGAGAGGGCTGTACAAGCAATGATCACACGCACGGCACAGCGGACACACCAGGAACCGCGGTGTTGGCCGTCGAATGGCGCTAGCTGCGCAGCATTTGTGCACCGCCGCCGTCAGTGTCAGCCAGTTTGCCGTGGCATACGGAGCTCCATCGCAGTCTTTAACACTGGTAGCATGCCGCGACAGCGTGGACGTGAACCGTATGTGCAGTTGACGGACTTTGAGCGAGGGCGTATAGTGGGCATGCGGGAGGCCGGGTGGACGTACCGCCGAATTGCTCAACACGTGGGGCGTGAGGTCTCCACAGTACATCGATGTTGTCGCCAGTGGTCGGCGGAAGGTGCACGTGCCCGTCGACCTGGGACCGGACCGCAGCGACGCACGGATGCACGCCAAGACCGTAGGATCTTACGCAGTGCCGTAGGGGACCGCACCGCCACTTCACAGCAAATTAGGGACACTGTTGCTCCTGGGGTATCGGCGAGGACCATTCGCAACCGTCTCCATGAAGCTGGGCTACGGTCCCGCACACCGTTAGGCCGTCTTCCGCTCACGCCCCAACATCGTGCAGCCCGCCTCCAGTGGTGTCGCGACAGGCGTGAATGGAGGGACGAATGGAGACGTGTCGTCTTCAGCGATGAGAGTCACTTCTGCCTTGGTGCCAATGATGGTCGTATGCGTGTTTGGCGCCATGCAGGTGAGCGCCACAATCAGGACTGCATACGACCGAGGCACACAGGGCCAACACCCGGCATCATGGTGTGGGGAGCGATCTCCTACACTGGCCGTACACCACTGGTGATCGTCGAGGGGACACTGAATAGTGCACGGTACATCCAAACCGTCATCGAACCCATCGTTCTACCATTCCTAGACCGGCAAGGGAACTTGCTGTTCCAACAGGACAATGCACGTCCGCATGTATCCCGTGCCACCCAACGTGCTCTAGAAGGTGTAAGTCAACTACCCTGGCCAGCAAGTTCTCCGGATCTGTCCCCCATTGAGCATGTTTGGGACTGGATGAAACGTCGTCTCACGCGGTCTGCACGTCCAGCACGAACGCTGGTCCAACTGAGGCGCCAGGTGGAAATGGCATGGCAAGCCGTTCCACAGGACTACATCCAGCATCTCTACGATCGTCTCCATGGGAGAATAGCAGCCTGCATTGCTGCGAAAGGTGGATATACACTGTACTAGTGCCGACATTGTGCATGCTCTGTTGCCTGTGTCTATGTGCCTGTGGTTCTGTCAGTGTGATCATGTGATGTATCTGACCCCAGGAATGTGTCAATAAAGTTTCCCCTTCCTGGGACAATGAATTCACGGTGTTCTTATTTCAATTTCCAGGAGTGTATGTTGTACTGACAAGAATAACGAAGAATGTTGTACCTGTTTTCAATGTCGTGCGGTACTATACCCTTTCATCATAATTCGGTGACGATGCTGATAAAATAAACTTAACAGAGAACTAAAAAACGTCTATTTCTTTCAATGTAAGTAACACATGTTTTGGCGATTTTTACTTAGCTAGTGGGTATTGTAAACGAAGGTATGACGAAATAAATAAAAGGGCTACGCAGCAAAACCAGTCTAGATTATTCGTGTATGAAGGAATATAAGTAAATTCCTGGCTATGGGTTGACATGTACCAGGAAGTAAAGAAACTGGTCAGGCTATGTTTCCAGTCCAAACTATCATATCTGTGCCCTTTCGCACAACAGACGTGCACAACACCGTACTATGGCAGACGCACATCAGTAGGAATTACTAAATCGCCAAGGTCACCACTCGATAACCACCCGAAAATGAATACATGAGAAGCATGTTAATTACATTTTTATTGATATATACACGACCCATTTGCAGTTGCTTTAGGCAGTCACACGTTAAAATCCTGTTAAAACCATACAGAAGTTATCTACAAGGCTAATCCCTTAACAAAGCTAAACGACTGACTGGCTGTCAAGGAACACACGTTACATCCTTTACTAATCCCTGACTTCGAAATTAAGAAAGCCATGAATTGATAGTTATGAGGAAGACGTCACGGTGAATGTGGAAGGTAATGTACGTGCCACATCTCACTAATGTTGCACATCACTCAAGCAGGATGTTGTCACTGCACAGCTCGCCCCCTCGAGATCCCAGCAACATATGTCTTTCCAAATAATTCGTCTCCAGACAGACTTACACAGCCAGTGGTTGCATTAGCCAGCCAGCGGTAAGCTTCTCCCTCCACCTCAGTCGAGAGTTTAATATTAATTTCATTTCATCTGGCTGTCGTACAAGAGAAAAAAATCTCCCCACATGACATGCTATAACATAGCCGCTCTTTACCTATTTGTAACGAAATTAACAACCTACTTTGTAGTAAACAGAGTATTTATAGTTCAAGTCCTGGGTTGCGATTTGTCCATTTTGTACTCCGACATTTAACACGGTATTTTTGGCGACAACGTAGGACGCACTATAGCAAGCCGTTACGGCCTTCTCCACGGGTGCTCGGAGTCATGTAATCGAAGGAATTACGTCCCACTGTCCCTTTGAGGGCAACTTTCACCTGACCACTCAAGCTGATGTGGAAGGTTTCCTCCCACGACAATATCTGCCTGCTTCTCTTCACTATGAGGACTTGTTACGCCGCAAAGGCTGCTTTTAGTATCAAACGTAGTACTCATGTCTCGCTTTTTTCCTTCTATAATGGTTCAAATGGCTTTGAGCACTATGGGACTTAACTTCTGAGGTCATCAGTCCCCTAGAACTTATAACTACTTAAACCTAACTAACCTAAGAACATCACACACATCCATACCCGAGGCAGGATTCGAACCTGCGACCGTACCGGTAGCGCGGTTCCAGACTGTAGCTCCTAGAACCCCTCGGCCACTCTGGCCGGCTTCTATAATGAACCGGACGTCCACGGAAGGTTAAATCCCAATACGTCTCCCGTCTTTTCACTTTCTTAGACGTACATAGAGAAACGATACGATGCGACTGTAGCGACTACTGACATAGAACTATTAAGGCACCCAAAACGATCATTAACTTTATGATTGAGCTCAAGTAAATTTTATGCACTCGCATCCCCTACATCAGCTACCAGGTAGTAGAAAAGGTGAAGATTAGATTGACTTCGATCTCAGTCCGAAGTAGTGCTTTGACCGATTACTTGTCTTCACTTCATTGGAGACAAAAAACGTTATATCTGTCACTGTATGGCTATCGATGAGTATTTATCATTCTTTTACTCACTGCTTAAAGTGTAAGCACAAACATATTTCACACGGATAATCTACAAGAACCTGAACGCACACTGTACAGCGTCAGGGTATATAGCTGGAAGTTTTTAAATGTACGCACAATTCGTCTGCATCATATAAGAATTTTCTCTCAACTTAAAGTTGAACATGTTAAAACGGCGCGTGATCGTTGTTGCTCGCAGGCAATAACCTTCCGTCAGACACTTCTGTAGAGTATCAACTCCCCATGTCTGCTCGCCTGACAAAATATTATTCACTCACTTATAAGGTCACTCGTCCGCAGCTCGTGGTCGTGCGGTAGTGTTCTCGCTTTCCACGCCCGGGTTCCCGGGTTCGATTCCCGGCGAAGTCAGGGATTTTCTCTGCCTCGTGATGACTGGGTGTTGTGTGAGGTTTAAGTAGTTCTAAGATCTAGGGGACTGATGACCACAGATGTTAAGTCCCATAGTGCTCAGAGCCATTTGAACCATTTATAAGGTCACTCTGGTAGCATTGGAGAGCTGTAAATGATGTAAACCTGCTACCAAGCGACCATGTGACTCTTTACCGTAGACGTAAGTCATGGTAATGAAATATTTATGTGCCACTAGGTTGTATGGTTGTTGTTGTTGTTGTTGTATCGCTTTTCTACGACGGCGAAGGCTGAGATGGAAACCATCGGAACGGTGGAGCTGGCGGATGAAGCAGTCCTTTGGTTTTGAGCCAGCGGTAAAACGGACGGTGAAGGAACCTCCTTATTGTGGTTCTCAACGGTTGTGGAGGCGGATGAGGTCATTCCACACGGACTAGTTGTGAGGGTATAGCTAAGTGGCATTTCGAGTCTGCCGCAGCCATTACAGTAGCGTCACTAGAACCTGCACGTGTCTTTTCATTTGAGACGCAGAGTATGGTCCCGAGATTATAGTGTGGGGGTCACTTCCGTGCAAGCTCAGATCCACCTTAAATCACATCCCTCTGCTTCTGCCGCCTTTCCTACTGTCACGCCTTCAACTCAAGTCCAACGACGACGGCGATATTCAGTCCGAAAAAAAGTGGTCTGATGCAGCTCTCCATGCTACTTCATACTATGCAAGCCTCTTTAACTACGAATAACTACTCAAAACTACATTCTTTTGAACCAACTTACTGTGTTTATCTCTTCGTCTTCCCCTACAGTTTCTACCCCTCCGCCCCCCCCCCCCGCCCCCCACGCCACTACGCCATTAGTAAATAATACTTGTAGTGCCATTGCCAGTCTACATTTATACCCTCTCTACTTCGCTCATCTTTAATTATTTTGCTTCCCACATAGGAAAACTCATCTACTGCTTTTAATATCTGGTTTCCTTCGGCACCACCTGATTTAATTCGACAACATTTCGTTAGTCTTCTTTTGCTTTTTTTTATGTTCATCTTATATCCTCCTTTCCAGACACCGTCCATTCCATTCAACTGTTCTTCCATGGCCTTTGCTGTCCCTCGCAGAATTATAAAGTAATTGACAACCTCACAGTTTTTATTTCTCCTCCCTACACTTTAAATACTTATCCAAATTTTTCTTTGGTTTCCTTTACTGTTTGCTCAATGTACAGATTGAATAACATAGGGGACAGGCTAGAAACCTGTCTCACTCATTTCTCGACCACTCCTCTTTCATCTCCCTCGACGCTTACAACTGGAGCCTGTTTTCTGTATATGCTGTAGACAGCTTTGCCTTCCCTTTGTTTTACCCCTGCTATCTCCAGAATTTCAAATAGTGTATTCGAGCAAAATTGTCAACAGCTTTCTCTAACTGTATAAATGCTATAAATGTAGCTTTGGCTTTCCTTAGCCCATCTTCTAAGAGAAGTCGTAGGGTAGGTATACTAATTGAGCTTCCCAGAGGTCAGCTTCTACCCGATTTTCTATTCTTCTGTAAAGAATTCGATTTCGTATTTTCCAACCATGACTTATTAAACCGAGATTTCGCTAATATTTGCACTAGTCAGCACCTGTTTTCTTTGGAATTATTACAATATTCTTGAAGTCGAGGGCATTTCACCTCTCCCTTACATCTTGCACACCAGATGGAATAGTTTTGTTATTGCTTATTCTCCCAAGAATATCAGTAGTTCTGACGGAATTACCTGTACTCTAGGAGCGTTATTTCGACCTCATATTTTTAGTCCTCCGTCAAATTCTTCTCGTAGTATCGTACTCCCAACTCATTTTCATTTTCCTCCGCGTCCTCTTCCTTTTCTGTAATATCAACTTCAGGTTCACTTCCCTTATACAGCTCCTCCATGTACTACTTCCACCTTTTCCTTCTTTGCGTAGTACTGGTTTTTCATCTGAGCCCCTGATATTCATACAGCTGCCTCTCTTTGTTCTAAAGACATCTATAATTTTGCTGTACAGCGTCTGTCTATCCCATAGCGATATGGGCTACTGTATTCTTACATTTGTCCTCTAGCCATTCTCGCTTAGCCATTTTGCACTTCGTGTCAATCGCACTTTTAGACGTTTCTGTTCCCTTTCGCGTGCTTTACTTCTTTTATGGTATTAGGGAAGTGAAGACAGTAAAATGGTTCGACGTAGATGCATGACTTAATAGCAGCAAGAAGCTAACGTGTTTGGATGTACGTTTGACCACACCGTGAATGAAGTCGCCCAATTTGTTAGTGTACCAAAGCGGCCGGTCCAGCGTATCTGCAGGGAATAGTACTCGAAGCTTTGTGCGTACTTTCTGCAGTCATCGTATAAGATAATAAACGACAAGGACTGCAGTGGCATATCACTCTTTGTGAATGATATATGGTTTAAAACATGACATAGACGGCTGTTCCCAATGAATAAGACTCATCTCAACCAGTTTCATTCGCGAGCATTGCGAAGGACTGCATTTAGTGGACATATGAAATCGAGTACCCCAGAGAAGGCCTTTGTCCATAGCGGTAAATAAAGCTTTTCGTGGGGGTAACTAATTTTTTGTGTGGTGGGCTTATCATTGTGTAGTGGAGAAATAATAGAAGTACTAGGTCATACTGTACCTTTTTTTTCATCATTCTTCTGACTGGTCTTGATGCGGTCCGTCACGGCTTCCTCTCCTACGCCATCCTCATCATCTCATAGTAGTACTTTTACCCAACGTCCACGATTGTTTGTTGAATATATTCTGATCTGTGTCTTCTCATACATTTTTTGCCCCTCTACAGTCGTCGTACCATGGAAGTTACTCCCTGATTTTCTAACAAGTGTTCGGTCGTTCTGTCCCTTACTCTAGTCACTGCTTTCCATCAGTTTCATTCTTCACTGATTCTGTGAAACCTTATTATTTTTTATCTTATCACTCCACTTAATTTTCAGTATCCTTCTGTAGCGCCACAGTTCAAATGCTTCGATTCTGTTCCTTTCTGGCTTTGCTCCAGTCCATGATTCAGTTGCGTACAATATGTTGTGTTCCATATGTACAGTCCTAAAAAATGTTGCTAAAATTAAGGCCTGTGTTTGATATTAGTAGATTTCTTGTAGTAGATATGCCACAAAGTAGATAAGGGTGATGCAATAATTTTTTCGTATGTTCATGCCAGCATAGCCACAGGTAACAGCAGCCATAGGTGGTGACATACAGTACCCTGCAGGCTTTCAAAAAAACTACGCACCCTCCGACTCAGAGTTGAAATATTAAAATTTTTGGCTGGTTTCGTTGTCTAGCGGGAGGGATACGTATTTGCCGCATTACAAGCCCAATACTGCTGAGTCTACAATATACAATATGGATATACACATGAATCGAATGGTAGAAGGTTCCTATCACTCGGCAATTTCGTATTATGAATGTAACATATAAATTTATGAATGAAAGATTGCAATTAAATAAAATAAGCAGGTACTATCTTAACGACTTTAAATGATGAATACGATAGCAGAATTACTTTTGTGAATGTGGTATATTTCTGCAAAACACTTATTGGTGTAGATGGTCCAGCAATTAACAAAATTATGAGTTGAATAACAGGAAAACAATAGATTCCTACTGCACGTAATTAGTTATGAACAACAACATAGCTCGCGATATATTCAATTCTAAGCGCACACTACGTCTTCACTGCAGAAGCCACGGAAATCACACAAGAGCACAGGTCGGCATTCCGAAATATTTCTATTCTCCGCGACCATGCGCAAACTGCTCCACTGTCCAAGTCTTTCCGCCGACTGTAACTGCTCTACAATCCAAGTCTTCCCGCCGAATGTGCGTCCGTCGCGCTGTACTGTCCACGTCCAGCAATCACCCCGTCCTGTGCCGTACCGTCCAGAACTGCCGCACTGCCAGAACTCCCCGGTATCCTCTCCGGAAACTCGCATCCATCCAGTCTCCCCATTCACTTGCGCTGTGATTGGTTAGAGAGCTCGCGCCATGTATTCATACCAACGCACAGACCCAAACATAATGAAACATATTCGAAATACTGGATTTACATTTACTTGAGATTAAATAAATATTCCTACGGCTGGACCATAAACACGCTGTAACATACATTATTAAATAGATAAACTAATGAAATAAACAAATATCAAAGGAATGGCAACAAAAGGTAGGCCACTAGCCTGTCTCTGTGCTTTCTAAAACACAGTAAATATCTAACCAATTTCTTCATGAATAGCATATATCGGACATAAACAAAGACATAGATGAATAAATGTATTTATAATCATGTTACTACCGTTTTTCGTGTAACTGAGGAGTACTTGTGACCTGACGCGATCGACAGTAATCGACCACTTTGACCTCCAATAACTCATGTACTATTTAAGTTATGTACCTGCAATACCAATTTAGGTTTACACTAATAGCTTTCTAAAGACACGTAGATCGAAGAAATCGTAAGAACTGTTCAGATTTTGGAAATTCGTTGCTGGGTGTTACTTGTATAATTTACCATCAGGTACTAAACTTTAAACTAATAAAGATATTGAAAATCTGATTACACCATCAGAATCGTCGTGCAAATAATGGTAATGTACAGTCGTGATCAAAAGTATCCGAACGACCTGAATTGCATTTCGCCTGATTGGAATGCAACCCACATAGCGCAGCTGTCTAGCAGGTCCTCTAATCGCCCCTCGGTACAGTCGTTTGACTATTGAAAATGGTTCCAACAAGTCACCACTAGAAAACACTGCTCTGTATCGCAATAACTCAAGATGTAAAGTAATACCAAGGTACTACAAATATCAGGGAACATCTTATCACAGATAAGACGGTTCTTCGGGCTTGTAAGTTCACATTTAATAAAATAAATTACATACATGAAATGTTACCACTCTCGTTATTACGTCTCATAGGTAATTCACGTAATAAGTTCGTCGTATTCATGATTTCCTCTTCAAAATAACGTACCGTACTTATTATTTAACACAAAATGACATTAAAAATTTAAGTTATTCACGAGCAGCTAGTTGAGAATATGTATGAACTTCAAACGACACGACGAACCGTCTCGTTCTGCATATGGATTCAAACCCTGGTCATGCAGACCAAGCAAAGACTTCGTGACTGACGGAAAATAACAGCCATTCCTGACTAGGCATACATAGAGTGATACACCTCGATTTTAGACAGTATCAGTTAGCAAATATCAACTTTAAATTACATAACGTAAACTCTGTTAACGGACGCGAATTCCTATCCAGCATCTATTGTCCTTGTTAACGAACTCCGAGAAATGTTAAATATTGCTTCTTCACAAGTAACTTACTTGAAATGCCCTGAGGTAAGGCTTTGTGTTGGACAGGGATTCGAACCCAGAACTTAATTGGATTGTCACAATAGGTAACGCCTCTTTCCGCTGCTGACAAACAAATTTTGGGTTTCTAGGAATACATAACTTTATTTATGAAATGCCACATTTGCATACCACTTGAGTATGACACAGCATACCAATCAAACACAGACCCAATCGAAATCTAAGTGATTAGTATTTTACTAATTCGTGCCGATAGAGGCACGCTTGTGTACAGATACTCAGTTTTATTGAAACAGACTTTCGTCGTAAGGTTATCTTGGGTAGTTTTATTTCATTTCTTATAATACAGTGAACAATTTTCGTACAGTTTCTTTTAGTGTTGTTAAAACATTAGTTAACATGAGAGAGAAATTAATCATCAACGATAGATGCGAATTCTTTGATGTTATCTATAACAGTCTGAAATTGCACATGCAGTTTATTAATTACATCCATGTAGAAAACTTGTTCTGAGTTAAAGCTGTCATATGAAGAATAAAATGCCACCGCCACACGACAGCTAATGTAGAAAACATTTTTCTGACGTATTTTGGCACGATGCGCTCTCCCCGTACATAATACAAAAGCTTCGAGATGCGTCTGCTGCCTGGCCATCTATTAAACCTAAAAAGAGCGAAATGTCACAGAAGTTAGCCCTTTTTCCACATCCGACTATTTTGGGTTGAGAAGTGAAGGGAATTATGTTCAAAGTTCCATTAGATCTATAACTTCAGCAGACAGCGGTATGGCATTTAAAAAAAAAATTATCAGTGAATGTACCCAAACTCGCGACGTCTTACCAACAGTGCGCGACGCTTACCGTTACGCTACAACGCATCCAGAACTCAACAACAGTTCCTCCAGAACTTGCGCATTGTACAGTGCTATGAGATAATGCATATGGCCGGATCTAGACTTCTGAGAGACAGACAGTTACAGCATTTCTTTTGCACTGCACGCCTTTTTTAACAAACAGATAGCGCAATAGAGTAGCTCAAGTCGAAAGGAACACTTCCTGTTTAAAATTTATGCATCCTACACTGTTGGCAGTTCTGTGTAGGTGTAAGTTACGTGATTTTATTTCGGTGATTGCAAAATAGAGTCGAATGTTTGCACTGGGTAGCCGAGGCAGCTAGTTCATGGCGATTCAGTCAACCAAGTAAATGAATGTACTGAACATGCTGCAAACCACTACAGGGAGTCTGTGTGTCAGAATTCTCAACCAGTGTGGGGCAACATAGTTATGATAGAGAAATGAGTTTTAGAGAAGAGAATTTGGTGGTCTCTGGGATTGATGCTAGGTTCATGTACTTATGTTCGATACCAACTTCTGCTGATGATTTTTGATAAGGAGAGACAGATTCTGTTCTCTTCCAGTTACGCCAAGTGAAGAAGGTATAATGGCATTGTGGTCTGACATTCATGTTGTGGTGTCACCGCCAGACACCACACTTGCTAGGTGGTAGCCTTTAAATCGGCCGCGGTCCATTAGTATACGTCGGACCCGCGTGTCGCCACTGTCAGTGATTGCAGACCGAGCGCCGCCTCACGGCAGGTCTACAGAGACTTAGTAGCACTCGCCCCAGTTGTACAGCCGACGTTCATAGCAAGGGTTCACTGACAAATACGCTCTCATTTGCCGAGACGATAGTTAGCATAGCCTTCAGCTATGTCATTTGCTACGACCTAGCAAGGCGCCATTACCAGTTATATTGAACTTATTATACTTTTGTATCATCAAGAGCGATGTACTCCAATTATGGATGAAAGTAAAGTATTACATCGTCTACGGAGTTTATTTGCAATTCTCAAGACATTGTCCTGTTCCAGACCTCATGCCAGTCTGCGTGTAATTAAACGCATGCATTTCGGCCTCCTCTAGCAACACGGTGTTGGCTCTTCTGCCAACACTTCATATGGCGACGAAGATTTAACGGTCGTATTGCTCTCATTTACTTGTGTCATGGCTTCGCCACAATCTCCAGATGTACTGTCCGAATTTTATCGCTTGCAGAATCAGCAGACGCAGGCCTTATTGGATGCCCTTGGACAGCTCGTCCAGGGTCAACGTGCGATGAAAAATGTTGTGGCAGCCGCCGCTCCACTGCTACCGCAGCCACAACACGCAGTTGCACCACCTTTTCGTCCTTTTGATGCGGCACTGGAAAGCTGGACGGAGTGGTCACGCCAATTTGGATTCCATCTCGCCGCCTACAGAATTCAAGGTAACGAGCGGCAGCCTTTTTTGTTAGCATCCGTCGGGGTGCACACGTACCGTGTGATAGTGAAATTATTTCCCCGATGCGACGTAGCAACTCTGTCCTACGACGAAATTTTGTCTGCATTAGATGCATATTTCAAAGAATCAGTCAATGTCGTTGCAAAAAGGTATACGTTCTTTCGTACAAAACGTACGGCCGGTCAGACTAATCGGGAGTGGGTTGTAACTTTGCAAGGCCTTACTAGGGATTGTGCTTTTGAGTGTGAATGTGGACTCCCTTATTCAGATACTATGGTGCGTGATGCAATTGCACAGAACGTTTCTGATGTTCGTATAAGGGAACAGATGCTGAAATTAGTCAATCCCTACCTTCAACAAGTGATGGACATATTGGATAGGCAAGACACACTTGACTTTGCTCAGGAATCATTTGAACCATCGCCAGCCGTGTGTCACGTTAACCGGCCCGCCGGGCGTGCTGCACGGAACAGTAAACAGCCCTCGCGCCCGTCCGCGCAGGTGCCTCCAAGCTCTCCGCTACGTGTGCTGCGCAAGCACGCAAATGCAGTGCTAAAATCATGCCCGCGGTGTGTTACTAGACATTCGCGTGAGAATTGCCTGTCACGCCAAGCTATTTGCTTTTTCTGTAATAAAAAAGGACATGTTCAAAGTGTTTGCCAGAAAAAGCTCAGATCGGACACTAACAACCATTCCAGGCCCTTTGCTTCGCGCCGGAATCGGAATCGAACCAAGACTACACAGGCTCATGACCCTTCGCCCATGGACATTCATGTAGTTCATTCCACTCCGCCCAGTGCCACTCTCTCTAACAGTGACTGTGTTCGTCCCACAAAAAGAGTGCGTCGACGTCGCCGGAAATCACGTCAATTAGCAAGTGATTCTGTACCAGTGTCTGTTCACGTTGCACAAGACAGTCGCTCTTGTCGTCAGCAGGACAATAAACTTTTTGTAGATTTGGACTTTCATGGCAAGCTCATACCATTCCAGCTCGATACCGGAGCTGCAGTTTCAATGATCAATAAAGACACGAAGAAACAACTGGGCACACCTCCCTTGCGAGCAGCAAGTGTTAAGTTAACTAGCTATTCCGGTCAGAATATCCCTGTGTTAGGACAGTGCAGCCGTCTTGCAACATACAAGGGACAAACAAAACTTGTGTCATTTTACGTACTTCGTTCTTCTTCTGCAGTGAACTTTTTTTGGTTTAGATTTATTTCAGTTGTTTAACTTGTCTATAGTCAATCAGGTCCTATCAGTGAACCAGACTGTGCCTTCAGCCAGTGTTTCTCGTCTATGTGAAGAATTTGCAGACATTTTTGCACCGGGCCTTGGTTTCACTAAGCACTATGAAGCGCATTTGGAACTGAAAGTAAACGCGCAACCGAAATTTTTCAGAGCGCGCAATGTTCTCCACGCATTGCGTGATGAGGTCGCACGAACCTTACACGATTTGGAATCACAAGGTGTGATTGAACGTGTGCAGGCTTCTCTCTGGGCCTCACCCTTAGTAATATTGCCAAAACCTTCCGGAAAATTGAGACTTTGTGTGGACTTCAAGGCTACGGTGAATCCACAACTAGTGATTGCAACTTTTCCTTTACCCCGCCCGGAAGATCTTTTTGACAAACTGTGCCCGGGTAAATATTTTTCGAAGTTGGACCTAGCAGATGCGTACTTGCAAATACCGGTGGACGAAGAATCCCAGCACGTTTTGGTGGTTAACACGCATCTTGGTTTGTATAGATTTAAAAGACTGCCATTCGGGTGTGCATCCGCCCCTGCATTGTTTCAGCAATATCTACAAACTGTTTGTGCGTCGGTCCCTACTGCAGCAAATTATCTGGACGATATTGTGATCTCCAGAAAGACGGAAGAAGAACATTTAACCAATCTGAGAACATTATTTCAGGTCTTGCGGCAAAATGGTCTTCGCTTGCGGAAGGACAAATGTGTGTTTTTTGCTCGTGACTTACCCTATCTGGGACATGTAATCAATGCCCAAGGCATACATCCCAGTCCCGAGCACCTCCGTGCCATACAGGACTTGCCTTCGCCGCAGAATTTGAAGCAGCTACGGAGTGTGCTGGGAAAAATAAATTACTATAACAAATTTGTGCGCCAGGCCTCTTCCATTTCAGCTCCGCTTCATCGCTTACGCCGTAAAGGTGATCCGTTCGTCTGGACGACGGCATGCGAACGCGCCTTTCGCCAGTTGAAATCGGCGTTGCTTTCAAATACTTGCCTTACGCCATTCGATCCCCGGAAACCCCTTTTGTTGATGGTAGATACATCGGATTTCGGGATTGGTGCTGTGCTTGCGCACAAAGTTGGATCGCATGATCGCCCTAATGCCTTTGCGTCCAAATTGCTCGCGTTTGGTGTTACAAAGTTTCATGATTTCTTGTATGGTCGTCACTTTACCATCATCACAGATCACAATCCTTTGACATCGCTTTTTGATCCGAACAAGCCTGTACCTCCACGTACAACGCAGAATCCCATTCGTTGGTCTCTTTTCCTCTCGCAGTACCGCTACGATATTTTGTATCGGTCCACTGCTAAGCACGGAAACGCCGATGCGTTGTCCCGTTTGCCTGTTGCTGAGGATAGAGCATTCGATTCTTCCGAACTTGCTTGCATGTTCATTGATGCGGAAACCGATGACGTGGTCGAATCGTTTCCGATTGATTTTCGTCGTGTAGCTACTGCCACAGCTGCTGACCCTGTCCTTGCTACCGTTTTGCGTTTTGTTGCTACGCAATGGCCCTTGTCAAAGTCACGGATCGCGGATCCGTTGGTTCGCCGATTTTTTGCTCACAAGGAGAGACTTTTTGTTCGACGTGGTGTTTTGATGTTGCGTTCTGATAATGATCAGTCCAGGGTCGTGGTCCCACGTTCGTTACAGTCCTCTGTCTTACGGCTTCTCCACCAAGGTCATTGGGGTTTGGTGCGAACGAAACAACTTGCTCGTCAGCACTGTACTTGGTTCAGAATCGATGCTGCGATTACAAATATGTGCTCTTCTTGTATGGCGTGTGCCGAACAACAATCCGCACCAACGCGGAAATTCTTTGCATGGCCGAAAGCCACTTCCCCTTGGCAACGCTTGCACATCGATTTTGCTGGTCCATTCTGGAATGCTCGATGGTTGGTTGTGGTTGATTCCTTCAGTAATTTTCCTTTTGTTGTACGGATGTCTTCCACGATGTCGTCTGCCACAATCCAAGCGTTATCCGCTATCTTTTGCATTGAAGGTCTTCTGCAGACTATTGTTTCCGACAATGGCCCTCAATTCATGTCTGCAGAATTTCAGTCATTCTGCAAGGCCAATGGTATTCAACATATGACATCCGCGCCATTTTCGCCTCACTCAAACGGTGCCGCTGAACGATTGGTCCGGACTTTCAAGTCACAGATGTTGAAGTTGAAAGAGTCGCATTCTCGGGAGGACGCGTTATTGCCCTTTTTGTCCTCGTATCGCTCTCAGCCCCGAGATGGTCGCTCGCCGGCTGAGTTGCTCCACGGTCGTCCTCATCGAACCTTGATGTCTTTGCTACATCCGCCGCATCAGGTTCCTGTGCAGCGGCAGCCACCTGTTTTTGCTCCGGGCGCCGTTGTATACTATCGCAACTATCGAGGTTCACGGCGTTGGCTCGCAGGGCGCATTCTTCGCTGCCTCGGCCGCGATATGTATCTGGTTTTGGGGGCCTCTGGTGAGGTGCGTCGGCATCTCAATCAGCTGCGCCTCTGTGGTCGCATGGGTTCTGCCGCTCCCCGTCTGCTTTCAGCGACGGTGCCGTCCGGTCAGCGCCCTGGGGACCCATCTACTGGCTCGCCTCATCCCCAGGTGTTACCTACGATGCCTTCCATTTTGCCCCATGGCGACGCGCCGCCGCCGCCGCCGCCGCCGGTCCTCCCGCCGGCGGCGCCCGCAGTGGACGCTTCGCTGCAGCCGCCAAGCGCCTCCCTGGGTCACGCGCCGCCGATCGCTTCCCGTGACCAGCTGTCCTCCGACATGGAACTCTTGCCCGCTCCGGACCCGATGTCGTCTTCGCCCGTCGGGTGCACCGCCCCGATGGAGGTCGACCCTTCGGCCCCTCCTGTCTCTCTAAGGGCGCATACACCGCATGGTTGGCGTGCACCCTGGACTAGGTTTTCAGGCGTTTCCTAGCTCCCCTCGGACCGAATGGACGGGTGCGTGTGGCACAGCCTCGCCTGTTGTTAGGCTCCCCACCTCGTCGCATACGTCACCATGGGGTCCTCCCCATGGCGGGCGGAAGCCTTATAACACAAACGTACGCCGATTTGCGGGGGAGGAATGTGGTGTCACCGCCAGACACCACACTTGCTAGGTGGTAGCCTTTAAATCGGCCGCGGTCCATTAGTATACGTTGGACCCGCGTGTCGCCACTGTCAGTGAATGCAGATCGAGCGCCGCCACACGGCAGGTCTAGAGAGACTTACTAGCACTCGCCCCAGTTGTACAACCGACGTTCATAGCAAGGGTTCACTGACAAATACGCTCTCATTTGCCGAGACGATAGTTAGCATAGCCTTCAGCTACGTCATTTGCTACGACCTAGCAAGGCGCCATTACCAGTTATATTGAACTTATTATACTTTTGTATCATCAAGAGCGATGTACTCCAATTATGTATTAAAGTTAAGTATTACATCATCTACGTACTTTATTTGCAATTCTCAAGACATTGTCCTGTTCCAGACCTCACGCCAGTCTGCGTGTAATTAAACGCGTGCATTTCGGCCTCCTCTAGCAACACGGTGTTGGCTCTTCTGCCAACACTTCACATGTTAAACATGATATTCCTTCTCTACCAAGTAGACGTTAGGTTGAACCACAATAAAGTCAGGAGTCGCGACGAGTAGAAACTCTATCATCAGTAACCTTTCTTATACTAGTTATTTATTTCTAGTGACGAAACAAATGCCATGTATGGTCAGAGGACACTTATTCCATCTTTTATTTGAGCTTCTGTATGTCAATAACATCGGTTCTGATCTGGGAACGCAACTTAGACCGCCCTTAATGCGGGATTTGATCCCTTCGTGACAGTACAGCTCGACCGCAGTTTGTTGTTTGTTCAAAACTGCGGATTCCTCAACATCTCCACATACTGCGCGTGAAAGGCTTCGAATCCTGGCCCGGCACTAGAGCTTTCATTATGTATTATCAAGCTCTAGCATGAGAACACCTATCTGCTGGTAAGTAATAATTTTGATAAGGCTCCTTCTTGTACAAATATTTTTTTTTCGTCGCACTTCACACGTTCGCATGAATTTTAGCACGACGTATTGATCAACTCACATCAGTCTTTTGACCAAGTGCCTCGCAGAAATCGTGTGTGCCTCTGAATTCCGAGTTCCACCGTTTATCGTGACAAATCTGTCTACAACAAAAATCAGAAGTAGGAACCCCTCAACAAACCATTTCCCAAAACCAACCAAGATCCTCCCTAATGACTCCATCCAGCGGAAAACGATACTTTAGGAAAAAAGTCACAAGGCAAACGATTGAATCACAGTAAGCTCAAATTCCCGTAAGTTTTATTTAATTGACTTTAATAAATCCTTCCTACCTCCACACACCAAAAAATGCGTGCACATACAATTACAATTTTAATGCCCTTCAAATTGATCACTAAATTCTTTGCCACACTCTTATACAAAGCATAAATCAATACATATTTTACTTAAATCCACGAGGTCACTGAGCTCCACGCACACTCAGTGCCTAAACTTCCCCCTTTTGCACACATACAGTGCCACAATAAACTAACAAATTATTAATGAATCCCCAAGTAAATATGTAAATTATCCCTCCAAAATCACTACTACTAATTACAGATTAGAACAGCTTTTCACTTCTACCTTTCTCTATATACACTTAACAAATTTAAACTTCTTTCGTTTCCACATATGTGGCAGCAACGACTGTAACATTCTACTGTACCAACGCCAATCAGTCTCACTAGAATCACACTCCTCTTTCATATACCAACTTGTTCGAACTTGATTACACAAACTGTCGCCATCCACACTATTTTCTAAATTTTCTGTTAGTTCTTCCACGCATTTGCAAATTAACTACCCACAGCATGCACAAGTTTACTGTTTTTCGCCTCCAAAATACCTTCACTTGCAGCTTCAACAAAATTACACCTCCATTCACTGTTAAACACTTTGTGTTCTTGAAATAATACATCGATGCCTAAGCCGTCATCACCATAAATATTCGTCTCAGCAACTTTATCTGCTGATACACCATTTAATTCACTACAAAAATTCACATCAGAAACCTTACTTTCCTCCGTTGACAAATTAACTTTACGTGAATCGCACACAACTTTATCCTCCTCCGCTACATTACACAAATTACTGCTACCTTGTCGTACAGTTTTGGGACTTACAGCCTTGCTACATTCCGCTGTGATCGGACAAAAATCAGCACACACTGCCATTTCTACACACCTTTCATCCAGATTAACCCCCTATCCTATTTTACATACATTCTCACTTTCACACTCTGACAAACGTTTTAGATTCACACATTCATCAATAAGTTTCGTTTCACGTTCATTCGTGACTAGAAACGCGTAAATTCTTTCCCCCGAAGTATCAATACCAATAGTTTTTACATCATTACGTAAATTACCGTTACTCTGTTCCTTTAAACAGGAATCATCTACCTCCGCCGATACATTTATAATTTCAACTGCTGGCGAGACGAATGCTAAGCCTTCCTTAGTAAGATTGACGCTTTCGGCCGAAACACAATGACCCTCACTTGCAGCTGGCGAGACCAAAGCTACGCTGCCTTCACTAACATCGAAGCTTTTCGCCGACTCATTTGCTACTACAATACCTTCCTTACTGCAAATGCCACTGTTTGCTAATACCTCTTCAGAACTCTCCACACAGTTTGCTTTCACAAAATTCATCTCATCTTTAACTTATTTTTGAACCACTGAATCTTTCCATTCATCACCATTCACACACTGATTTATTACACATTCATAACTTACATTGTTCCCTGCAAAGTTATTCCCATTACCGTTACTTAAATCTCTCGCGAACCTATGCTTCCGCCGTTCGCGCTTGTTTTTATTGAAAGAGCCACCTATACAGCCTTCCTCTTTAACATACTCTTTGTTACATATTTGTTGCCTATCAATATTTCTACCATTACTATTATCTCCAGTCCTTTTCGTCGCCTGTTCAGATCGCCATCCTCGAACCTGAGATGTCGCGAACATCAGTTTCCCGACCAGTTGTTACGCGCCTGCACTTCGCGCGAATTTCCCCCGCTAAATCTGCGTTCTTTACTTGGGTCCCGTTATCACCCCAGTTCGTTCTCCGACCATTCTGCTCATTCCAGCTACTATCTCCCTTAGAACTTCTTTGATTTCTTTCACGATTATAATTTTGGTGGTGATTATTTGGATTCCCATTTCGATAACTACCACCCGGTTTGCTCTGAGGTTTGAACTTCAAAGCCCTCTCTAATTTTTCTACAAATTCTAGAAATTCGTCCATGTAATCACATGGACTATGGGCAAGATCCCACAGCAAATCTTTAGGTAATAGCCTTTTGAATGTGGTGATTTCCGTTAAATACCCCAACGGATTTTTCACATGCATAAGCTTATCAAGTTTGCGCTTGCAAAAATCTCTCATCATCCCATTACCGTATCTGTAACTCGGCCCGTTTAATAATTTTTTTTGGATCCGCATCTGTTTTGCCTCGCTCCAAAATTTATTCAAAAATCACATTTCAAACTCTTCGTACGATCTGCACGAACTACATTTAACATTTGCCCAAGACTGTGAGTCTCCGTCCAAATGCCGTTTAACGTATTTTATTTTCGCTACATCCGACATGCAATGAACAAAGACGCCCCTACACGCAGCCAAGAAATTTACTGGGTGATATCTTCCGTCATCTGTGGAACATTTCACCGATCCGGTATTTGCCCAAGGGATATTTATGACAGCCGTGGCTTGTTGGGAGGCTAACGAATTTAAATCACTTTTTATCTGTTGCATGGGTTTTTTAAAATTCATTTTCACTAGTGATACTGGACTCTATTTTATCTTTAATTTTGCCCACTTCTTCCTCCCCCTCACTTACACGATTGGCTATGTCACTAATTACTAAACATACATCACTTTTATGAGCATCTTGCGCTTTTGTACAGTCGCTTACCTTGTCCCTAAGTTCCGTCTGTATCTTATCCATTTTTCCCCAGGATCTTTTTCCGCTGATTCGATTTTGATTTTACTATTACAACGTCTTCTGTAATTTTCTCCATATCCACTTCAACACATTTCAATTTATCATCAACTGCTTTTTCAAGTTTACCCATAATTATTTCAACTTTCTCTTTCACAGCGGAACCTATTTCAATTCGCATTGTATCGATATCAGCTCGAATTGTATCTGTAACTGTTTGCAATGTGCCCATATCTGTTCGCAATGCACCCATATCTGTTCGAACTGCACTGATTTTATTTGCCATTCCCTGGATCATTTGCATTAGCTGAGACATCATATTTCCCCCATATTAATTCCCATTGCCTGAATTCCTACTAATTACACTTTTGCACTCTGATTTCGGACTAACTGTCTCACTTCCGTTTTCAGAATTACACGTATTAGGTGACTGTTTTATATCTACGAGATCTATAAGTGGAGCTTGAACTTCAGAAACAGACACTCTCTCAATATTTGCGCAGGCACTTATAGGATCTGATATGGTTCCCTCTGCCATGGTGACGCCGTCGGTTGTAGTGGAAGCCGACATTGAAGACTGCCCTGGAGTACTCGAAGTAGCTGCCGTGGTACTGGTGTTGAGCTGCGTCCGCCTCAGGAGAAGTCGACTGATGTAACAATAGCTGCCACCCGTTACCGCGTATTCCAACCGTATCCAATATCGCTGTCAGTTAAACGCTCTAACTGCTACTGCTCCCTGCACTCAACTTATTTAGACTCTGATCCACCACGCAAATGGCCTTTTACGTGATAGATTAGTACCTCTATCGATAGCATGTGTTAATTGTGAAAAACTACCGCGTAATTGCACTATCTCCAGAAACCTACTTGTGGAAAAAAAACCGATATCACACTGTGTTTTGTGAGAGGTTCACTCTACAGAAATCTCTATTGGTTTTGAAAAGGTTTTTACACTTCGCATAGTATGCTCAATAACAGAGAGCAAAGGAATTACCACTTTGAAGGACACAAATACCGGACGAGCCCCCAATTGCGGGCTTTCAAATTAACTACGCACCCTCCGACTCAGAGTTGAAATAATAAAAGTTTTGGCTGTTTTCGTTGTCTAGGGACTGGGATACGTAGTTGCAACGTTACAAGCCCAATACTTCTGAGTCTACAGTATACAATATGTATACCTTATGCGATGATACCACTCTCTTTGAGCTCAGAAATTACTGAAACAACTTCATTCGAATGAGCTGTATCATCAGCGCTAGCTGATGCTATGAGCACTTGTAGGCGGTCTATTCATTCATTGGGGTCGTCGTATTGCGGGAGTCGATTGCTCACTCTTTTATGCTGAATGTCAATACCATCACCACTGCTATTTCTTTCACCACCCAATATATGTTTTATAAAGCATGTTTATTTCACATTGATTCAGCTTTTTCCATATGCAGATCACTCAAAAGCAATATTTCACGATAC
Organism: Schistocerca nitens; assembly: GCF_023898315.1. Classification (NCBI taxonomy): domain Eukaryota; kingdom Metazoa; phylum Arthropoda; class Insecta; order Orthoptera; family Acrididae; genus Schistocerca; species Schistocerca nitens. Next base: position 510,813,443 of record NC_064616.1, on the reverse strand, counting down.
ATTTCCAGGTCTTTAGGCGAATAATTTACAGTTATTTTGAGTCTTAGGAAAATAAGGCTCAGTAGACCAGGTGTTCTTTGAAACTATTTGTCACTGATCTGTATTGTTTTTTCATTTAAAGTTATAGGCTGCGTCCCCCACACTTACGTTTTTTCACCACTGACACCAAATGTTTTGTCTATCCTAGCGTCGCTGTAATGGTTAATGAAATCGGTAATAGCGTCGTCGTCGTGGAATTTCGCTGAGAATTCATCGAGAGATTCCTTAACTAGTTTAAAGGTTTCTCGCAGTGTCTGTTCACGCTTTAAATGCTCTAACCTCAGAAACCGCAACTTCTTGCGAACGGCCTTCCGTGTCTCGATGACTTTATGCTTAGTCGACATCTAGTTGTATACTAATCGGACTTCCGTGCAGCATGAAGTTTTATGTATCCGCTCTTCTTCTTATTATGCTCCTCACCCTTCTCGGTAACAGCTATTTTCCCTTCAGTCATATCGCACATTTCCTTTTCAATTGCGTTAACCCGTTCATACAGTGTCCCTTTCTCAATAACGGCTATTTCCCCTTCAGTTAAGTCGTTTACTTCCTTTTCGATTGCATTAACCCCATCATTCAGTGTACTGGGTTCCTTGTGTACGCCTCCAACTTTACATTCTAGAATTTGAATTTTCGGGTCCATGTACAAGCGAATGTTCTGTCTATGCACACCCATCCTTTCAAACTGAGTTCACAGCATGCGCGCGAATTTATCCACTATGGTGCGTATATTGATGAACTGAGCTCTTCGAATGGCTATATATTTAGGAACTTCTGGAAGTTCCGTCTATCCCAGCCATTATTCAGTTTCCTTGTTTTACCAGTAACGAGAAACCCATACTCTGATTGATTCCAGCAATCTGCACATATCTTTGCCACATCATTGAACGACATTTCGGTTCCTACATGAGCCTGGTAAATGTGTTTTAAATTCAGATTGTCCAGTTTGAATGCCATAATTAGGTTTGGGATTCTGGAATATGTCTGACTCAGATAAAATACATCAACAGCTATATGGCGACGGAAACAGAAATATCGCCTAATTTGATCTTGGTTTTCCACAGAAACACCGTAAAATATGAACACTGTATTTGGCTTTACTTTTTCCGGTAGAGGGATATCACTGCTCTCACTGAATGTCGTGTATGTCACACCATCTGCACCCTGCAATCTCTCCTGTAGTAGTTGGTATTTGAGCTGAAACAGTGTTTTTGAAAATACACATACATGCTCAAAGCGGACTTCATCCGGGACATTTGCCTTGTCGCAGCTGGATGGACCTACAGTTACTGCATTTATGTTGTTGGGAAGGATTACGCCATTCTTCTTCTTCCGGTCTTCTTGCACACCGTCACAGCTCCAGTCGCTCACAGCGAATTCTTGATCCTTCACCCGCCCTGGCATGATAACTACTGCGTCAGGTATTAGCGTGCAATGGGTTTTGATAGAAAATAATGAACACTATGCTCTTCCATGATACCGACTACGTCAGGTACTGGCGTGCAATGTGGAAACGAGTACAGAAGTCGTTAGAGAAACAGGAGGAATTAGTGAGTCATCCGGCAAGACTACCACAGCATGAAGCAGGACAGTGGATGGTGTTATCCATTCTACACACGCCGAAAGGTGAGATGGAAAACTTAATCACAAGGTATCAGAGACTTTACCAGGTGGTGGCTACTGCTTCGCCAGTCAACGTGACGCTTCAGTTGCCTATAAGAACGACAACAGCAGATGTTGGACGTCTACGACATTTTCGAGGCTGTCCAGAGTCGAGTATGGGAGTTTCAAGGAGGCAGTCAGAGAAGAACTTACGGGGAAGAAGTCGAAGGAAGAGAGAAAAAGATGTGATTGAGCCTGCATACAAAGTATCATATGCGTTAGGATCAAGATGAGATGTGTTTGTCAAGGATCTCTTTTGTTCATATGCTTGCAGTGAGTAAGTTACGTTAGTGTAAATCTTTTTCGCTACTTTGTTCTATGTGAATGGGTTTGCTAGTGGCAGCAACCTTCTAAGGTGGGAGGAACGGTCATATTTGTTTCTGTCCACAGGTTGCGATACGTCGATGACAAGAAAAAGGGACTGGAGTCAGAGCGGTGAAAAATAGTGGCAGAGGGAAGTAAGTCAGCAGAAGAATGGTTTGCTACAAACAGTGAATATGACGAGTGAAGTGCTTAAAAACACTCGATTGTTACGGAAATTAACGGGTAGAGTAATGGGTTACGCTAGGGGAACGGAAGACAAGATTAATCGGAATTTAAGACTACTGCAAGTACGGGTAGAAGTATTGGACAAGGGAGTTGTAGTGACAAGGCTGTTACAAGCATTAACGAATAGCGTATGGAACATACGGTTATAGCGTCAGACTTGCAAGAAACCATACGTTACGCGTAGCATGGTCAACTGAGTGCTAACCTTTTGTCGCCTGAACAGTACTCGTCGGGATTACAGAAAGCACAGAGTGAGATAACGCGTATGCTAGGTGTGATTTTGGAACCCAGTAGACAAAACCACATAGCATCATTAGAAGTGAAAACTCACCGAGCGCGACTGTATATTCTAATTCGATCCCCGATAACAAGAAGATATGCACCGTTTAGGTGTTACACTGTTCCCAAGTACCCATTGAAGTGGGGAGTTCTTGAAAAATTCGTGCAGGTGAGGATCCGTGGGGTGTTCTTAAATTCGTACGATGTTAGCAGGCAAGCAATAATGACGGAGGAGGAGTTGCAACATTATCGTAGAAGAAAGGTCACGGTGTGCTCGGAGAAGGTAACACAAACTAGGCAGAGGAAATGCACAGTGCTATTATTCTTAGGCAGAGAGATGGGACTAGATTGTTGGAGGGACATTTTGCAACCCAGACTGCATTTTCAGCAAACAGATTTTCAGTGTATTTATTACACATATGATATCACGGCAAGAGCCGCGAGACGTTACGAGCAGGGGAATCTCACGGCGACGAGACGGATTGAACTTAAGGGAAGTGGATTATTAACCAATGTGGTTACTTGCCAAATAACGGAACAAACCTTCCATGTACTAGCAAACTGTCAGTTACATCTTAAGGGCTTGTGTTAGCCTTGTTTACCTGCTTTGGACTGACTTAACAAACATGACTTAATCATGGTCTAACAACCTTTAATACTGTACTTGATAATGGCATAAAAGCCGTCATCTGAATAGTACAAAAGGTAAATATGATAATATACAATCAAATGGTTGTTTTCTCTTTTAAAAAGGTATACATTACAGCAAGAAACCCCATTTCCTGAGAGAAGACCAGTTGTGTACCTCTTCAACAGTATTATTCGGCTCTCTTTAGAAGTTATGGACAAGTAATTAAAAAATCTACGATATACTTCACCTCAAGAACTGTACTTCATATTTCAGTACCATCTATTCCGACTAGTACTTTGCCTTGTCGGCACGTAGTCTGATTTCCGCCTCGACCAGACAATGAAAAAAAAAAATCACGTAGAATTACCTGACTTAGTGGACAAGTATGAACTGTAGCGGAAGTACATGTCATGATAATGACAAATATGTTTAATGACAGGTATAAGAAAGACAGTTATTGGGAAATGGGACAAGGATGGCATTACTGTTGATAAAGAGAAGTGCATGAACTAATCTCATAATTCTGTGATGAAAATACATCTGAAAATAATTGGTGAAGACAACTCATATTACCAACTAATGCGCGAGGGAGAAACCACATTTCACTGAAATCCATATTCCTAAAATGCCAATTGAGAATTTTACGTAGTGCACTTGCAAATTCCTGGCTGATTTACACACCAGTGTACACTGACCATGAGCTGTGCAGAATAATAATACTTATAAAAGCATTCATTATAATGAATATATGGTATTACAGTGACGGCAGCCTTATTATCATTGTATTAAGTACTTTTTTCATAAAAAATCATTCCTGTCGAACGGGAGAGTTTACATACTAACAAAAATGGATATCAGAATCACAGAAAGAATAAAATTAGGAGAGGAAGCTGAACGGTCTGAGGAAGAACAAGATAATATAGTAAGGACAAATTTCGCAGATGATATAAGGGTAGCGGATGAAGAAAGCTTGAATAGTGTTGGTAATGGGACAAAAAACTGGTTTGTAGTTGGACAGAAGGAAGACAACTGCGGTATACCGAAATAACGGGTATGTGTCCGCTTGCTTAGCTGAGCGGTAACGTGCTTGCCTCCCATGCATAGGGCACGGGTTCGATTCCCGGCAGGATTGTAGATTTTCTCTGCTCGTGGACTAGGTGTTGTGTTGTTCTCCTCATCATTTCATCCTCATCATCGGCACGCAAGTCGCCCAATGTTGCGTCGACTGAAATAAGACTTGCGCTTGGCGGACGAACCCGAATGGATCCTCCAAGCCAAAAACGTGGCCGTCTCAATAGGTGAGTAGTCAGCGCGACGGAATGCCATGCTAAGGGGCCCGAGTTCGATTCCCGGCTGGGTGGGAGATTTTCTTCGCTCGGGGACTGGGTGTTGTGTTGTCTTCATCATCTCATCCCCATCGACGCACAAGTTGCCGAAGTGTAGTCAGTTAACAAGACTTGCACCAGGCGAACTGTCTACCCGACGGGAGGCCCTAGCAACATGACATTTCATTTCACGGGTTGTCAGCGATAACGCGTAACGTCGTAATCTTCTCCTGAAGGCAGTACGTTTATAAATCCGATACTTGGTAGTTTTTTCAAAGGTGATGTTGGAAGGAGAGGGACATAGACCTTTTGTTATACACTGAAGCGCCAAAGAAACTGTTATAGGCATGGGTATTCAAATACAAAGATATTTAAACAGGCAGAACACAGCGCTGAGATCGGCAAAGCCTAAATAAGACAACACGAGCCTGGCACAGTTGTTAGAGCGGTTACTGCTGCTACAATGGCAGGTTATCAAGATTTAAACGTGGTGTTATAGTCGGCGCACGAGGGACGGACACAGCATCTCCGAGGTGGCGATGAAGTGCGGATCTTTCCGTACGACCATTTCACGAGTGTACCGTGAATATCAGGAATCCGGCAAAACATCAAATCTCCGACATTGCTGCGGCTGCAAAAAGATTCTGCAAGAACGGGACCAACGAGGACTGAAGAGAATCGTTCAACATGACACAAGTGCACCCATTCCGCAAATTGCTGCAGATTTCAATTCTGGGCCATCAACAAGCAACAGCGTGTGAACCATTCAACGAGACACCATCGGTATGAGCTTCCGGAGCCGAAGGCCCACCCATGTGCCGTTGATGACTATACGACACAAAGTTTAACCCCTCGTCAGGGCCCGTCAACACCGACATTGGACTGTTGATGACTGGAAACATATTGCGTCGTTAGACGAGTCTCGTTTCAAATTGTAACGAGCGGATGGACGTGTAGAGGTATGGAGACAATCTCATGGAGGTATGGAGGTATGGAGACAACCTTATGGAGCCTGCATGTCAGCAGGGGACTGTTTAAGCTGGTGGAGGCTCTGTAATGGTGTGTCAATTCCCTCTAGCACTACTTCAGAAATTAGTCGAGTCCATGCCACGTCGCGTTTCGGCACTTCTGCATGCTTGCGGGGGCCCTACACGATATTAGGCAGGTGTACCAGTTTCTCTGGCTCTTCGGTGTATGTAGGTAGAGCCAATATCCAGGACGTATCGGCCCTCGTGCTGCTGTTACGCAATGTTGATAATTATGTAATATGAGAATAGAGATATCAGTGACAACAGTGAGTAATAAATCGAGATGAAGGTTGAGCATGTGAAAACCACGTCACCTAACTGAACACAAGAAGGATTGACGTCATCAAACAAATAACCGTAACACACAAGTCTCATACCAGCACTTATGGCTAGCTCGAGGTGTCTGAAATTATCGCTATTTGTACCGTGTTGGACTGCATCACAGTATTGCTAAGAGCACATGTTTCCATGGTGACTTAGAGAAATTTTCGCAAGTAACCTGTCGAAATTAATATTGTCAAAACTATTGATAAATCCAAACAATGTTAAAATTATCGCTTCGTGTCTTTGTATGTCATGTTTCACGTCGCCAGGCACTTTGGTCAACGCAGTTGTTGTATTATGGCATTTAAGGAAGCCAGATTCATATTTATCGTGAACATTATAATTTCCAACGTGGTCTGTCGACTTGTCTGAACCACGCGCTCAACAGTTTTAGCTACTGTAAGTAATATGCTGATCTGTACTTGCACGCCCTCAGTCAGCTGTGGTACGTCGTGGGAAAACAGTGTTACACCTGCCCGGTGAGTTAAATCACTTCAGCAGGGTGTTCAGAATTAAATATTTTAACGATCGACAAATAAACCAAATGATACAAAGAATACCCAATAAGAGCAACGACGAAGAGCAGAAGAACAAGTTAGTGTTTCTGCTGCTCTATGATTCCGTGTCGAGTGCGATGAGACGTCTTCTGAAGATACACCAAAGTAAGTCGACCTTCAAATCTCTGTCAAAAATCTACTACTTATCAAGAGCAGTAAAATATGCGGCAAGACTGGGAACGCCTGAAGTTTACGAAATGTGCTGTGAGTGTTGACAATCGTAAGTCTGACAAACAGAGAGCACTATGAAAACAGGCTGGAAGGTACCTCTGCACAGCTATCCTACGCTACAGCTGAGCATGCTCTGGGAAACTGTCACGGAATCAAGTTTGACGACATTTCTGTCGTGGCTCGCTCTAACAGCTTTAGGGAAAGTGTAATTAAAGATTCCAATGAAATGAAAACCACGGCCAAAACACTTGATAGAGACGGCGACCTATTGTTTAGCTGGGCATCGGAGCCAGCGATTGCCAGGTTAAAGCATGCGCATCGAACACACAGCTGTACAACGATATAATGGGCACTGGTGAGGTCTCAACTGGCAGCTATGTTACACGAGAATAAGAGCGTACCAGCAGCCCATCAGCAGTCATTCCACTTGACAGTAGCCAGGGAATACATGGTCAAAAGTCGTGGCGCTTTAACCTTTAACGGTTTTGCGTGGCTGGAAGCACGAGAAGATTTAACTAAATGTTACCGCCGCGGGACTCTGTCTACTTACAACATACACCTGCGTATCAATAATGATGCCTATGATGACGTTATGGTTAAAGAGGGCGAGTTGTCTTTTTCTTGGTGGATGTTTCAGGGATATGTATTGTTTCTATTTCAGGTGATTACTATTTGAAATAATTCATTGTGTCCTAGAAATACTCGAGAGAGTGATGTCAGAGATAATAGCGTATTAATTTTATAAGATGGCTCTTCTGGTCTTCCTATATGTGAGTGTGATCACTGTGGCCTTTCAGTTGTTTGAACAGTATACTTTTTGTGCTAATACTTGAATAATAGGTCCCATTTAGCTCTGTATTTCGTGTAGAATCCTAAATGACAATCGGTTGTTCGATGAATTTCGTGATTTTAATTGAGCCTCACCACAATTGTTACGACAGAATGTTTTATTTGACAAACAACTGTAACATATAACAAGAATTTATTTGCGTTTCTGAGAACGCCAGTGACAGCGTTTTGATACAATTACCATCTAACATTTGTAGCATTGCACCGTAGATAGCTTCGCGTATTCTGTTGGAAGTCCAGCACCTGTCTTCATTGGGAGACGTAATGATTAACGTACACATTACTCTGAGTATGAACTTCGGCAGAAGACTTGTGTAAGAATGTAGTGAAGAAATTAGAGGACGACGTTTCTAAGGTTCGTCAGGCATTATCATAATACTTGGAACAGTTTTATTATAACTGTTGGAGTGTGTGAAATGGTTCTCTAGAATAACGTTGCCTGGATAGCTTGACGTGCATACATTTCAGGTAATTCTAAAGAAGGCAGGGCTCCATAAGCAGCTGAACAAGAAATGACAAGGTATACATAAGAGTTCTGATCCAAAAAGACGGAGCTATGGAGTGTACATGAACGTAATGGAATGTTGTAAACTGAAGCAGCTCCGTTTACAAGAAGGTTACATTTCCATCTCAAATTACCACGGCTGATGTTCGACATGTGAGGCAAGGATAAGCATGTGATCACATGAAAAGTGTATGCGCGGAACTCCGGGGATTCTAGAGCTGGCGGCGTTTAAAAATATAAGAAAAGAGCTGAATTAAGATATTTATATACACTGTAACTCGTAATTAAGACAATAATACTTCGATAAAATACGCACAAAAAAGGTAAGCAAATTTTTGAGATTTTTGAGTATGGTGACTTCCAGCTTCTTCGATAAAATGTTGCAGTTAATAATTAAACACAGTTTTCTTATTGTAGATATCAAGAACGTTCACTAAGTACTGGATATGTCGCTGTAATCTATAAATTAGTGATGGTAAAACGTCGCGAGCGGTTGGCATTACAGAGATCTGTTTTTCAAATTTACGAATTTATCACTGCAGGTACACATTTTGAGAAAAGTGAAATACGTGACGTTACCAACTAGTGCGAGTGTGTTCAGAGAAAAACATGTAGACGGTTAATTTCTCTACAGTTAAAATACTATATAAGTGGAATAGCGTAATGGCATTTTCACACCGAAAGCGGGTTGACGTACTTAAACTTTCGTTAAAACGATGCAAAACGAAAGAACAAATGTTCTCAAAAACATGAGCTGTGGTGCGAGTGTTTCGGTAGTACATATTGCAACATCTCTGTGTTGCCCACATCGTGAAAAGAAACAAGTGGAACAAGAAATAATTTCTCAGGGAAATATTTTATGGCAAGGAATGTATTTTCAAGTTCTGACGAAGCTAAACACCCTCGTCAGAAGTCACGCTACGCTCTGTGTACGTTCATTTCTAGTGCTTTATTTATTACTGTGGACCGTAGAGAAGTAAGTTACAGTGCTTTACTAGGGGCGTGCTTCTACGCGGCATTAATTCAGGTTTGACTGCAGCTCATTTACGGTGGTTATTGCCATGTCGCCAGCACTATTCTGCGAAAAGTAGGTATCATCGTAAAGCGCTAAAACCTTCATATACTCAATGTCCTCCTAATATTCATATTTATTTACCTGCATGAAATGAAACGAACTATCCAGAAGCGAAAAGATACTTACCAACATTGACATTTATAGTAATGCACTGTAAACTACTGGGATGTGCATGGCACAGGGTACCATTTATTAGGGCCTCTGTCCGTTCCATTCGCATATGGAGAGGAGCAAGAACGACTGCTTAAACTCCTCCACTCCGGCAAAATTGATTTAATCTTGACATCTTGAGGCATCGGGTATTCTGCCAGGTATCAGCGTCGTCCTTGTACGATATTTCGACAACGTGACGCGTTATCTTAGTTTGATACTACCTGATACAGTCTCAAGTATCATCAAATGAAGCTAACGAGTGACGTTGTCAAAATATCGTCAAAGAACGACTTTGATATCCGGCAGAAAACCCGACTCTTCAAGAGGTCAACAGATCGACGAGGAAGTTTGAAGAATTCCATGGTTTAATCTTGTCTTGGCGATCCCTACGAGGACGACTGGTATGGGATTGTAGTATGTTCCTAGGTTCCTCACTTACAGCTGGTACTTGAAAATTTAGTAGTAGTGTTTCGCTGGATACTTTGTGAATATCTACAAGCCTATGCGAGTTCGGGTCTTTAATCGTATCCTTAACACTCTCCCGTGCATCAAACTAACCTGTGATCATTCGTGCTGCCATTCTTTGTCATTTTCGGTATCCCTGTTAGTCCTACTTGATAGGGGACCACACACTTGAGTAATATTCTTAGATGGGTCGCATGAGTTCTTTTGTAATGGGTCTCCTTTGCAGACGAATTGTGTTATCCCAATATCATATCACTGAACACGAAGTCTGCCATCTGCTTTATATAAGACTCATCCTATGTGATTCGTCAGTTTAATAGACCTACAAACTGTTGCACAAAGTCATTTGTGGGAGTTGACTGGTTCCAGTCAAGGTTCGTTGATATTGTAGTCATACACTTAGAAGATGCAACAGATCTACTAACGAGACAACCAGCACTACACTTGTCAGTCCTCTGGTAGAGCACTGCTGTGGAGTATGGGATCCTTACTAGATGCACTAACGGAGGATATCGAAAAAGTTCAAAGAAGGGCAGCTCGTTTTGCATTATAGAGAAACAGGGGTGAGACTGTCACGTATATGATACGCGAGTTGGGGTGGCATTCATTATAACACAGGCGTTCTTCGTTGCGACGTTATCTTTTCACGAAAATTCAGTGTCCAACGTTCTTCTCTGCACGCGAAAATATTTTGTTGACACCCACCTAAAGATGGAGAAATAGTCATTATAATAAACTAAGGAAAATAAGAGCTGACATGGAAAGGATCAAGTATTCTTTTTCTCCGCGCGCTGTTTGACAGTGGAACAGTAGAAAAAGAGAGTGTGAACGTGGTTTGATGAACCCTCTGCCAGGCGCTTGTGAGTGAATTGCAGAGTAACATGTAGATGTAGATAGGATACTACGTCTTTCTTCGTTTCGTAAAGTGCTCAGTATCACATTTCTGAATAAATTTGTCGTTCGATGGAAATATTGCTGTAAAATGCGATGAAGGATCAGACATTTCTGAATAAATGTCGTTCTGTCGAAGCATTCCTGTAAAATGCTCCGTGGGATCAGTTCATCAGAAAGATTACTTTGTCTAAACAAGTCGGAAACAGCTATGAGTCTCTAACAATCTTGATGTTGGCACAGCGTTAAAATGTAACTTCCCTTTCGTTTCCTATCTTCGCTGCAGGAGATGCTTTTGCACATATGTGAAAGAACCATTATTAGGGTGCTCCAGCATACTTTCAAAGAGACTGTAACTGAAAAAGTTAAGGCAGATTTATGAAACTTTTCCGTGTCGCTGTAATTGTTCTGTATCATAAATAGACGATGCTTGTCTGTAACGGGAGTCCCCCAAACCATTTCAACTGTATTAGTGAAAGGTGAAGTTCACTGAGGTACAGATAAAAATCCTGAAATACACGTCATGTGGTTCTTCACACGGCGCAATGTACGACGCTTTGTTACAAAGCGCTTGTATAGTCGCGACGACCGCCTGACATTACGATTCATGATCCGACGCCGAGCAAACGTCAGAACGCGTCGCCGCATCCCTCGTCTTGCGGAGGGGAGCATCAAAATCCAAATTTAGAAAAGGACAATGTGTAATATGGCACTCAGCATGCATAAATTGTAACAGTAATATTAATGCTTCATTACCAATAACAAATTCGTTTGAAACGAGTATAACTAGCCCGTGGTGGCAGATAGTTAATCGAGGACGGTATTTTACCATTAACTGCAACATGGCACTCGTATACAATACACTTCAATGTACATGAACAATGCCGCCACTTCTGCCAATAGAATTCTTCAAAGAAGATAATTTTATGGATGTTCTTTTTGTATCCACCAAATCCGATTTCGGAATAGAATGGCTTATATACAATTTGTTGATGGAGAGTAACTTTTTGTATCACCATTGACTTTCCAATATTCGTGTCGCCTTAGAAGCAAGGTTGTACTTTATGTACCTTCGTATTCCAAAACGACGAGTTAAACCGTGACACTATATGTCTATCGCAATCGCAAGACGACAAATCACAACGTCTCAAAGGTATGTCTTTCCCACGTATAGCACGAAATGGCTCAAAACAACGCAATCAACAGCGATAGCGATAGGTGCTTCTTTGCTATAACCACTCTTGAAATTTATTCATCGATGATACTCTCGTCTTTTATTTTATTATCACCTGCTCTGTGCCTCTTTTTGTCTCCATCATTCTTCATATACCCGGCAAGTGAAGTATGTGTCTACTGTGCCAAGTTATCTCAGCCAAAACTGACGAAGGTATTCGTGTACTTCGGTAAACGATAAACAGAATACTAAGCATGACCTTCAACAGTCCGTATTGTTATCCTCTCCGGACTAACAGAATTAAGAATCCAAAATCTAATACCGATACCTGAGCACACTGAAACTTACACAAAATTCATCATTATCCATACACTGATTTAATACTTCTTGGTACCATTGAATGCCGTAATCAGAAACTACGACTACTATTTAGAAATTTGTGTCACATCAACGGGATCCAATTGTATGTCCATACTAGAAGTGCAGATGTGATCACGTTTGCCAGTATTAGCCAAAGATACCAACTTCAGTACTACAACGCGATACCAGGGATGGCTGGGTAGGACGGCGAATCTCTGCCGAAAATATATGCAGGTGCAGCAGAATAATGTCCTGGTGAGGTTTCCATAACTTATTTATTGCTGTTTGTTTACAAGCATGGGTTTTGGAAACTGCGAGCAACGATGGCGAGCGAGATCAATACCCCGTCACTCCGTTCACCGGTACGACGACCACCGGTTGCTGATCGTGTGGCCCGCTGCAGGTGCTGCTGCGTTGTGAGAAGCGCGTATCCCCCGATCGAAGTATGGACGGACCGGCGGCAGTAGAAGCGAGTACTTCCGGCTGCGTCACGCTCCACTGTCCTGGAGCGCAGATGCCCTTCTTTGACTCTTGGGCGGAGAAGGGGATAGCTGGGCCCTCAAGTCGTACTCCCGACACTGCGGCTAAGTGCTGCGTTTCTAAATACTCAGGCTGCGCAACTGACACGGCGTTGTCCATAATAAACTGGGCGTCATATAACTGCTCCATCTGTTCAGTGATGACAAGTTGGTTCGATGGGTTTTAATGCTGGTGCTTTGCTGACTTTGCGACAATATCTTAGTTGGTGTGTCATGATAATCGGAAAAGAGATAATGACCAGCAGACGTAATTGGCTGCAGGTCAGTATTTCCTAGAGAAAGGCCCGGCGATGGTAAGTTTGTATCAGGTGATCTAAAATTAATACGACCGTTCATAGCACCGTTCTGCTGTGACAGAGGAACATCCAACTTTCTGAAAACAGGGGGGGGGGGGGGGGGGGAAGGGGGGGATGCTGTGGCTACTGAGTTCTGAGATTCATCACATTGTGAAGCTTGGAACAACACTATTCACTTAAAATACGTGTATGATACCATTATCTGTTCACATCATCTCATATCATGGTCAAACATTTTCTAATCGGAAACAAATCGAAACAATTAACGTCTTAAATTCTCTTGAAGGCCACCAACTGAGCACTATTAGTGGCATCTAAATTGTAGCCATTTATCTTTCTTCCTGCAGTCAACTGAAAAGTCTGGCCAATTTACAAGATACTCTACAGATTTCACTTTCCCAATGCGAAAATTACGTGCCTCTTTCAGAGTGAAATGGTGAATTTTTCAAACATGGCAGGGAAGTATCCAGATTTTAGTAGGAGCATTTGTATTTTTACATATAGGATGTTTCAAAATTTCTATTGCAAGTGTTTTAAGGGTTATAGAGGGGACTTACTAGGTTAAGCTTTGATAAAAAACACATGTCCAGAAACGTAGCGTTTGGATGTAAAAAAAGTTTTAAGATCGGATTACATTCAGATCTCCCGCATACGGTGTAGACAATGCGTTCTGGCCTGCGTGCTCTGTAAGTGCCAATGGTATGGACAGCGTTTCGAGTACTCGTTATCAGACTCTCTTTTACGTGACGAAGGACGTCCTCTACAAAGTCGTGAATATGGCCCTCCGTGGAGCACCACAGTCAACCTTCCTAGTTGCGATCGTACTTGTTTCTCTCAGCTGTTGTTTTAATCGGTCGAAAACAGTACGTGATTTTATTATTACAACAGGGGCTATCCATTGCTTTCATTTGTGTTCTTCTTACAGTGATTCATTTCCTATTCATGTAGATGGAAACTATGGTACGATCTAAATAAATAAAAACAGGCCAGTGTCTCAACAGATAGAGCACGGCAGCTAAATTGTCTAACGTTAAAATTTTGATTCTTTCCATCGTGCAATATCTAACTAAAAACAGAGCAGTTTGGTGCTGAGATACCGCATGTATACGTAATGCATTATTGGCCATAACGCCATCGCCATACTGCTCCCGGGCCTTCAAAGCTCGGCTGGCACAATAGTAAAGAATCTGCCTGAGGTAAGTCTCAGAACCATTGTAAGGAACTATGGGGACAACATGAAGTTCGTCTTTACGGGAGAACTTTGTACATTTCAAGGAAAGAAATGTAATGATAAGAAGGTGCTAGGTACGCAATAGGTGTTGAAATACGGTTGCACATGTTGGAGGTGAACGAACGTCGGTGGCTAATTGTAACAGAAAGGTCAAAATAAAGTGGTACATGTGAATAATCAAACATGTAAGTGATAATGCAGTCTGTGAGGCACAACACGCTGTACAGTCATCTATGCGATGAGAGGTAAAATTTTAACATTTGTGCTACAGTTCGCCAAGTATTATCATCGATAATGCAAAACTGTAGTGCCCTTATCACGGATTTCTTACAAATAATTTACATTTAAGACCTTCTGCCCAAGCTCCTGTCCATTACGGAAAGTGACAGATTTTAAAACGTTGGTAAGATGCAATACGTTAATAGGATGATGTATAATGCGAGAAATATGACAAATATACATATGTTCAGTGATTCTGGTAATTTGTTTGTTTGTTTGTTTGTGTGTGTGTGTGTGTGTGTAGTGTATCCAAAGTACTACCTTCCTTGAGGCTGAACTTCTGGGATGGTAAGGTCCATGAGGCAACATTATCTTTATTGAAGCGTTAGCAGGGTATTGGTCTAGAGGTCCTTATACCCTGCTGAGATGGTGGTACAGGAGATTAGCCTGTTATTGAGGAGCCTCCGAAGTATCGAAAGGCCCTTTTGTCCAGTGGCACCGTTCTGGAATTACAGAAGCGGGGTACTGAAGGTGTCTCGTTGTTTACCATAGCGTATCAGTTTTTTCAAGGAGCTACCGCGTCGAGTCCTTGATTTGGTCTTTGGTCCTTAGAATCTGAAGTTCCGCATATAGATCAGTGATTTGGCTCCACCGTGAAGCACCCAGGACAAGCCATAAGCATCTATTGTGAAACGTCTGGAGGGGTTTAAGGTTACTGAGAGTAGTGACGTGGAGCTGCGATACAGGACTGAAAGTAGGATCGCTGCTTTGTATAACTAAAGTTTTGTTCTAGCATTCATCTGTTTACTGGCCACAATGCGGTATAGTCGGTGCAGAACATACATGAGTTATACTCTCTTTGCCTGGATGTGTGACTTAAAAGGCAACTTCTGGTCGAGGGTGGTCCCTAAATATTTGACTCTGTTGGACCACACTAGTTCATGGTTATGGTGAAGGAATCTGTCTCGCAGGCTGGGACGTCGGTGAGTAAACATGACGACCGTAGTCTTCTTCGAACTGAGGCGAGTGTGGCGTTCATGGTTTGCTGCAGCCCATTGATCTGTTATTGTTAGTTGGCGTTGTAATCCTCGGGTGGCTGCAGTGATCCACCTGATACTAGACATCAGGGTGGTATCGTCCGCAAACTGGTCAAAGATGACTTGAGGCAGTACCAGTACGTCGTACATGATGAAGAGAGTCGGCGACAACACCGATCCTTGCGGGATGCCTTCCTTCGGTTGTTTGGAACTTGACCGCTGTCCTCATGTTTAACCATGATCTGTCGATTCTGGAAGAAGCTACTGATCAGTAGAATACAGTAGACCGGGATGTGTTTGAACTCCTGAAGTTTCAGCAGCACCTTATCCTTCCAAACTCTATCAAAAGCCTTTTCTTTGTCCAAGAATATGACAGCCGTATATTTGGAGACATTGATATTTTATGGTATGTATTCAGTGATTCGTAAAAGTTGGAGTTCAGCAAGCAGCAAAGGCTGAAAATGAAACTGATCAAGTCGAATAATGTCGTGGTCGGTGATTAAAGGTCGTAGACAGAACAATGTTAGTCCCTCCAGAATTTCCAATAACGTGGACAAGAGACTGATCGGACTGTACCTGGTAGGGTAGCTCAAGTCTTTTCCCGTTTTACAAAGTGGAGCGACGTGAGCTATCTTCCATGGGTCTGGGAAATATTCGATCCTCAGTCAATTGTTGTATATTCTCGTAAGCAACACCAGAGGATTTCATAGTATATTTCCAAGCTGTACATTGGTAATACCGTCTGGTACAGGGCGACAGTGAGCTCCCAGTTGCCTGGTTATCTTCCGAAACTCGGCAGGTGTTATTATTGCCGGGTCAGTACTGTGTTCAGCTCCTCTGATTTCCTGAGCTCTAGGGCAAATCCGCTCGACGTCTGCGTCGTGCTCCAGATCATCCATTGGCTTTTGGTCTTCATAAGGAAAAATGTCTGTCTTTCCCAATGAGGGACCCGCGTAGGATATTTAGAGTTACGGAGATTTCGGACTAAGCTCCAGTGATCACATGATTGAAGCACCAGGAAGACCATTTTGTCTTTCTAGATTTCCTCCTTCTGTTCTGCCGGAGTTCCTTCGAAAGCCTCTTCATCTCTCTACAGTCCTCTGGATTGCGAAAACGTTGCCAGCGTCGCCACGCCATATTTTTGAGTGCTTTCAGCTCCTACAACGGTAGCGAATGGGTGTCATTGTACGGCGTGAGGCGTTCTACTATGAATGACGCGCGTTGAAAAGCTCGTTTGATTTTACTGGTGAGAGTGCAGGTGTTGTCTTCAACCCACGCTGCAGTGGACTAATCTTCGGTAGGGTTAACATTGTTGTTGAGCCACTTCTCGAACTGTTCCCAGTTGGTAGTCGTTGTCGATGGTGCATGTAGGTGTGCAAGAGCCTCTGTTATCACTCCAAGCTCAAGGTGGTGGTCCGATGTGAGATCGTTCATGGTATGTAATTGAAGGTGCAGCCTTAAGGTTTTAAGTATTGCATCATCGAAGGCGTCCGGGCCGTGAGCAGGGTTTGACGGGATATGCGTTGGATCCTCCGGGAAAAATGTTATTGCGTCCAGTTGTTCCTCCTGTTGTCACATGGGTTGTTGCGCCGCGAATTCGATGCACAGTACTCGGCATTTATGTGACCGCAAAGCAGCACCTTGGAGTAACGGTCTAAAACCGCTTGGAAGTCCTCCTTATCAAATGGTTCCTGCGGACTCAGGTGGGCCACCGCCAGAATAATCGTACCATAGGAAGTCGAGATGGTGATCGCTGCAGCTTCCAGTGTAAATAATGGCGGGAGGACGAATGGACATTAGAGATGCATTTTTAACGAACATTGCAGTGCCGCCCCTACGGCCATTCGCGTGGACCGTCCTACAACCTACCACTGTCTTTACCGTAAATATTTGTGTCGGACGAAGGTGTGTTCCAGTAATTAAAAGGACATCTATCGGGAGTCGAACAATGAAGTCTTATAATTCGAGTTTGTTGTTGAGCAGTCCATTCACATTAAAAATGCGGAGCATGAAGTCTTTGCTCGGATATAAATTTAAACAGAAGTTTTCGTAGATATGAATGAATATGTAAATAAGTCTGTAATTTGAGATACAGAGTGTCAAGCGAAGTAGTCCTTATTTTCGGCATTAAAGACCTCGAAAAGTAAGATCGATAAACGAGTTCATCATACGATATATTTATTGTGAAGGATGTAAGAAGTGTATACAGAAGTTATACAAAGGTTTAGAAATAGTTTGAAAAGCTGCTAACAGATGACCCTGTAATCGCAATACGTAATGCCTATAAATATTGCACCGCAGGTCAGAGCGATCATTTCCAACGTCGAAACGTGAGAGGAGATTAAAATGCCGAAGGAAGATGTTGAAATCAAAGTGTTTTTCTGGTACTGGAATACCATAGATCAGAACACGGCAACAAGGCGCAGCTTTAAAATACGATTTTATCTTCCAGAAGGACCCGAAGCAAAAACCATTCGCCAGCTCTTCGCCAAGTTCCAGCGGACAGGCAGCGTGTCTGTTGATCCAGCAGGGAATATTGGCCCGAAGCAAACTGCAGTTTCTTCTGAAAATTTCGTCAAGATTTCTGGTATTATTCAGCAAAATCCAATGATGTCTGTCTGAAGAACTGCTGCAGACACTGGTTTGAAGCCTTTCAACACATGGAGAATACTGAGACACAGTCTACCAATACACCAGGCAATACCTGTACGAGCTGTGTGACTTAGGGCTGACGGCGAAATACGTTCTCACAACACTGTATCTTTTTCACAGACGAAATACTCGTCCATCCGAATTGAGTAGTGATATGCGAGAAATGCTCACCAATGAAAGTAACATTGCAGTTTTCGAAAAATTTGCTGCCATACAGCTAGCGTTGGAAGATCGACTGGGCACCGAGTGGTTTATGCAAGATGGCGCCAGACTACATCACACGGAACAAATGTTTCGCTTTCTTGGTGAATGCCTTGTAATAAAGGAATTGCGTTGTATAAATCCAAATTTACTCGTACACTGATGGATTGGCCGCCGTATTCACCCGATCTGACTCCTTGTGATCACTTTCTTTGGGGCACGTTGAAAGACACTGTCTGATTGCAAAGACTGCTTGCAGACAAGGAGTTTAATTATGCACGCTGATACTGTACGAGCAGCACAGCGTGCAGCGCCATCTGTTAGCAGCTTTTAGAACTATTTCGGAATATCTGTATAAAATCTTACAGCATTCGCAATAAATACATCTTTCGTTGTATTCGACTATCGGCATACTTTTCTAGATATTTCATTTTTAGATCAGAGACTTCTTCGCTAGACATCCTGTCGGTTAAACGTGAATATCATGGTGTAAATGATAAGTAATTGTAGAAAACACATTGGAGTCCCAACCCCATCGCAACGGACTTGTGTTAACACTGCTCTGAACGCAGAGTGAATGTTTTGTGAACTAGCTTCGCCTCGATACTTTATATTATTCATAAGATAGCACATATAATCATTGCGTGAATAACTGGGAAACAAGTGGACACAAGTGTGAAAACTGTGAGAGTATTAATGGTGAATGTAAGCTTGAACAGACTGAGAAGGGTAAGGGCAAAGACACAGTGCAACTAGCATGTAAGCAATTTTTGAAGGCAAAGTTTTGTACCGAAAAAAAAGAATACTGCGAAACGTGTCACTCTGTACTGGACTGATTTCTCTCATTTTTTACATTTTTTAATTTATTTCCTTGATTCAGTTTAGTATGTGAGACATTCTCGTTACTACTAAATACAGTGTGAAGAAGAAACGCTGGACTTGGAGACCGACATCGTTCCAGGTTAAGACAAAAGTTTATGTAGCAAAATCAGATCGGGTGTATTTTGAAAACACATGTGTGGAAATGAAGAGCTGACAACACTGTCACTTTGTGCAGTGCACTGGAATGTTCAGACGAACATGTATAGCCCCCATATATCGTAATAGTTGCCGTAGCTCACTGAGTGGACTTTCTTCTCCTAGGTGGTCAGTCATCTCTTCCTGTGTCGGCAGGATGCATTGATCATTTGAGGCGAATTCGACTCCACCCAGGCACCCAAAGACTAACTGCCGCGTCATTCTCCGTATGTGCCGCTAACGGCAATTGTCCATCACCTCAACCTAGTGGGAGCATGTTCATGGTGATCGCCCGGAGTTCACCCATTTCACTTGCCATTCTTCCAGTCGCCTCGATCGCGTTTACATCACTCGCGATATTGTCGATGAGGCGCAGGCTGATGAAATCTCGCCCGCTGAATTCCCTGACTGTGATACATGTATCTGTGTCGTCAATAACTGCCGCCAAACGTGTGGCGCGGCCTAGGACAATGGAAACTGGGCACGATCGTCTTACTTCACCCGACTGTCGGCTACTCTTTGAAACCACGTGGACAGCCTGTCGTCGACGCCGCGATTCATACCAGCGTGCCCTGTCATGCTCGGTCCTTAGCGTAAGGCCTAGCCTCCATAAGACCTTGCTTGCTTTCGAAAATGAGGTCGTGACATGGCAGCGAAAAACCCAGGATTTCTTCTTCACCATTCTCTGGAAATATACTATGATGACGTGTTCGCCAGAGCTTCAAGGATGTCTGGTCAGGGCGCGTGCACAACATGAGTTAGCGCGGGAGCTTCCATCTATGTACCACTTGAAAGCGAAACAGCGCCACCGTAGAAGGATTTTGATTAATGTTCTTACGTGTGATGGTGGATGGTGTTTAGATACGCATTGGGATATAGGGTCTGCCCTACACGCAACTTATGCTATAATGTACTCTGCGTATCACCACTCCGCCAACAAAGCGGTAGTCTCCTGACACTCCTTTGGCTCAGCTCCTGGGGCTACCACTATGGATCTGCTAGCCATTGTCACGGAGGAAAAAGTCCGTGATGCTCTCAAGGCTGGTTCTACGAATAAGTCGCCCTGCTCTGATGAACTCCCATTACAGTTTTATGGGACTTTTTCCCCTACTGTCGCCGGGATTGACGGAAATTTGTCGAGACATTATGTCGTCTAAATTTCAGATCCCTGATGTTTTCCTCGACGATATCCTCATTCCCATCTACTACCCTCGGGGCACATCATGGATATGTGCTTATCGCCTCTTGATGTTCCTCAGCAGCGAAAGATCTTTAGTCAGCTGTTGGCTACATGGCTTAAACGGACGGCTCGGCATTTGCTTCCGCCGATCAAACCTCTTTGGGCGGTACAAATAACATCTGCACTTCCATCTGTCACTATCAAGATATAACCGCTCATGCGCTTGGGCATTTGGTCCCTCTCAACTTTAGCCAGGATTTAGATCAGGTGGATCAAGACTACCTGGAAGGGGTGCTCCACAATACGAGGTACCCTGATACTATCGTCAATGTCGTAATGCGTCTCCTTCGGGCAGCGACTCCTCCCATCTTGATCCGTTGTTTGGTGTGTCAGGGCTTCCTGCTATCTGCGTTGTTGTATGCTTTCGCCATGGAACCGTTGCTCTGCGGCCTCTGTCAACACCTGTCTGGGATGCCTCTCGGTGGCCATGTATTCAGCTGAACTGCTTATGCGGACCATCTCGTCATCGTTCTTTATAACAGTGCTGAGGTCAGGGAGTCCTTGGCATGGGTTATCACCTACGGCGAAGCTTCTGGTAGCCGCCTCAGCGTCCACAAATAGAGGGCTATGGCTGTAGGTGCGTGGCTTCCTGAGTGCAGTGCTGCTCCATTGCGTGTAGCTGCTAACATCCGATTTCACGAGTGATCTGAGGCGCGAGATTGCCCTTAACTGGCGGTGCCTACTGTTGCAAGTACGAGTTGGCCTCCTACACCACCATTTACCAACCCTCGATCTTCTGCAATGGACGCTACATGTTAAAGTTTATTTTGCTCCACATATCCCCCAAATGGTAACGGCACTCCCCATTCCACCATCCATCACTCGCCACATGGTAGTGGTATTGGGTTCACACGTTCTCCACGACTTGCGTTCAAGGTTCGGTACGAGATCGTGATCCTCCCGTAGTGCAAGGTGGTTTATGACTGTATCATGTCCCTCGTCGAACGTTAGACATTTTCATCAGCTCTCAGATGGCGCTGTGATGGCGTTGTCTCACTTACCTCACCAGCATGTTGCTATAGATCTTTGCTGAACCCTCTCTGTCAGACCCTACCCACCTTTCAGACGTCCCATCATCATTCTTTCACTTCCGCTTTTCTTTTTCCTTGTACTGAGCTATGTCCGTAGTGCACTACTGCCAACGTATTTGATGTCCACGATGGCGATCTATAGCTTTCTTCAGTAGAACAGGACACCGAGTATGGTTGAGGGGAGGCATCCCCATGTCGACTGGAGAGCCGTCTAGCGATCGGTGTGTGCTCTTCAACTTGCCACTGACGTCCAATCTGTATGGTACCTTACAGTCAATGGGAAGCGAGTACGCCGGTCACACCTGCACAGGATTCACCTTTCAGACACCTCAATAAGTATGGCTTGTCATGTTCTCGACATGGACGAGCAACGCCTTCTGTGTGGATCGGCGACAGGTGTATGGTTCATGGTGAGACAAATGCTGGCCTTTATTACCCATACGACTTCGCATCGCATCACATACTTCCCCACCTGCTCCTCTTTCTGGATTCGGCATACATTCCACAAACGAAGACAAACTCTGTGAAGTGGAGTTGTGGACGCGCAGTTCACTACTTCTTTTCTGACAGCGAGAAAAATATCCTTGATGTTTAGCACTTCTTTAATGAATGACGTTGTGCAGTTGTTCCTGATCCCAAACATAGAAAATTTTTCTCCAATTCTCTTCGTAATATTTTTCTAAGCCCACCCCGGAATTGCAGAGTTACTGCAATGATCAGTTTTCCACTCTTAGTACCGAATATTCTCTATCACTGGAATGCTCTTCCTCGAGAAAATATGCATGGGTAGTTCCACCACGTATGCGAACTGACGCTGCCTCCGTCTCACGATGCCGGCTACGTGCTAAGAGTGGTTGCGTTAAAAAAATGCCCTTGTCTCATTGACATGCTTTGTACCTCTACTGTTCGTTCCCTACGCTTTCCTTAGTTCTTGGAGTTGGGAACGGAACATGGTTGCCAGGCCTCGGGTTGCAAACCCTGCCCACTTTACCCACAACCCTCCCTTTGGAGACCGGGATGGTTCAAGGAAAAAAAAGTAGATGACTGGGACATCAAACACAATTTAACTATAGTTCGAATCGTTTACAGGTTCCTTTTATATTTTTGTAGACGTGTGTTCCCTGGTTCTCGTTGTTTATAAGCAGAACATCGTTTTGTCTTATGACAGTAGGATGTGACATGACAATGGGATCCATTATACTGCATGCTTGTGTTTACTAACCACACAATGCACAGCCATAACTGGTCCAGTCAAGTTCATACTGAGCTGTTTCCCAGTGGAGTACAGAAATTATTAATATGTCGATATGCTTTTGTTGCTGGGTGCATGCGATAACGCTGCTGCTGCTGCTCGTGCGCATGCTGCACGGTATCCTCGAAGGCACCATCCCGATAAGAATGTTTTAGGTCGCCTGGAACAACGCCTTCTGGAAGCCGGTATTATGGTGCCATTCGCTTTTCGCCTTTATTCTCTGCAAGGCATCTTCGGTGGCCCGTAATATGTACATATTTTTACTATTTAGTGTACATTTTGGGACAATTTATAGGTAATAATCAGTTCCGGTGGTTGGTTTTTCTATGGCGTAGTAATATTTTAAATTCTACTTACAGGTTCTGTGGATGATTTTCTACATGCTGTGTTTTGTTTCATTTTTGGCGCTGTTCTTCTTCTTACAACTGCCATTTGGGTTTTTTGTTTTCCACGCTTCATAGCACTAGGAAATGAACGCGTGTTTTGATGCTATGTTTTGATTTTGTGTTGCCGACTGTCGGATGTTATTGCCAAAGTACGATTGTTATTGCAAACTTTCGAGTGTAATTTTTGAGATATATGTGATCTGTTTATGTATACACGTGTGTGTGTGCGTGTGTGTGTGTGTGTGTGTGTCTGTGAAATGGTAATTGTTTTGGATTTGTTTTTATGTTTGTGTACGTGTGTGTGGAAAATGTGTGTGTGTGTGTGTGTGTGTGTGTGTGTGTGTGTGTGTGTGTGTTTGTTTGTTTGTTTGGGCGACCAGGAGTGACCAGAAGGCGAAAGGGGTGGGCGGGGGAAGGGGGGAGAGGGAAAGAGAGGAAGACATGTATTTGTTTCAATGTGCCTTCATGCGCAAGAGGGGCAATTTTTATCTTATAATTTATTTTACTAAGTGTAATAGGGAGTCTATAGTGACGTGTGTAAAGCTAATTTGGCATGTTTGTTTTCAGGAATGGCTTTCTGGATGGGGAAGTTTTGTTGCATTTGCTAAGGTATTTATCATAGTTGTTTATTCTCATTATTTTCATATATTGTTCCATGTTTGTAGGATGGTGGTTATGGTGTTTTAAATACTGTGAAAATGCGGAATGGTTTGTTTTGTACTTCTAACACATGATGTGTTCGTTGTAAAATGTTTTAAAATTCCTGCATGTCATGCCTATTTATACTGCATTACAACTTTGACATTCAAATTTGTATATTCCTGATCAATGGAATTAATCCTTCTTGGTTTGTTGGTTGGTTCAAGTTAGATTGGAGTGTTTTCACAGTTTTATATGCTATTTGGAAGGCCTGTCTCTTTAGTATGTTTGTCACTCTGTGTGTTAATTTACGTGTGTACGTCATAGTGTAAAAAAAATGGTTCAAATGGCTCTGAGCACTATGGGACTTAACATCTGTGGCCATCAGTCCCCTAGAACTTAGAACTACTTAAACATAACTAACCTAAGGACATCACACACATCCATGCCCGAGGCAGGATTCGAACCTGCGACCGTAGCGGTCACGCGGTTCCAGACTGAAGCGCCTAGAACCGCACGGCCACGCCGGCCGGACGTCATAGTGTACCTCTGTTTCTTTTCTGTGTGATGTTGTCACTGTGTGTGTGTTTTGAGTTTGTGTGTGAATTTTCAGCTTGAGAGTTATCTTGTATTCTGAAAATATTGTGTATGTTTTGTATTTGTGGTTTTATTTTTTCACTGAATCTGTGTACTAAGTGTGTGTCATACCATTTGTATGATTATACTCATTTCTTTTTCATAAAAATGGTTCAAATGGCTCTGAGGACTATGGGACTTAACATCTGAGGTCATCAGTCCCCTAGAACTTAGAACTACTTAAACCTAACTAACCTAAGGACATCACACACATCCACGCCCGAGGCAGGATTCGAACCTGCGACCGTTGCGGTCGCGCGGTTCCAGACTGAAGCGTCTAGAACCGCTCGGCCACACCGGCCGGCTCTTTTTCATAGTTGCTCTTGTTGACTTGGATCTGTTTAATCTATATAGCAAATGTCTTAGCGTTGAAAGCTTCTGGTAGTGAGGATGATTAGATGTGGAATGTATTATTGTGTTTGTGGCTGTAGGTTTTCTGACGATGTTAAATGTATGTTTGCCATTTTATTTTATTATTGTTATGTCAAGAAAATTTATTAGATTTTCTTTTTCAAGTGTCAATTTTATGTTCTGATGTGCTTTCTTCATTTCCGAGTGGAATTCATCTAATTTTTCATTTGGCTCATCTAGCAGATGTCATCCACATATCTGTTCAAATATATGATTTTAAATTTGATCTGGGTGCGTGAGGAGGAGGTTCTTAATAACAGTCTCTTCCAGCGACGACTGTTTGAGAAGCTACGATATCTTCCTCATAATTCTGGATGTTTGGTCCCGAGTTG
The DNA here is from genome assembly GCF_023898315.1 of Schistocerca nitens. NCBI lineage: Eukaryota > Metazoa > Arthropoda > Insecta > Orthoptera > Acrididae > Schistocerca > Schistocerca nitens. The sequence continues at coordinate 510,788,290 of NC_064616.1, read as the reverse complement.
GATTTTGGTATGCATCTTCGTCCAGTATACGTCGGATTTTCTTGTCATAGTCGGCTCGTTCTAAAACGGTCGTGGCTGGAAGAGACTTATTAAGAACCTCCTCCCTCAGACACTCAGACCACCCTCGTTCTACAGTCTACCGAAGGTGCATCAGACGGATACACCATTAAGGCCTATAGTGAGCACCATCGGATAGCCGACGTACAGACTTTTAATGAATTTGACCAGCCTCCTGTCGACGCACGTTGGACACTGTGAGCACCATATAAAGAATATGGCAGACCTCATCATTCGAATTAACCGTCTACGGCTTGGGGAAGGGGATATTTTGGTTAGTTTTGATGTGGTTTCGCTATTCACGCGTGTGCCCAATACAGACTTTGCCCTGGGTCTTTGACGACACCATTGTGGATGTATTTAAACGTACCTTGACGTCATCGTATTTTTTTACATGGTGGAGAATTTTTCAGCCTGACGGACGGTGGCGAGATGGGGAGCCTATTAGCTACATTTGTAGCGAACCTCTTTATGGAGCATTTTGAGTTCATCCCCTTGGACATGGCACCTCTAAAGCCTAGTTGTTTTTATCGCTACCTCGATGATATCTTCGTCATATGATTCTATGGACATGAAAAGCTCAGAAAGTTCCTGGAACATATCAACAACATCCACGACCACATAAAGTTCAAAATGGAAGTAGAGAAAGATAGTTCCTTGCCGCTCCTGGACGTCCTTGTCCGCTGTCTAGGTCAGAGCGTTTACCGCAAGCCCACCCCTACGGATCGGTATCTGCACGCCGCCAACTACCACCACCCAGCACAGAAACGGTCTGTTCTGGGGACCTTGGTACATCGAGTTTAAACCGTCTCAGAAGGCGGAAACCTGCCGGAGGAACTGCGCCACTTACATAAAGTTGTCAAGGTAAACAGTTACTACAACATACAAATTTCGCAAACAGTTTCTGCTAAGCCTCAAAAGCAGAAGACCTCCGAAGAAGACACGAAGAAGATTGCGATTTTATCGTTTTGTGATTCAATAGCAGGGAAAATTAGCCGGCTCCTACAGAATCATTAAATCAGTAGTCTTCAGGTCCCCAGCAAAGATCCGGCAACTAATGAAGCCTGTTAAAGACGATGTAGGTCTCAGAACACCGGGAATATACAAAATACCGTGTTAGTGTGGGCAGTTTTATGTCGGTCAGACTGCCCTCACTATTGAACAACGTCGCATAGAACATAAAAGCTGGTCGCGCGAACACTTTTCCGAAAAATCAGCTGTAGCGGAGCATGCACTGAAAACGGACACCGTTTGGCATTCGACGATACTTCTATTATTAAACGGACCAATAGATTCTGGGGTAGCGTAGTACATGAAGCAAGAGAGGTAAAAATATCGGACAACATCCTGAATAAAGACGGTGGACTGCAGCTGACTACAGCCTGGGATCCCATGATCTGGGAGCTGAAGCGAGCGCGGCTGTTGCGCAACCAAAACATTGCCATATACGGCGCGGAGGTAGGCACCAGTGACGTCACTGACGGCGGCGCGGCTGTATAAGCACGGCAGCGGCATTCAGACGACAGTCGACCACTTGACAGTAGCAGATGAGCTCTCAGCTGAAAGCTCGTGGCCAGTGAACCACTTGACACGGCTTGAAACTCTATAATACTTTTTCACATTTTCTCCCTTAGACTTAGGTTTCAGGATTTATCGTCAACAGATAAGCTAACTGTTTTACTTTAAGTCTCCACGAAAGCATACAGGGAAGCTTTCATATGTGCAATGATAGTGGTCCTGATAGGTCTCGCTGAGGCTGTGTTAACATTATCGAACGATCTGGAAGATATTTGTCGCAAGTTGTGACTAAAGCCCTCAGGGGATAGAAATGCAAGTAGATCTGCATAAGATATCTGAGGTAAGAAATTGTAACATGTAAAAAGGAGAGTAGCCAGACTGGCTCTGATCTGAACCAAACAGCAACAGAGTCAGAACACTCAGCTTCATTCATTGCATGTATTTATGAAGGTACAGCGACTTTTATTGTTTTATTTTCAGACATTCTGTATCACTGTGTTCTTAATATTATACTAGATATTTCAGTAAAGGCTACCTTTTATATAGCTAAATATTTTAGGTCAATTAAAGTCACGCTCTGTTGTACAGTCTCACACTTAGTAGCTACAGGATCTCCTATACAGTCATAATTAATTATCAGTTTCTGTTGTGGTGTAAGTTCGTTAGATATTTTATTTTCACTTTATAATTTGTACATACAGAGCTGTATTTTTTATGCAGGTCACAAACAATAATTTTGTTTCTGTCATCTGCTTGTATGACCTCTACTAGAGAGGTGGGCCAGTCGTTCTTCCGTTTGTCAGGACATCGTAGCTGCTCTTCTATCCAGGCGTTGTGAGTTCATTAGTGGACGTGGAGGTCGGGAACGAGTCATTATAACGCTAGTAACTGAGAAATACTCTTTAACACCGAATTCGCAAAGACATTACTGAAGCCAGGTGAACGTCCCCACCTCACGGGCGCTGTCAGGTATCCTACTCCAGCTTACGCTACGGCGCGTGGCTGCAGCATCGCGGTTTGGTTAGCTGATGTAACTGGGTGCTGAGTAGTTGCTAGCGGTGACAGGCCCCCCCGGATAGCCTGGCGCTCGCAGGCGTTAGCTCCATTACTGGGCAGCAGCGTAGTGACAAAGCAGCATGGGTAGTCTCGAACTCTGCACCACGGCCTACGAGCTGCATGATGACAATATACAGGGTGTTACAAAAAGGTACGGCCAAACTTATCAGGAAACATTCCTCACACACAACGAAAGAAAATATGTTACGTGGACATGTGTCCGGAAACGCTTACTTCCCATGTTAGAGCTCATTTTATTACTTCTCTTCCAATCACATTAATCATGGAATGGAAACACACAGCAACAGAACGTACCAGCGTGACTTCAAACACTTTGTTACAGGAAATGTTCAAAATGTCCTCCGTTAGCGAGGATACATGCATCCACCCTCCGTCGCATGGAATCCCTGATGCGCCGATGTGGCCCTGGAGAATGGCGTATTGTATCACAGCCGTCCAGAATACGAGCACGAAGAGTCTCTACATTTGATATCGGGGTTGCGTAGACAAGAGCTTTCAAATGCCCCATAGATGAAAGTCAAGAGGGTTGAGGTCAGGAGAGCGTGGAGGCCATGGAATTAGTCCGCCTCTACCAATCCATCGGTCACCGAATCTGTTGTTGAGAAGCGTACGAACACTTCGACTGAATTGTGCAGGAGCTCCATCGTGCATCAACCACATGTTGTGTCGTACTTGTAAAGGCACATGTTCTAGCAGCACAGGTAGAGTATCCCGTATGAAATCATGATAACGTGCTCCATTGAGCGTAGGTGGAAGAACATGGGGCCCAATCAAGACATCACCAACAATACCTGCCCAAACGTTCACAGAAAATCTGTGTTGATGACGTGATTGCACAATTGCGTGCGGATTCTCGTCAGCCCACACATGTTGATTGTGAAAATTTACAATTTGATCACGTTGGAATGAAGCCTCATCCGTAAAGAGAACATTTGCACTGAAATGAGGGTTGACACATTGTTGGATGAATCATTCGCAGAAGTGTACCCGTGGAGTCCAATCAGCTGCTGATAGTGCCTGCACACATCTACATCTACATCTACATCTACATCTACATCTACATTTATACTCCGCAAGCCACCCAACGGTGTGTGGCGGAGGGCACTTTACGTGCCACTGTCATTACCTCCCTTTCCTGTTCCAGTCGCGTATGGTTCGCGGGAAGAACGACTGTCTGAAAGCCTCCGTGCGCGCTCTAATCTCTCTAATTTTACATTCGTGATCTCTTCGGGAGGTATAAGTAGGGGGAAGCAATATATTCGATACCTCATCCAGAAACGCACCCTCTCGAAACCAGGCGAGCAAGCTACACCGCGATGCACAGCGCCTCTCTTGCAGAGTCTGCCACTTGAGTTTATTAAACATCTCCGTAACGCTATCACGGTTACCAAATAACCCTGTGACGAAACGCGCCGCTCTTCTTTGGATCTTCTCTATCTCCTCCGTCAACCCGATCTGGTACGGATCCCACACTGATGAGCAATACTCAAGTATAGGTCGAACGAGTGTTTTGTAAGCCACCTCCTTTGTTGATTGACTACATTTTCTAAGCACTCTCCCAATGAATCTCAACCTGGTACCCGCCTTACCAACAATTAATTTTATATGATCATTCCACTTCAAATCGTTCCGCACGCATACTCCCAGAAAATTTACAGAAGTAACTGCTACCAGTGTTTGTTCCGCTATCATATAATCATACAATAAAGGATCCTTCTTTCTATGTATTCGCAGTACATTACATTTGTCTATGTTAAGGGACAGTTGCCACTCCCTGCACCAAGTGCCTATCCGCTGCAGATCTTCCTGCATTTCGCTACAATTTTCTAATGCTGCAACTTCTCTGTATACTACAGCATCATCCGCGAAAAGCCGCATGGAACTTCCGACACTATCTACTAGGTCATTTATATATATTGTGAAAAGCACTGGTCCCATAACACTCCCCTGTGGCACGCCAGAGGTTACTTTAACGTCCGTAGACGTCTCTCCATTGATAACAACATGCATTGTTCTGTTTGCTAAAAACTCTTCAATCCAGCCACACAGCTGGTCTGATATTCCGTAGGCTCTTACTTTGTTTATCAGGCGACAGTGCGGAACTGTATCGAACGCCTTCCGGAAGTCAAGAAAAATAGCATCTACCTGGGAGCCTGTATCTAATATTTTCTGGGTCTCATGAACAAATAACGCGAGTTGGGTCTCACACGATCGCTGTTTCCTGAATCCATGTTGATTCCTACATAGTAGATTCTGGGTTTCCAAAAACGACATGATACTCGAGCAAAAAACATGTTCTAAAATTCTACAACAGATGGACGTCAGAGATATAGGTCTATAGTTTTGCGCATCTGCTCGACGACCCTTCTTGAAGACTGGGACTACCTGTGCTCTTTTCCAATCATTTGGAATCCTCCGTTCCTCTAGAGACTTGCGGTACACGGCTGTTAGAAGGGGGGCAAGTTCTTTCGCGTACTCTGTGTAGAATCGAATTGGTATCCCGTCAGGTCCAGTGGACTTTCCTCTGTTGAGTGATTCCAGTTGCTTTTCTGTTCCTTGGACACTGATTTCGATGTCAGCCATTTTTTCGTTTGTGCGAGGATTTAGAGAAGGAACTGCAGTGCGGTCTTCCTCTGTGAAACAGCTTTGGAAAAAGGTGTTTAGTATTTCAGCTTTACGCGTGTCATCCTCTGTTTCAATGCCATCATCATCCCGGAGTGTCTGGATATGCTGTTTCGAGCCACTTACTGATTTAACGTAAGACCAGAACTTCCTAGGATTTTCTGTCAAGTCAGTACATAGAATTTTACTTTCGAATTCACTGAACGCTTCTCGCATAGCCCTCCTTACGCTAACTTTGACATCGCTTAGCTTCTGTTTGTCTGAGAGGTTTTGGCTGCGTTTAAACTTGGAGTGAAGCTCTCTTTGCTTTCGCAGTAGTTTCCTAACTTCGTTGTTGTACCACGGTGGGTTTTTCCCGTCCCTCACAGTTTTACTCGGCACGTGCCTGTCTAAAACGCATTTTACGATTGCCTTGAACTTTTTCCATAAACACTCAACATTGTCAGTGTCGGAACAGAAATTCTCGTTTTGATCTGTTAGGTAGTCTGAAATCTGCCTTCTATTACTCTTGCTAAATAGATAAACCTTCCTCCCTTTTTTTATATTCCTATTAACTTCCATATTCAGGGATGCTACAACGGCCTTATGATCAGATTCCCTGTTCTGCACTTACAGAGTCGAAAAGTTCGGGTCTGTTTGTTATCAGTAGGTCCAAGATGTTATCTCTAGGAGTCGGTTCTCTGTTTAATTGCTCGAGGTAATTTTCGGATAGTGCACTCAGTATAATGTCACTCGATGCTCTGTCCCTACCACCCGTCCTAAACATCTGAGTGTCCCAGTCTATATCTGGTAAATTGAAATCTCCACCTAAGACTATAACATGCTGAGGAAATTTATGTGAAATGTATTCCAAATTTTCTCTCAGTTGTTCTGCCACTAACGCTGCTGAGTCGGGAGGTCGGTAAAAGGAGCCAATTATTAACCTAGCTCGGTTGTTGAGTGTAACCTCCACCCATAATAATTCACAGGAACTATCCACTTCTACTTCACTACAGGATAAACTACTACTAACAGCGACGAACACTCCACCACCGGTTGCATGCACGCACGCATGCACGCTGTACATGGTACGGAAACAACTGGTTCTCCCGTAGCACTCTCCATACAGTGACGTCGTCAACGTTACCTTGTACAGCAGCAACTTCTCTGACGTTGACATTGGGGTTATCGTCAACTGCACGAAGAATTGCCTCGTCTATTGCAGGTGTCCTCGTCGTTCTAGGTCTTCCCCAGTCGCGAATCATAGGCTGGAATGTTTCGTGCTCCCTAAGACGCCGATCAGTTGCTTCGAACGTCTTCCTGTCGGGACACCTTCGTTTTGGAAATCTGCCTCGATACAAACGTACCGCGCCACGGCTATTGCCCCGCGCTAATCCATACATCAAATGGGCGTCTGCCAACTCCGCATTTGTAAACATTGCACTGACTGCAAAACCACGTTCGTGATGAACACTAACCTGTTGATGCTACGTACTGATTTGCTTGATGCTAGTACTGTAGAGCAATGAGTCTCATGTCACACACAAGCACCGCAGTCAACATTACTTTCCTTCAATTGGGCCAACTGGCGGTGAATCGCGGAAGTACAGTACATACTGACGAAACTAAAATGAGCTCTAACATGGAAATTAAGCGTTTCCGGACACATGTCCACATAACATATTTTCTTTATTTGTGTGTGAGGAATGTTTCCTGAAAGTTTGGCCGTACCTTTTTGTAACACCCCGTATACGGCTGTCCAGCGAATGGTGGAGTCACCAGTAGCTTGTTATCTGTCTGGTTACGACCACTGGTGTCAACATGCCTAGTATTAAATGGGCGTGTATAAATAGTCTTTGGCGACAGTTTATTTCTGTGCCACTATCATATAGCGTAGTTCACACAACACTGACTCGTCACCACTCTGTGTGTCTCATTACTGCACGGCCGCCGTGTAATGAGCGACTTGCAGATATGGCAGTGTCATGAGCTGTGTAGTAACACACAGTAGGCACCGAAAGTATGCCGTATTTTCGTGTCCCAACACTCCTTCATTCGAAATATATATTTGGTACTCAAAATTTAGTTGGAACTGTGAACAGAGATTACTAGACACGAAATTGGCAGAATAGTTAAAAGACTCGAAATGAGCTGGCCATGCCTTCTGGCAGCCACAATAACCTCCATCTCTTGGACTTTCTGAGAGGCAGATCGATCCTCATGGACCAAAGGTGGTAAGGTGTATCGTTGCGCAACGGAATAACGTGACGAAAAACAGGCCCTGAAAAATTAACAGTAGGTGTTCGTTCTTTCAAAAACATTACTAATCTTAATAAAAGAGGTTAACCTACTTACTTAAAAAAATTGGTCCAGTCTGACTGCGATTTATTAAAAAAACTCTGTGTCAAATACATATTGAGAGGAGTAACGCATAAAGCAAGTAAAACAACTAAAGACTAAATGAATACTCTAAGCTAATGATTGAGTCAGTTGACAAAGACTACGATAAATGAGGACGACGGGAAAATTAGTCATCTCACAGATCAATGGAATAAGGAAATTATCACAGTGCCGGCACAGGCTTGCTGCAATAGTGAAAAAGTACATAGGTTATAGCATGCAACTACCATAAAAATACGCACATCAAAAAAATTTTTGCATCTCTTCGGTTCAAATGGTTCAAAGGTCTCTGAGCACTATGGGACTTAACATCTGAGGTCATCAGTCCCCTAGAACTTAGAACTACTTAAACCTAACCAACCGAAGGACATCAGACACATCCATGCCCGAGGCAGTATTCAAACCTGCGACCGTAGCGGTCGCGCGGTCCAAACCGAAGCGCCTAGAACCGCTCGGCCACTCAAGCCGGCCACCTCGGCTCCGAGAGTTCCGGAACCTGTACACAAAATCGGAATAGAGATCAACATAAACATCATTTCCGCCCTTTTTATTGCTAATGAAAACCATACATTGCATGTTGTACCACCATACAGCGAGAACTTCAGAGGTGGGGGTCCAGACTTCTGTACGCACCGCTACCTGTAAAACCCAGTATCACGTCCTCTTGCGTTGATGCTCGTTTGTATTCGTCGTGGCATACTGTCCACAAGTTCATCATGGCACTGTTGGTCCAGATTGTCTGACTCCTTAACGGCGGTTCGGCATATATCCCTCAGAGTGGTTGGTTGGTCACGTCGTCCATAAACAGTCCTTTTCTATCTATCCCAGTTGCGTTCGATAGTGTTCATGTCTGAAGAACATCCTGGCCACTCTAGTCGAGCGATGTCGTTATCCAGAAGGAAGTCATGGGAACGATGGGGGCGTCAATTATCGTCCATGAAAACGAATGCCTCGCCAATATGCTACCGATATGGTTGCATTATCGGTCAGAGGATGGCATTCACATATGGTACAGTCGTTACGGTGCCTTTCATGACCTCCAGCGGCGTACGTCGGCTTCATATAATGCCACCCCAAAACAGCAGGGGAACTCCACCTTGCTGCACTCGCTGGACTAAGGCGTTCAGCCTGACTGGGTTGCCTCCAAACATGTCTCCGACGATTGTGTGGTTGAAGGCATATGCGACACTCATCGGTGAATACAACGTGATGCCAATCCTGAGTGGTCATTCGGCATGTTGTTGGACCCATCTGTACATGGTGTCGTGGTTGCAAAGATGGACCTCGCCATGGGCGTCGGGAGTGAAGTTGTGCATCATGCAGCTATTGCGCACAGTTTGAGTCGTAACACGACGTCGTGTGGCTGCACGAAAAGCATTCTTAAACATGGTGGCGTTGCTGTCAGGGTTCCTCCGAGCCACAATACGAAGATAGCGGTCATCCACTGCAGTAGTAGCCCTTGGGCGGCCTGAGCGAAGCATGTTATCGACAGTTCCTGTCTCTCTGTATCTCCTCCCTGTCCGAACAACATCGCTTTGGTTCACTCGGAGACGTCTGGACACCTCCCTTGTTGAGAGCCCTTCCTGGCACAAAGTAAGAAGGCGGACGCGATCGAACCGCGGTATTGACCGTCTAGGCATGGTTGAACTACAGACAACAAGAGCGGTGTACCTCCTTCTAGTGGAGTGACTGGAACTGGTCGGCTGTTGGACCCCCTCCGGCTAATACCTGCTGCTCATGCATGGTTGTTTACATGTTTGGGCGGGTTTAGTAACGTCTCTGAACAGTCAAAGGGACTGTGGATGTTATACAATATTCATAGTCAACGTCTGTCTTCAGGAGTTCTGGGAACCGGGATGATGCAAAACTTTTTTTGATGTCTGTATGTGGAATTTCTCTTTCTTTGAAAGCACTGTATCTATCACACTTGAAAAGACAAAACGTATACCTGGCTTTAGAAATGTTTCTTTAAAGAATTCGCGTAAGCACCAAGAAAGATATGACCTTTACACAGATTTATTCATGGATGTAATCTGTAAGTGATGGGATGTAGTAAATGCTAAAACTTTATGGAAAGGAAAGAGGCCGAGAAACCCGTTATAAGACCCAATCCCAACAAATTCTTCTCGTCCAGTGTACTTTCATTAGACTGTCCCACGTCTGAAGAAATGGGAGGAACTAACTGATGCCAAAAAACTAGAAAAAGTGAGACACTTTACTTTGCGTCATTCAACAGAGGCAACATTACAGGTGTCCAACCATTGTCCTATTGACAGTGGACACAGTTCCTTAGAACCAGGAAAAATCCATATATCGTTTGGAAGCTCGATTCGGGAAGAATCGACAGCTTCCTGCTTCAAATTATTTCAGTTCGCCCAGTATTTGAGATAGAAATGAAAAAAGAGTTCTTTTTATAAACATAGGTGACACTGAAATTATTTCCACCTGTGAAGTTAATGCTGTGAGAGATGTGTCGAATTTAATTCCTGTGCAGTAGGGAGAAATGATGTGAATGATATTTCTGTCAAAATGTGATCTCTCATTTATTACATAACAGTATGCTACACCTACGCATGTAACGAATGGTTAAATGTTATGTGCCAGATGGGGGTTGGGTGCAGTGAGTGACACCAACGAAGTTTTTGGGCTACAATTCCCGTTGGGTTGAGTATTTTATTTAATACATACATGACGGGTTGGGTGCAGTGACTCACACCAACGAAGTTTTTGGGCTACAGTTCCCGTTGGGTTGAGTATTTTATTTAATACATATATGACATTTATTCTAATGATTATTCCCACATTTGATAATAAGAAGAGCTTTTGGTCCACATTGATTGTTGAGCTATAGCGATTCTAACGATTGAATGTGTAGCAGTCCGCAGCTCGTGGTCGTGCGGTAGCGTTCTCGCTTCCCACGCCCGGGTTCCCGGGTTCGATTCCCGGCGGGGTCAGGGATTTTCTCTGCCTCGTGATGATTGGGTGTTGTGTGATGTCCTTAGGTTAGTTAGGTTTAAGTAGTTCTAAGTTCCAGGGGACTGATGACCATAGATGTTAAGTCCCATAGCGCTCAGAGCCATTTGAACAATTTTTTTGAATGTGTAGCAGCGCAACAGTCATCCTGAGTCAACTGGTAAACAGTGTGGCGAGTGTAAGCTTACATTTCCGGGACACACTAATGGAATATATAAAAAGATGACGAAATAAAAAATTTGCATGGCAACGCAGACAATGAAATTAGCAAGGAACTATGCGAAAGTTCAAGCAGTGAAACTAAAGATGTAGTCGTGGGACTCGCAGAGTAAGTAGTTTCTGACAGCAGCGAGCCGGATGAAACTGAATAGGGTCTGGAGCGGATACACTCGGTAAGTGTGCAAGAATGTATAGATGCCATCGAGCAACGTGGCGATGGCCAAGGGCGATGTTTTTCATTTTTTCTGACATTGCAGCATACAATTTGTATATTGTATTTTAACATACACATAAAGAATTGGTAAAGACCCACCCCACAAAGATCTATGGAAGAAAGCAGTACCTGTAAGATCTTGTTCGAGAATTTAGCGACCTCAGCATGAATAGACGCACTCAAACTGCCGTAGGCTTACACTGAAAGTACGCAATACTATTATTAACTTTTGGGTATGAGTGTATCAACTTCAGGTTGCTGTAAGCAGGGAAACATCATCATATGGTCGCGAGGGAAAGTAACACGTACAGCTGTGAATATTCTCATGGCGAACGGACGATGTTACTTATACGCCAGGAGCAAAGACCTTAAGTACATGAAAGCTCGTTGCTAGAAGTATATCTGCCCATGCACACACAAAAAAGAAGAATTAGTTCAAATGGCTCTAAGCACTATGGGACTCAACATCTGAGATCATCAGTCCCCTAGACTTAGAACTACTAAAAACTTACCAACCTAAGGACATCACACACATCCATGCCCAAGGCAGGATTCGAACCTACGACCGTAGCAGCAGCGCGGTTCCGGACGGAAGCGCGACAGCGCCCGACCATTGTACTAAACAATTTTGTTAAAAATAAAACTGATAAAGTAAGTCAAAAGCCATGCCTGTAGCTACAAGAAAGGGATAATCGAATGTTGAGGATGAAGCGAAATGAAGTTCACAATTAACAGAGGCAATATGTATTGAATACAAAGCGCCACTAATTGGCAAAATTGTGTAAAAATGGTACATTATAGCATGAAAATGTCTTACATAAATATCCTTTGCCGAAGATGATTTTTCTACACTACTGGCCATTAAAATTGCTACATCACGAAGATGACGACAGGTAGAAGATGCAGTGATATGCAAATGATTGGCTTTTCAGAGCATTCACACAAACTTGGCGCCGGTGGCGATACCTACAACGTGCTGACATGAGGAAAGTTTCCAACCGATTTCTCATACACAAACAGCAGTTGACCGGCGTTGCCTCGTGAAACGTTGTTGTGATGCCTCGTGTAAGGAGGAGAAATGCTTACCACCATGTTTCCGACTTTGATAAAGGTCGGATTGTAGCCTATCGCGATTGCGGCTTATCGTATCGCGACAGTGCTGCTCGCGTTGGTCGAGATCCAATAACTGTTAGCAGAAAATGGAATCGGTGGGTTCAGGAGGGTAATACGGAACGCTGTGCTAGAGCCCAATAGCCTCGTATCACTAGCAAGCGAGATGACAGGCATCCTATCCGCATGGCTTTAACAGGTCGTGCAGCCACGTCTCGATCGCTGAGTCAACAGATAGGAACGTTTGCAAAACAACAACCATCTGCACGAACAGTTCGACGACGTTTGCAGCAGCATGGACTATCAGCTCGGAGACCACGGCTGCGGTTACCCTTGACGCTGCATCACGGGCAGAAGTGACTGCGATGGTGTACTCAACGACGAACCTGGGTGCACGAATGGCAAAACGTCATATTTTCGGATGAATCCGGGTTCTGTTTAAAGCATCATGATGGTCGCATCCGTGTTTGGCTACACCGCGGTGAACGCACATTGAAAGCGTATATACGTCATCGCCATACTGGCGTATCACCCGGCGTGATGGTATGGGGTGCCATTGGTTACACGTCCCGGTCACCTCTTCTTCGCATTGACGGCACTTTGAACAGTTGACGCGTTACATTTCAGATGTGTTACGACCCGTGGCTCTACCCTTCATTCGATCACTGCGAATCCCTACACTTCAGCAGAATAATGCGCGACCGCATGTTGCAGTTCCTGTCCGGGCCTTTCTGGATACAGAAAATGTTCGACTGCTGCCCTGACCAGCACATTCTCCAGATCTCTCACCAATTGAAAACGTCTGGTCAATGGTGGCCGAGCAACTGGCTCGTCACTATACGCCAGTCACTACTCTTGATGAACTGTGGTATCGTGTTGAAGCTGTATGGGCAGCTGTACCTGTACACGCCATCCAAGCTCTGTTTGACTCAATGCCCAGGCGTATCAAGGCCGTTATTATGGCCAGAGGTGATTTTTCTGGGTACTGATTTCTCAGGATCTATGCACCCAAATTCCGTGAAAATGTAATCACATGTCAGTTCTAGTATAACATATTTATGCAATGAATACCCGTTTATAATATGCTTTTCTTCTTGGTGTAGCAATTTTAATGGCCAGTAGTGTATATCTTTTAGGTACCTAACTTGTAAAGAAGGAAAAGCAATAAATTGTTTGACTTAGGCTGTACAATATCATCCATTTGGTTGTTGATATCACTCCTTGCAAATCAACGACGTACAATTACATTCTTGAAGTGAGACATCGTAGGATCATTCGTATTATTAGTGATCTCGAATTGCGCAGTTTAAGATAGTTTGCGCATGATTCCGTTAAATACTTGATTTATTTCTCTTAGTAATTTCTCGTTAAAGGGAAAAGTGTAACTTTTTTAAAAAATAAATTGCTGAAGCTTCTCAGTCAGTTTTCCATCGTACATGTAGCACTATTAGTTGACCACAGCATTACTGCACCCCGGCGCGAGAGCTCTTCGAGTGGCTCGCGTGTTTATCTGCGCGCTTGAAGCCTATCAGAATGTGCTCTGCTGTTTTAACTATTAGATAATTTGCTCGTGATGATATTAGGTCTTCCACAGTGCCTACACCAGTCGAAAAACTTCATGCTGGTCTTGTTTTCTGTAATGTCACCGCGACTTTCCGATAACGACCTCGGGAGGCCAAGTGCAGTGATATCATGGTTGGGTAGTAGATCGTAAGCAGACAGACTAAAGGCGATAACGCCACATTTAACGTTCTCTGTCCTGTTATGTAGGTGGCGTTTCGTTGCATCCACGGCTGTACAGCAACCAGTGTGTTAGCTTTCGTTGTGGCAGCTGAATATAGCTGATCGTCAGACGATGATTTTCGTGGATATAGACAAGTATAATATTGGAGCAAGTTTTGAGAAAATCTGATTTGAGATTACATTTTTTTTTCGGAGAAGCAAGATTTAAGATGCAAATATCTATGACTGCTTCAACAGAAAGATAAACGTGACCTACGCCGTCCACAAAGGATATTGCACTGCAAACCCAGCTCGCGTTAAATTATCAGTTATGTGCCACAATAGTGCACTAAATTTGTGGGACCATATAGTTTGTCTTGGGAAGTGTCAAGATCATTAATGTGACAATATCTTAAGTTGGATTAAGCATCAGATCAGCGTGAATGTCTAATTTACTTATTTATATCGAACATAAAAAGGTCTGGCAAACATTTATCTAGTATAACAGCGGATTAAAAAAGAAGGTGAAAGTAGCTAAACGAATGTACGTAGGAAATGGAGTCAAAGGAATAAAAATTGTTCTGAAACGATACATTCCTCCGGGAGTCCTGGAGCACGGATTTCGCATGCCGACAGTTTATGAATAGCGCTGAGGCATGTGGTAATTATGGTTTCACGGAACAACTACAAGCTGGCTGCGCAGTATATATAACAGAGCCCGAGATATGTACGATGTAGCTGACATGACGTAAAACATCAGTTCATATACAGAAATAACATTGAGAGCAGCCCCGAGAGCGACAGAAAATCATAAACGTGGGACAGCAGCACAATGTAGCTCTTTCCACCATACTGCGTGGCATATTTGACAAAATTAACGCCACAGAAAAGCTTTTGATTATACGACATATGACAGGCGGATGTTCCACTGATCGACGACACGCGGCTAAAATCCGAAAAAAAGGCGCTCAAATATGTCAGTCAGGTGCGGTTTCTGTGAAACTACAAATATGAGCTGAAGATCGGCGACAGTACTGAAAACGGGAAATCTTAAAATAATAAAGAAGATCGGCATACTGAAAAACGTTTGTTGTTTTCCTAGAAATAAGGATCGCGGATCACTTCCCACTAACAAATATGCCCAGTTTCGGAAATAAAGTTGAACTGTACAGGATGTTTGAGGATTAAGTAAGTTAGGAAAATAATAAACAAGATATAAAAGGATACACAACATAGTATGCAATAATAATGTGGTGGGCCTCAAACGACACACAGAATACCTTTTTATTTGCATTTAAGATCCATATAAAAGGCAAGCAGACATGCTGTAAAATACTCCTAAAATATAATGTGTCTAATCAGAAACAAAACATCTAACACGACAGTCTGCAGGAAAAGATGTTCAGAACGCGAAATTACTATGAGAGAAAATGGAAGGATAGAAGATTAGAGAGTCCAAAAAGAAAATCATAACCCAGATTACAAGAAGGGAAGAACTACGACTGGTCTCTTAAATAACATTTAAGAAGTACGTCAAAAAACGTTCTCAAGATTTACAATAGGTACGTAACCTTAGATTAAGTCGGAACAAGAAGAGGATATTGCATTTAGGTTAATGCCGTCTTTTGCGACTGTAGCAAAATACTTATTAAGACGAAACGCGTTTCGCTTTCTTTCAAAGGATCTTCAGCTATGAGTGCAGCGGTATGGTTTTTATTGCGATTTTGTTTCCTAGAATCATGAAGAGATCTCTTGCTTTAACTTACTACTATAAACTGTATAAAATTATTTTCATTACTCACAGTTAATTTGTTTCTTTCGTCATTCTTAACGTTCTTGAACACTTATGTGTTAGATTTTTTCAACACAGCACTTTCACAGACACGAAATACATTTACGATTTTCGGTTTTGTAGGTCCACTGCCATCTCGCTATTTCGTGAACTTGGTTTGTGTCTGTTTCCATTTTTCGACTGATAAATTTTGGAAAATTGTGGTCAGTTCCTATGGGACCAAACTGCTGAGATCATTGCTCCCTCGGTTTACTCACTACTTAATCTAACTTACACTAACTTATGCTAAAGACAACACACTCACACATGCCCGAGGGAGGACGCGAACCTCTGACGTGGGGAGCTGCGCGAACTGGATCCAGGCGTCTGAGACCGCGCGGCTTTTCCACTGGTGCGTGTGTGTGTGTGTGTGTGTGTGTGTGTCTGCGCGCGTACTTGTATGTGCTTGTGGGTAATTTCGTTTTTTTTATTTTTCCATTTTTTATTATTTGTATGATTTTTCGTATTTTTAGAGTGTTAACCAGTATATAGCTTGTCTAACTGCGACTGCGGAAGAAAGATGCCCCAAAACAAAGAAGACATCACGTGGAAGAAGAAAAACCTTTTCAGCGGAGGAATCGATATAGTGGATAAGTACGTACTGGCAGAAAATACAGATAATTAAGAAGTTTCTGATAGAGCAAAAATTCCCTTCAAGCATAGAGTCAGCGACAGACGGGTTTCCTTTAGAATTTCGTGAATTCCTTAGGGAATTCATCGGCGAAGAGCTCACAGCCTTATACGTAGGGCGATTGGTGTTTAGAGTAAGGTGGCCATCAAAATACACGGAAGAAATTATTATCCTGATTCTCAAGAACAAATATTCAGCAACCATAAAAAATTATATTGTTAATTGCGTATTTCAAAATATTTTGTCGAACGACAGAACAATTAGTTCATTAAAAAGTATCTATTCCATGTCGCGCTTCCTCCACTTTTGTACAGTCGCTTGGGGCTTTGAGCTGGGCGAAAGATTCGCGATAAATACAAGCTAAGTACGGGACCAATGTCATAGAGTACATTTTGGAAAACCAAACTGGGATTCCATTAGGACCTGGCGTCTTATTTGTTCTGTATTCTTTCACTTGTTTGTCTACTTCAAGTACGATTATTACTGTGTCGTCCATACAAGAGTCAGTCCGATAGTCAAACTACGGATTGTTTGTACGATTTTCCTGCGTGAACGATTTTTTGAAGGTGGAATTTATAACTACGGCTTTCGTTTTGCTATCTTCAACTGACATACCTAACTGGCGAACGACTGGTGGATAGAAGACTCAGACACGCTCAGCGATTTTACATGGGACCAGAATTTTCTCGGTTTCCCGGCCAGAACTTTCGCTAAGGTATGGCGATGGAAGTTGCTGCATGCTTCGCACACAGATCTTTTTACAGACGTATGAATCTCTATTAACCTTTACCTGTCGTCATTTAGGCGTTCTCTTTTTAACAGAGAGAGCAACAGTCTTTGCTTCCTCAGCATTTTCCAAAACTATCGCTCGTGACTCGCCACAGCTGCCTCGGCGCCGGTTTTGGATAGCGCCATTTTATCATGTAGGAACAATGTCTACTGACATTAACAAACTAAAATCAGAGAAAATCAGAATGTCAGTAGTGTTTATTGTAGGATTCTAGTGTGAATCGTTTTCGAGGTATCTTATTTTGAACAGGTGCTACACCCACATTCGCACAATAGGTGAGATATCGCACACTAAGGAACAACACAAGTCCATACCCTAGTTAAGTGGATTCTGCCCCGTAACGAGATAGTTGACCATCACAGGTCATGTTTCAAAAGTCCACCGGCAGCGCCAGTACAGGCTTCTAGTCTGGTGTGGAATGACTGCTGCACAAGTGTTCGCATTGCAGTGGAAATGTCCGAGTAGGCTGCAGTAATTCCACGCTAGATTTCATCGGGTGTAGTTCGCATGTCCTTGCAGATAGCGTCTTTCAGCTTTCCCCTCAGAGAAAAGTCTACAGGCGTCAAATCCGGGGAACAGGCCTGCCAAGGTACAGGTTCAAAAATGGTTCAAATGGCTCTGAGCGCTATGGTACTTAACATCTGAGGTCATCAGTCCCCCAGAACTTAGAACTACTTAAACCTAACTAACCTAAGGACATCACACACATCCATGCCCGACGCAGGATTCGAACCTGCTACGGTAGCAGTCGCGCGATTCTGGACTAAAGCGCCTAGAACCTCTCGGCCACCACGGCCGGCCTTGTTAGGAGGCTGCGATACATAAGCCCGTTAGCGTTCAGTCTATAAAAAATAGGCCTATCAGCTGATGGTTCAGTATCCCACACCACACGTTTTACTCTACTGATGCTGCAATTCCACTCGACAAAGTCAGCGGGGATTGCCAACAGACCAACAGTGCATGTTTGGGGAGTTTACCTGGCCATGATTACTAAATGTGGCTTCATTCTGAAACAAAATACATCATACATCTAGAGTATCCTGTCTTAATGCCCATGTACAGAACTTAACACGATTCTCATAATCGCTTCCATGCAGCTCTTGATAGAGTCAGATGTAACAAGGATGGAGCCTATGTCGACAGAGACTGTGTAGGACACTTGTGGATCAACTGCAACAGCAGCAAGATTATTAATTTCTCATTCTTACCACTTTCACGAAATTAACTGAAGAGGTTGATAAATAACTGCTGAGATGGTTAACGTCTATAGGGATATCTTGCCGCATACACCATACAAGAACAAACTGCATTCTTCCTACACTCTCCATACACCATGAATAAGTTGGCTTTTCTGCATTGGTAAATCCAATCGTCCACTCTCGACCTACTGCTTGGACTATCACTCCCTAACTGACCAGCAAGTCGCAGTGCACTCAAGGAACTCACAACCGCCGGCCGCGGTGGCCTCGCGGTTCTAGGCGCTCAGTCCGGAACCGCACGACTGCTACGGTCGCAGGTTCGAATCCTGCCTCGGGCATGGATGTGTGTGATGTCCTTAGGTTAGTTAGGTTTAAGTAGTTCTAAGTTCTAGGGGACTGATGACCACAAATGTTAAGTCCCATAGTGCTCAGAGCCATTTGAACCATTTTGAACTCACAACCACGCTGTAAGCAAACATAACAACATCTTACCTATCAACTAAGCAGATTGAATGGCACAAACAAGTGTTGGTGCGAAAACTCTTCAAAATACGATGTGTCGTAAACGACTTGCACTAGAATCCTCCAACAAATACCACTGACGTTTAATTTACCTTACTTTTAGTTTGTTAATGACAATAGGAATTGCTCCATCTGAAAACGTATGTTTTCACAAAACCTACACTCTATAAGTATTATTACAGTCAGTTTATTGAATAACAATACGAGCCCTTGAGTACCATTCCTTTCTCTGAATACATCATATCAATAGCACTTTCCATTTCCACAAGATTTGAGGTGCAAATTTTAGGTGATTCTCCCTGTACACTTTGGGTAGATGCCAGTGAGCAATTTATTTCTTTGCACACAATGCTGAATGAAGTAGGTAACCTAATAGAAATCATTACTCGTTTTATGTCCTTGCTAGGCAGAGGTGTTGGTATATTCAAATGACCTGCACCTTTACTTTAATCTCCATCCTTAACACGTTCACATAGAGCGCACCACAATATACGGTTCCACTCTCACGAAAGCTGCAGACTTCTGAAAAGCATGTATTGTATGCTCCTCTATCACGGTTAGCAGCTGGCTCTGTTACTGACTATACAATTCTAATTGAACTCTCCATCTGATTTTTCAGCGGTTGTCACTCCTCACAGCAACATTTTCTTTCCAGTCCAGTTGCTTTCAATGGAGTCAGTTCGACTCTGTCCTCACTCCTACCTCCAATACAGATGGTAGCGACTCTTCTCTGTTCCAGAACCCAGAAACAGGTTTCCAGTTGTCTATAGTGCCCTGGTAGCATCATAGCCGTGTTAGGTATTTGCCCAAGAAACCAGACCCAAGGGGGAACAATTGTAGGCCGTTAGGTGTATATTCCAAGACAAGTGGTTAGTTGTGAAGTCCACTGTTAAGTCTACTTCTTAAGAATACTTATTTGTAAGACACCCGTGATCAGCACTAGCGTATTATTCTATCATATGGTGAAGTATTCACATTCGGATGGGAGCATCAAACAATAGGAGGATGCCCTAAATCTCACATCACACAATATCCAGCTGGGGAACTGAGATATTCATAGCCATGATGGTTTCCACTGTGGAGCTAATAACACTATTTAACAAATTTAAACTTTTTTCGGCATCTGGTTTATAAATAGGTGGATTTACCTAATTTTGTGGTGCTGAATACACTGGTAAAATCAGTTTTTCTCTATGACGTCTCATTTCCTAGTTACACAGCAGAATAAAAAATGGTAATAGCGAAAATTAACACAATGAAGTCAAACAAAAATACACATTGAAAACGTTTGAAATTAATACTATTTTGGATGTATATATGGGCACGATGCCAATAAAATGTCCAAATTAGTTCAGAAGATATTTTCACCTTTAATCGTGTTTGGGTTTTGAAAAATGTGACGACGGAGCTCTCCTTTTGTTCGCCGTTTCTTCACTCTGCCTAACAAGACCACAGTTGTAGTCACCCATCATCGAACGGTGTTCCACGCTAAGAATGTCTTCGTGAAAGCGTTCACCATGCTCATCGCTTACAGCCCCAAAATTTTCCCGGAATAAATCAAGGTGAGAACGTAAAAAGTGAATTTTAAGCGAAATTCTACACCCCATGTTCTTATAGTTGTCCACAGATCATTCACAATGATAACATAGTTTTTGTCTTTTCTATTACCCAAAAAGCCCTTCACAATTGCATTTGAAGAAGACCGAGCAGCTAATTGGATATCTGTGAGTTTGGTATCAAAGATTGGATCTTTCACCAATTTTCTTATTTGTGGTCAACAAATGTACCCTCTTTCAGCTTTGCCTCTCTTAATTTCTGAAACTTTTCTTTTAAGTGATTGAAGGCCTCACCTTTATTATCCAGAGCTTTTACAAAGTTCTTGATAGGACCCTACTTGAAATGAATGGGAGGCAAAATTATTTTATCGGGCTCAACCAATGGTGTATTGGTCACATTTACATTTCCAGGAACATATGACTTCCTTATAGGCCCTTCCTTGACTATATTGTGGTTCTTGGTGTCACGGATGTCCCAAAGCCACAAAAAGCAGCAGTATTTCGTGAATCAAGCCTGTAAAACTGTAAGGAGTGCGAAAGTTTTTAAATCACAGGAAAGCTGCCATTCATGATCCTTATATCTGATTGCCTCTAGCAGCAAAGCCATGGTTTCATAAATTTCTTTCATGTCTACTGCGTAAGCCAAAGGTACTGATGGAAATGCATTGCCATTATGCAGTAGTACTGCTTTCAAGTTGGTTTTACTGGAGTCAATAAATAGTCGCCACTCCTGTGGATTATGTTGTACATCTAGCTGCATCATCACGCCACTGACGTCTCTACATGCACACATTGAATTCTGCATATCGAAATACTGAACGAAGGAAGCACCTCTTGATCTGAAACCGGAAATTTTTGTCACTGGAGCTAGAAGGTTCCGTTGTTGCAGTCTCGACCCCAAGAGTTCAGCTTACTGTTTCGAAAGTTTTACATCGCGAACCAAATCGTTCAATTTCTTTTGTTTACAGAGCTGAGGCGAAGTGCCATGATATTCTACATGTTCTGTAGTGTCGGCAGACTTGCCAACACTACGCACACTAATTGAAAGAAGCGGCCAAGATGCACGCGCTAACTCACGAAGGATGGAGTGAGGTCTGAAACAGGATACGTAATGAATGCTATAAAGAAAAGTACGTAGCTTCGGGAATACTTAACTTTTAATCCATCCTTTGTATACATCGTTCTTGATGAGACATCTGGAGATTGTGGCGATACAAGTGAGACTCTTTAGATACATGCAATGTTACAAATGGCGCCTTGCTAGGTCGTAGCCATGGACTTAGCTGAAGGCTATTCTAACTGTCTCTCGGCAAATGAGAGAAAGGCTTCGTCAGTGTAGTCGCTAGCAAAGTCGTCGTACAACTGGGGCGAGTGCTAGTACGTCTCTCGAGACCTGCCGTGTGGTGGCGCTCGGTCTGCGATCACTGCCAGTGGCGACTCGCGGGTCCGACATGTACTAATGGACCGCGGCCGATTTAAAGCTACCACCTAGCAAGTGTGGTGTCTGGCGGTGACACCACATGTTCAATACTTTCCGATTCACTTGACATTGTGTCTGGTTCCGTGGCTTTCATGTTAGACAGGCACAGGCTACCCCTTATCATGGGGCACAAGCAAATGAACTAAAGATACATTTTGATACTTTATTTTATGTCTAGTTTTCCTTGAATGTACCGAAATATTTGTAAGACAGAAGTAACAGTCTGAATAATGGTCATTAGGCTCACACCACACCATGGAAACAGCGATTGGCATGGCTCGACGTTTTCCTTTCAACCACTCGCTTAAGGGTGCAGTACAGGTTATGCAGACAATATGAGGTGCTAAATTTTTATCTTTATCACCAACAGGTCAGTCAAAATACAATTTATGTCCCTTCCTAACCAAATCTGCGATTGGTTTTCTTTGGGCTTTTGGAGTGAATTGCCGGCCGGTGTGGCCTTGCGGCTCTAAGCGCTTCAGTCTGGAACCGCGTGACCGCTACGGTCGCAGGTTCGAATCCTGCCTCGGGCATGGGTGTGTGTGATGTCCTTAGGTTGGTTAGGTTTAAGTAGTTCTAAGTTCTAGGGGACTGATGACCTCAGATGTTAAGTCCCATAGTGCTCAGAGCCATTTGATTTTTTTTTTTTTTTTGGAGTGAATTTCCCACACAAATAACAAAAGTTGTGGTGGTTTAAACAGCAACGAGATTTACTAGTTGCCATTTTTCTTACTGTAAGTTTTAAACACAAAACTTTTTCACTATCTGTGACAGGAAACACTCACTGAGGATCTCTTTCACACCACTGGATTACCACACCAACCATTTACTGACGATTTGTAGATCTTTTAGCTCTCCCCTGCAAATCAAAAACAAACAATTAAAAATCAAAATAGGAGAACATCAAAAAGCGAAAAACTGAATAAAAAACCTTTAAATACTCAAAAATGGTACGTGCTAGAACTTTTTGAAAGGTATGTTCGGATTCTACGCATCAAAATGCATACTAGTTGATGTATCACATCCCAGATGCAAAATGGCTGTTGACTAGTGTAGCGCTGCATTGAAATTTGTAAAAGTGTAACTTAAAACTTCGTTCTTGTGTCAACTGTGCTTGAAGTAGAATGCAGGTGGTATGCACAAAAATATCCATACATATTGGTCGCTTACTGATGCTTAATAAATTACTGTAGGTCACATTATGGGAGTGCTCTAATTTCTAGCAACGAATGGCATCCGTTATTCTACTGTAACGTAGGATATACCTTTAAAAAAACTGAAGTATACCACCTCACAGTTGTGCCAGGAAGTCGGGCCTGTCACCTGGAAATGACTGATCGTCGCACCTCATACACTATTCCCGTCTTCTGTCTTCATTTGTAGTGATGCTCAGGGCGCAGATGGTAGTGACAGATGCCCAGTGATTGCCTCACAGAATAACAGCCATTCATTGACTGGCTACAAATTTCTAAAACAGACACAAGAAATACAGTTGCCAATTTACTTGATCTTGAACTTCTGTTGTATTTATAAGGAATTCCTTTACAGACTCTTGAGCATAATAATAATATTATAATAATGCCATAGAAGTGGGTAACATTGTGCCTGAGGTATTACCTTGTGAGTCCAGCGTGCTCCAGCTTTTTATTTTTGAATATGATAACTAGCGTCGACATTCAACATATAATTCCGCCGCAGCGTGTTCTTGCATAGTGCTGCCATTAGTGATGGAATAAAAAAAAAAGGTGCATTACGCTTCAGCTAATTACAAAACCATTTTACTGGCAGGTGGAAAAGTGTCTGCAGATTTCTCGGAAAGTTTCTACTACAGCCGATAAATTTGGAGAGCTGACTAAGTGCAGTTAATATGTAAAGGTTTTTTAAATTACCGCTACCAGTCACAAACTTTTTAAACTATTGTATTACTTATTTATTTAGCAACATGTTTCTAGGGAATACCTCATCTTCAGGCTAAATTGCATTACAAAATCAATTTTAGTAGAAGGTCATACATAGTCTTTCATAAATGCTGTGACGGCGGTCGAAATACTTGTCCACTGCACTACAGATTTATTATTGTGATCGTGTTTCCAAGTTACTGTTACGTTAGTGACAATTTGTGGACAGTGATCAAGAAAGCCAAGAGAGCCACGGAAATGGAAACACCTCAGCGCATCACAACGAGACTGCCACACCAGAAGAACAAAGATAGCCACATCATTTATGAAAAGACCATGTAACATCAGCATGACCTTATTGTAAAATTGATTTTGTAATGCCATTTAGCCTGAATATGAGGTATTCCCTCGAAACATGTCGCTAAACAAATAAGTAATACGATAGTTAACAAAGTTTGTGACTGGCAGCGGTAATTTAAAAAACCTTTACATATTTCTTGAGTCAGTCACGGTCGAAAAGCAATCAAAATGGCTTCATATTCTTAGCTGCAGGTAAATTGATATAAATAAGAGTTTAATTTTACAAAAATTTTATATATTCATTATAAAAAATGATTTTTTCTGTAGGTTATGTGGGTAACTTTACGATGCACAAAGGAACAAGTATGACGACTAGAATTGTAGGAAACAAGCCTCATTAATGAAATTAGGGGCACATGTGGATGGTTTAGCAGAAAACACTAAGTTTTAGTTCTATTATAACTTTCTTTCTAAATATAACATGCAGTTGCTAATAGTATTGTATTAAACCTGTCTTGAATTTGTTACTTCCCGTATCACTGCATTTGTAAGTATGTGTCTAACTGTTTCAGCTAATAACGTTACTCAGAGCATATTGTGTTAAACGTACAGGAGTTGGACAAAAATAAGGAAAAAGAAAAACCCAACACATTACCATGTCTGATATAGTGTAGGAAAATGTTTGGCATTTAAAACAGCTTGCAGTTCTCTCGGAATTGATAAATACGGCTCATATACGGTTTTAAACGGGAAACTTACACCATCCTGCCTGCAAAATAGTGGAACGTTCTGGTAGCGATGACGACGTTGGACGAGAATAGCTCCCACGCTCCCTGCTCTCCAAAGTAGACATAAAGGCTCAACAATATTGACATTTGGTGACAGCGGTGGCCAGGAGAGATGTGACACGCCATCCTCATTCTCACAAAACCATTCATGGGCGACGCGAGTTCTGCAAACAGAGGCCCTGTCATCTTGGAGCAGAGCACACCACAAGGGAACGAACACTGTACCTTCGGATGCACCTGATCGGCCAAATTGTCATAATCGTTGGCAGTAATGCGATGTTGCAGAGTACCCTTGAAGTCCATGGAATACAAAGATATGGCTGCCCACATCATCACCGAAGCCCCGCCATGTTCCACTCTCGGGAGGTAAAAATTTTTTGGAAATTTGTGGTAAGATCCTATGGAACCAAACTGCTGAGGTCATCAGTCCATAGGCTTACACACTACTTAATCTAACTTAAACTAACTTACGCTAAGGATAACACAAACACCCGTGCCCGAGGGACGACTCGAACCTCCAACTGGGGGAACCGTGCGAACCGAGGCAAGACGTTAAAGACCGCGCCGCTACCCCGAGCAGCTCGGGAGGTAAACACGGCCAGTAGTTGGAAGCAGTGTGCAATAATAGTCATCCCAACAAACGACGTTTTTCCATTGCCTCAAAGGCCAGGTTTTATGGCTTGACCATCACGTTTTCCTGTTATAGGTATTTTCTACATCTACATATTCCGCTAGCCACCAATCGACGCGTGGCGGAGGACACAATTCGCGCCAAAGTCATATTTCCCCCCCTCTGTTCCACTCGCGGACAGCGCGAAGGAAAAACGACTGTCTGAACGCCTCAGTACGAACTCTAATTTACCTTATCTTTGAATGGTGATCATTGTGCGATTTGGAAGTTGGTGGTAATAATATGTGCTCTACATCATCGGCGAAGATCGGATTTCAGAATTTTGTGAGCAGCCCCTTCCGTTCAGAACGTCGTCTATCTGCAGTTGTGTCCCACTTCAGACTTTCAACGAGATTTGTAACGGTCTCGCGATGGCTAAATGTACCACTCACGAATCTTGATGCTCTTATTTGGACCTTCTCAATCTCTTGAATCAGACACAACTGGTAAGGGTCTGATACAGACGAACATTACTCTAAAACTGGACGAACTAACGTATTGTAAGCAATTTTCTTAGTTGAAGAACTGCACCGCTTCAGGATTCTACCAATAAACTGCAATCTAGAGTTCACCTTGCCCGTTACTTGTGTAATCTGATCATTCCATTTGATACCATTTCGAATAGTCACACACAGGTACTTGACGAATGTTGGAATGAGTTCATCAATGGTGAGTATGAATCCCAGCTCGCCCTGTGATTCCTGGCTTGTGGTGCTCCCTTCGTGTTGTTTTGTGTTGATAGGGTTAGCGAGTGCGATATTCAGTTCTTAAGAGACTTTTGCAGCTGTCGTCCTCATATTTTTCGTCGCAGTCCTCTATAATGACCATTTGTCACAATCACTCACCACACACTTTGAGCCGTGCGGTGACATAGCGGATGATTAGTTTCCCTGTATGCAGTATATACACTTCGGCTATCATAGTTATGGAAGCACCAATCATACGAGCACCACCTATTTGTCCACGTTATTCACCTCCGACACAATGGACTCACAACTACACAGAATACTATTATATCCACGAGTGACTCTAGCAACCTATTGCGGAAATTGCACAGGTGCTGTTCGGGGTCAAATGCAACAACGCAACCTACAGGTTTGGCTGCACTCTAAATTTATGTTAAAGCACGAATTTCTGGCAGTGTTTCCACATTTTTGTCCAACCTCTGTAAGTGTTGTAACCTATTCTGTTCTCATATGGTTCCGCAGTTTCGCAGTTTTCATTCTAATTTTGTTTCAATGAGAATAGGACTACAATTATATGAACTGTAAGAAAATTGGAGGCCGGCCGGTGTGGCCGAGCGGTTCTAGACGCTTCAGTCTGGAACCGCGCGACCTCTATGGTCGCAGGTTCGAATCCTGCCTCGGGCATGGATGTGTGTCATGTCCTTAGGTTAGTTAGGTTTAAGTAGTTCTGGGGACTGATGACCTCAGATGTTAAGTCCCATAGTGCTCAGAGCCATTTGAAACATATTTAAGAAAATTGGAAAAATAAATCTCACATAAATAGCAAACTCAGTGGCAAATATTTTTCTCTATATTGCCTAAACGAAACTCTAAAATTGGTTAGATTTGTAACAAAGACATAACTATAAGTCATAAAGAATGATTAGGTAACCCTATCTTTATAGCCGACAAATATAGATCTCCTTTTCCTGTCTTACACTACATGTAACAATGTTTGAAATTCATAATACCTCATTGCGATTATTAACTTTAATTGTTATCAAGACTAAAGGACAGAAGTTGTAAAATTCCATATATATAGTAATTAAATGTCACGGTACATATACAAATAAGGTTATATTAAAAAGTTGATAAAGGTGTCACAAAGGTGCACAGTTTTACGGTAATAATAATAATAATAATAATACAATATAATTGTAATAATAATAATAATAATACACCAATAACAAGTCAGTAATGGGACAAAGCCCCCATTACAGACACTCTATGACCACATTGGCATCGAAATGGAGGACCACAAAGTGAAGGCCGAAATACGAAACGTCTTTTTCTAAAACTATATCACTGAGGTTATTTGCACTGTATTTTCTCATTTAAACAGTCGCAATGTCATCAAATAACAGATATCTAAATAATTTACCATGGTATATAAAACAACTGAAATCACGCAACGTAGGAAATTTTACAGGACCTGACGGGATAAAATACGATTCTACGTGTTGTTGTTGTGGTCTTCAGTCCTAGGACTGGATCGATGCAGCTCTCCATGCTACTCTATCCTGAGCCAGCTTCTTCATCTCCCAGTACCTACTGCTGCCTACATCGTTCTGAATCTGCTTAGTGTATTCATCTCTTGGTCTCCCTCTACGATTTTTACCCTCCGCGCTGCCCTCCAGTACCAAATTGGTGATACCTTGATGCCTGAGAACATGTCCTATCAACCGATCCCTTCTTCTAGTCAAGTTGTGCCACAAACTCCTCTTCTCCCCAATTCTATTCAATACTTCCTCATTAGTTATGTGATCTACCCATCTAATCTTTAGCATTCTTCTGTAGCATCACATTTCGAAAGCTTCTATTCTCTTCTTGTCTAAACTATTTATCGTCCATGTTTCACTTCCATACATGGCTACACTCCATACAAATACTTTCAGAAACGACTTCCTGACACTTAAATCTATACTCGATGTTAACAAGTTACTCTTCTTCAGAAACGCTTTCCTTGCCATTGCCAGTCTACATTTTATATCCTCTCTACTTCGACCATCATCAGTTATTTTTCTCCCCAAATAGTAAAACTCATTTACTACTTTAAGTGTCTCATTTCCTAATCTAATTCCCTCAGCATCAACCGATTTAATTCGATTGGATTGGATTGGATTGTTTGGGGAAGAGACCAAACTGCGATATCATCGGTCTATTTAATTCGACTACATTCCATTATCCTCGTTTTGCTTTTGTTGATGTTCATCTTATACCCTCCTTTCAAGACAATGTCCTTACCGTTCAACTGCTCTTCCAAGTCCTTTTCTGTCTCTGACAGAATTACAATGTCATCGGCGAACCTCAAAGTTTTTATTTCTTCTCCACGGATTTTAATACCTACTCCGAACTTTTCTTTTGTTTCCTTTACTGCTTGCTCAATATACAGATTGAATAGCATAGGGGAGAGGCTACAACCCTGTCTCACTCCCTTCCAACCACTGCTTCCCTTTCATGTCACTCGACTCTTATAACTGCCATCTGGTTTCTGTGCAAATTGTAAATAGCCTTTCGCTCCCTGTATTTTACCCCTGCCACCTTCAGAATTTGAAAGAGAGTATTCCAGTCAACATTGTCAAAAGCTTTCTCTTAGTCTACAAATGCTAGAAACGTAGGTTTGCCATTCCGTAATCTTTCTTCTAAGATAAGTCGTAGGGTCAGTATTGCCTCACGTGTTCCAACATCTCTACGGAATCCAAAATGATCTTCCCCGAGGTCAGCTTCTACCAGTTTTTCCATTCGTCTGTAAAGAATTCGCGTTAGTATTTTGCAGCTGTGACTTATTAAATTGATAGTTCGGTAATTTTCACATCTGTCAGCACCTGCTTTTTTTGGGATTGGAATTATTATATTCTTCTTGACGTCTACAGTATACAAAAGAACTTGCTTCTCTTCTAGCTGCAATATACCTAATGTAGCTGGAGGTGTAAGGCGTTACTAATGATTGAAAAAAAGGACAGGTCATTCCTGTTTCGTAGAAGAGTCATCGAACAGACGAACAAAACTGCACGCACATACATGTGACGTCTGTCTGTTGCAGATTTTTGAAACATGTTTTATGCTCGCGTATTATGACGGAGACCGGCAATCTCCTCTCTAGGAATCTATATGGGTTCTGAAAACAAGGATCATGCGAAACACCACTCGCTCCGTTCGTCCACGAGACTCAGCAGTCAGAATATACCTGCACCCATGTTGATGCAGTGTTTATTTAATTCTGGAAGGGGTTCCATACAGTTCGGCACTATGGCCTAACGACCGGGTTGCATCCAAACATGTCTCCGACGAGTGTCTGGTTGAAGGCATATGCGACACTCATCGGTGAAGAGAACGTGATGCCAATCCTGAGCGGTCCATTCGGCATGCTGTTGGGCTAATCTGTACCGCGCTACATGGTGTCGTGGTTGCAAAGATGGACCTCACCCTGTACGTCGGGAGTGAAGTTGTGTATCACGCAGCCTATTGCGTACAGTTTGAGTCGTAACACGACGTCGTGTGGCTGCACGAAAAGCATTATTCAACATGGGCGCGTTGCCGTCAGGGTTCCTCCGAGCCATAATCCGTAGGTATCGGTCATCCACTGCAATAGTAGCCTTTGGGAGGTATGAGCGAGGCATGTCAGCGGCAGTTCTTGTCACTCTGTATCTCCTCCCTGTGCGAACAACATCGCTTTGGTTCACTCCCAGACGCCTGGACACTTTCCTTGTTGAGAGCCCTTCCTGGCACAAAGTAAAAAGGCGGACGCGATCGAACCGCGGTATTGAGCGTCTAGACATGGTTGTACTACAGGCAACACGAGCCGTGTACCTCCTTCCTGGTGGAATGACTGGAACTGAACGGCTGTCGGACCTCCTCCATCTAATAGGCGCTGCTCATGCATGGTTGTTTACATCTGTGTGCGGATTTAGTGACATCTCTGAACAGTCAAAGGGACTGTGTCTGTGATGGTTCAATTGGTTCAAATGGGTCTAAGCACTATGGGACTTAACATCTGAGATCATCAGTCCCCTAAACTTAGAAGTACTTAAACCTAACTAACCTAAGGACATCACACACATCCATGCCGGAGGCAGGATTCGAAGCTGCTACCGCAGCAGTCGCGCGGTTCCGGACGTAAGCGCCTAGAACCGCTCGGCCACCGCGGCCGGCATTGTTTTTCACATGGAAACTTTATTACCAAAAACAAATACATCATGTCATCATGAACATCATGAACGGTACACCTTATTCACCGACATTGAGACATCTGTCATTGCGTACTATCCGATTGAAGAAACCACATTGGTTAAATTCGGTGCTTTGTAACGCAAGGAACTGTCGCACAGCCGTCTCCATCTCAGCATTGGTTTGTAAGCAGCCTTGGATTGCGGGGTAAAGTGGTGCACCCATATCTCAAGGCCGGTGATCATTCTGAACAGAAAATAATTTCCCTCTCGCATGTATCGCATCAAGTACGATAAGCTGATTGTCATTCTTGCACTCTTGTGATCCGGAGTCAGATTTCTCCGTATCCATCTTGCAGACACATCATGGAGCATGTGGTGGGTCCGAGCGTGGCCAGTACGCGGTGTGGACGCCACGTCTGACATCATTATGCAACAGTCTGCTAACACCGCGTCCTATAGTCTAGCAATGTTGTTTTCATTCGTGAATGTGGAGGGACAACCACTTCGATCTTCATCTACATCTACATCATACTCCGCAAGCCACTTAACGTTGTATGCCAGAGGGTACTTCTGTTACCACTAACTGATTCCCCCTTTCCTGTTACACTCGCGAATGGCGCGTCAATAAGCCTCTGTATTAGCTCTAATTTCTCGAATTTTCTCGTCGTGATAATTTCGCGAGATTATATGGCACGAAGCAATATGTTGTTCGACTCTTTCCGGAAAGTCTCCTCTCATAATTTCTATTGAAAACCTCTTATTGACGTAAAACGCCTCTCTTGTGGCGTCTGCCACTGGAGTTTGTTCAGCATCTCTGTAACGCTCTTGCGCTGACTTGACGGTCCCGTTACGAAACGCGCCGCTCTTCGTTGGGTCTTGTCTATCTCTTCTATCAGTCCTATCATGTAAAGATTCCATATTGATGAACAGTACTCAAGAATCGGTCGAACAAGCGCCTTATAAAAGCCACTTCCTTCGTGGATGACTTACTTTCCTTAAGATTTTACCTGTGATTCTCACTCTGGTGTTGCTTCCCGTGCTATGTGTTTTATGTGGTCATTCCACCTAAGGTTGGTTAGACATTTAACGGTAGATGCTGTTTCAAGAAGTTTCTCATCAATAATGGCGTTGTACAGTAGTGGATTTCTTTTCCTTTTAATGCCCACTGTGTTACGTTTATTCACCTTCTCTACCTTGCTACTTTTCTATGACACCCGCCTCAGCTACGAACAATCTTAAAGAGCTTTCCACACTTTCTACTAGATCATTTACATACATGGCTAACAGTAACGGTCCTATCACACTTCTTGAGGTACTCCGGTAATTACTTTTACATCCGTCGATTTTGTTCCGACAAGAGCGACGTGTTTAACCTATCCACAAGATCTTGAATACAGTCACAAATCTGTTCCTATACCTGAATGCCATCCTCCGGCCGACAGTGCAACCATATCGGCAGCATATTGGCCAGGCATTCGTCTTCATAGACGTCAATTCGCGCCCCCATCGTGCACATGACTTCCTTCAGGATAACGACATCGCTCGACTAGAGTGGCCAGCATGTTCTCCAGACATGAACCCTATCACACATGCCTGGGATAGATTGAAAAAGGCTGTTTATGGACGACGTAACCCACCAACCAGTCTGACGGATCTACGCTGAATCGCCGTTTAAGAGTGGGGCAATTTCGACCAACAGTGCCTTGATGAACTTGTGGATAGTATGCTACGACGAATACAGGCATGCATCAATGCAAGATAACGTGCTACTGGGTATTAGAGGTACCGGTATGTACAGGTATCTGCACCACAGCCTCTGAAGGTCACACTTTATGTTGGTACAACATGCAATGTGTGGTTTTCATGAGCAATAAAAAGGGCGAAAATGCTGTTTATGTTGATTTCTATTCCAATTTTCTGTACAGGTTCCAGAACTCTCAGAACTGAGGTGATGCAAAACTATTTTGAGGTGTGTACATCAATAAATTATCTAGGAGTAGGCTTATTCGTACAGAGTGATTGAAAGTGAGACGACCACATAAAACTTATCTTAGCTAAGATTGGTACCAGACTAAGATTTATTGGAGGATTCTCAAAATTTGTAGCCCACCTACTAAGGGGTAGCTTACAAAAGCCTCGTTGAACCGATAATTAAATCTGCTCTTAAGATTGCAATTCATACCAGGTAGGACTGATACAGAAAGTAGAGGAGATCCAAGGAAGATCAGTGCGTTTCGTTGTAGATTCGTTCATTAAGCGCGCAAGAGTCGTGAAGATGCTCAGCCAAATCCATTGGCAGGGGTTGAAAGAAATGTGTTCTGCGTCACTGTATGGTCTGTCGTTAACGTTTCGATAGCGTACGTCCCTAGAAGTCAACCATTATATTGCTCCCTCCTACGTACATCTCGCGAAGAGACGAAAGTAAAATTAGAGAGATTCGAACTCACACGGAGGCCTTCCAGCTATCGTTCTTCCCACGAACCATTCTGGAATAGGTCAAATGGCTCTGAGCACTATGGGACTCAACTGCTGTGGTCATAAGTCCCCTAGAACGTAGAACTACTTAAACCTAACTAACCTAAGGACAGCACACAACACCCAGCCATCACGAGGCAGAGAAAATCCCTGACCCCGCCGGGAATCGAACCCGGGAACCCGGGCGTGGGAAGTGAGAACGCTAGCGCACGACCACGAGATGCGGGCTGGAATAGGTCAGTACAATGGGAAGCGGCAGTGGTACGGACGGTACTATTGTGGAGTATACGAAGAGATGAAGACGTAGAAGGTGACTTAATCACTCTTTCCACGTCGTTCAGCCCTATTTTTACATTTCACGGAACAATTAAATCGCTACTTCACGTGTTACAGATGTACTAATACCGCAATAAAATAGATGAAATCGAGCAAGACAGCAGGTTATGTTGGAATTTACTCTCAATTTATTAAAAATTTAGGCCCAGAAGCTAGGAAATAGCTAACACAATTCTACTCCCATAGGCAGTGCTGGAATAATTCCACTACAGTTTAATTTTTTTTCGTGTATACTGTCCGAAAGGCAGGAATACCTCACAAGGAGTTATCGTTCCATCGCATTGTTCGGTATGTATCGACTGAACAATACCCAAGAGTAGGCTGGATTCAGGCTAAACCAAATTGAGTTGCGAGCAGGTATAAGTACTAACTTTGTTTACTGAATCGGTCTTCCACACAGGCCAGAAAATTTCTAATACGCCGTTTATTTAACTGCAGTTAGTGATACTGTATGGCTTAATAGGCTACCGCTCAAATACAATCGAACGGTAGACTGTGCTAAGCCAAACTATGGGAAAATGTTCAAGTAAATCGTATTTGATTGAAAATAGACTACCCAAAGGGTTTGTTTTGACTTCTGTTTCGTTTAACTTACAAACTAGCGATATACTCTAGCAACATACACTCCCTGATCAGAAATACGAGGACACGTATTAGTGGACTTTAATACGGCGTTTGTCTACCCTTTGTTTTTTTGGCGTCTTGAGCTATGCTGAAGACACTTTCAGTGAGGTACCTGGATGTATATGGAGGCATAGCAGTCCTTTCTTCTTCAATAGCCGAAAACAGAGAAGATAGTGATGATGAATGCTTGGGTTTGGAATGAAACCGATGATCTAACACACACAAAGTAGTTTTATTGGTTTCGTGTCGGGACGCTGGGCAGACTAGTCCATTTAAGAATGTTATTATCCACGAGTCATTGCCTGACAGATACTCCTTTATGACATGGTGCATTGTCATATTGATACGAAAAATTGTCGACAACGAAATAATCCTCTACTCTACGCAGCATACAGTGCTGTAAAATGTTTTCACATCCTTCCCCATTTAGCCCATTTAAGGGGACCACAAGGCAACTGCGAAAAACAAGTCTTCATACCGTAACAGGACTTACTCCGTACTTCACTGTAGATACTACACATGACATCAGATAACGTTCCGCAGGTATTCGCCAAACCAGAATTCTTTCATCGGTGTGCCATATGATATGGTCTGAGTCATAGTTCGAAATTATTCCATATCCAATCGTTACATGCCAGTGGCGTCACTCTGTAGACCACCTCAAAGTGTCGCTTAGCATTGAATGCAGCAACGTGTAGCTTCCGAGGAGCAGATCGACCGTTATATCCCAGTTCCTTTATCGCCATATGCACAGTCATTGTGCTAGCTGGACTGCTGGGAGCACTTTGGAAATCACGAGTGATTTCTTCTGTTGATTTAATGTGATTTGTTAGAAATATCGTCAGCAGTTCTCTACGATTCCCGTCTATCAGTACCTGAGGCCTGCGTTGTCTTGATTATTCTGTGATTGTTGTTCGCTTTTCTATTTCGCAGTCACATCACCAGCAGTCGACTTTGGAAGCTTTAGAAGGGTTGAAAAGCCCATGAGGGATTGGTCAGTCAGGTAACGTTCAGTGACTAGTTTGCGTTCGTTGTCACTGAACTCTCCTGACCGAGCCATTTTGCTGTTACTGCTTGCCTACTGACACCACAACACCCGCCGCCTCCTTTTAAACTTGCGGGTTCGCCTGTTGTGACATTTTTTGCTCAAATCTACATTAAACATCTAAACCCGAATACTTTTATGGGATAGTGTAAATGAAATGTTTGGAAGAAACAGAAGAGCCTCTCTCAGAATTTGTAGATGCGTTAAACACAACCCCAGTAAAATACTAAGTGTTTATTCTATTTCTATCGAGAAGTCCACTGTATATTTGTTGTTGTTATTGCTGTTGTGGACTGCAGTCCGAAGTATGTTTTGATGCTGTTCTCCACTCTAGTTTATCCTCTGCACATTTCTTCATCTCTGCAGAACTAGTGCAGCAACGCTCACTAGAATCAGTTTCATGTAGTAAAGTATTACCTTTTCACTACAATGTTTCCCCATCACTTATTACCCTCAAAAAAAATTATTTCTTGATGCCTCCAGGTTGTCCTATAAACCTATCCCTACATTTAGTAAAGTTGAGTTACACCGTGCCACAAATTTCGTTTCTGTGGCAGAGCGGTTTTAGGCGCGTCAGTCCGGAACCGCGAGACTGCTACGGTCGCAGGTTCGAATCCTGCCTCGGGCTTCGATGTGTGTGATGTCCTTAGGTTAGTTAGGTTTAAGTAGTTCTAAGTTCTAGGGGACTGATGACCTAAGATGTTAAGTCCCATAGCGTTCAGAGCCATTTGAACCATTTGAACCAAATTTCGTTTCTACCCAATTTGATATAACACCTCTTCAGTAGTTTTCTGATCTACCTGTCTAAACTTCAGTATGTTTCTGTAGCACCACGCATCGAGAGCTTCTTCTTTCTTCACACCTGAAATGATTATTCTCCATGTTTCGCTACCGTACAACGCTACGCTTCAGGCAAATACTTTTAAGAAAGACTTCATATTACTTAAATTTACATTGGATGTTCATAAATTCCTTTTTCTCAGAAACGCTTTTCTTGGTATTTGCAGTCTGCAAATTGTTTCCTCTATACTGTGCCATCGTCATTTACACTGCTGCGTAAATAACAGAAGTCATCTTCTACTTTTAGTGTCTCATTCCCTAATTTCCTTAGTACTGTGTGATCTAGTTTGGCAACACTCCTTTACTATTGCTTTAATTTTGTTGGCATTTAGATAGTGTCTTCTTGCAGACACTATCCGTTCGGTTCAACTGATTTTCTAGGTCCATAGCCGTCTCTGAAAAAACTACAATGTCAACTACCAACCTGAATTCGCTCTCCATATTTCTCCTATATTTCCCTCTTGTTTCCTTTACTGCTTGCACGCTATACAGATTGAAAAACATTGGGGATAACCCTGTCTCACTATTATTTCAACTACTGCTTCCCTTTCACGTCCTTCGACTCATAACGGCGGTCTGGCTTCTG
Organism: Schistocerca nitens; assembly: GCF_023898315.1. Taxonomy (NCBI): domain Eukaryota; kingdom Metazoa; phylum Arthropoda; class Insecta; order Orthoptera; family Acrididae; genus Schistocerca; species Schistocerca nitens. The sequence continues at coordinate 510,751,934 of NC_064616.1, read as the reverse complement.
TACAAGTTGCAGAAAACATTTCATTTCCGTAACTTCGGCCTTCCTACCTTCTGAATTTCAAAGATTGTATTATAGCCGACATTGTCAAAAGCTTTCTCTAAATCTACATACGCCATAAATACGCGTTTCTCTTTCCTCAAAGAATCATCTAAAGCTAGCTGTAGAGTAAGCACAGCCTAAAGAGCCCCAAGCTTTCCAACATTTCTTCGGAACCTGAACTGATCTTCCCAGATGTTGGCTTCTCTCAGTCTTTCCATTCATCCGTAAGTAATTCGTCTGAGAATTTCACAGGCATGGGTTTTTAAACGGATGATTCGTTAATATTTACACTTCACAGCACCTGCCTCGTTTGAAATTTGACTGATGACATCCACGTTGAAGTCTGAGAGTATTTCGACTGCCTGATGTATCTTGCTAATCAGGAGAAATTGTTCTGTTGTAATATGCTATCCGAAGCACCTCAGTAATTCTAAGGGAATTTTGTCCGTGTCGCCTTTGTTTCGTCTGAGGTCTTTCAGAATACTCTTCTTCAGGCAGTATCACTTCTCTAATCTTATCTTCATCTACTTCCTGCAGGAAGATGAGGGTTGTTAACATTGAGAATTCTGATCATCAGACCACACACGTACATGAAAAACTGTCAACAGATAATGTTGCAAAGCCCACATACAAACTGTAGCTAATATCTCAGTATACAGGGAATGAAGATAGAGCCTAAGACCTAAACAAGATTCAAAACTCCTCTCCAAAACACATTCAGCTGTTTGCCGTTTTGTTTTCGTAGCCGGTAAACATTAACCCTGTGCTATTTCAAAAGAGCAGTGTGGTGTCACCGCCAGACACCACACTTGCTAGGCGGTAGCCTTTAAATCGGCCGCGGTCCATTAGTATACGTCGGACCCGCGTGTCGCCACTGTCAGTGATTGCAGACCGAGCGCCACCACACGGCAGGTCTAGAGAGACTTACTTGCACTCGCCCCAGTTGTACAGCCGACGTTCATAGCAGTGGTTCACTGACAAATACGCTCTCATTTGCCGAGACGATAGTTAGCATAGCCTTCAGCTACGTCATTTGCTACGACCTAGCAAGGCGCCATTACCAGTTATATTGAGCTTATTATAAAACCTGTACCGTCCAGAGCGACGTACACCAATTATGGATTAAAGTTAAGCATTACATCATCTACGTACTTTATTTGCAATTCTCAAGACATTGTCCTGTTCCAGACCTCACGCCAGTCTGCGTGTAATTAAACGCGTGCATTTCGGCCTCCTCTAGCAACACGGTGTTGGCACTTCTGCCAACACTACAAGCAGTTCCACAGTGAAGATAATGGTAAAACCTAAAAAAGTTAGTAGAAACATGTTGCACACACAGACACAAATACACACACACACACACACACACACACACACACACACACACACAAGCGGGCGCGAGCGCAGGCGAACGAGGGCACGCTCACAATCTTTCACAGAAGATAAAATAATGTTAACAACAGCCCAACATATCCAGCCGTAAATTTTCGATAGTTCTTTGTGGTTGCGGATGATAAACTGTGAAAGAAAAACAGCTACAACGGATAATACAGAAAGCGACAAAAGCCATAGAGTCTGTTAACAAGGTGTAAATAAACAAAACAATTTGTTTTAAATTTGTGATTACTCTTCTTAAAACTGAGATAATATATGTACAGATAGTAAAGAGTGACCTGCAAATAACGTCTGCCCATTATGCTTGTCTGGCAGCAGATGACAAATTACGAAAGAGAAATAGTTACAGCGGAAATTACATACAGCCACAAAAACCACAGACTCTCTTAACAAGGTATAAAGCGTGACTGTAATTAAAGTTCCAGTTTCAAAATGCTGTAAAAAGATAAGCAGCGCTCAAAATGACGTCTAATTTGAACGGACTATCAAAGAAGGGAGAAACGGGACTGAAATAAAAGAAAAAAAAAAGAGATAACGAAATTTTACAACTAGATGGCGCTGTCGGCGGCAGATTATGCAAAACTGAAAGAAACTGGTACATGGCGGTTACCAAGCTTGCGTCTGACACGCTCGCCATTACTGTCTCAGTGCAAGATCTATAGCTGCTGGTGAAGCTTTTCCATAGGAACGGTGAATGTGTCTCAGGAGCTCTGCAGAAGTTCCTAATATACAAAGGTATAAAAAAGCGCACTAGCCTTATGTTTGCCAAAAGTCTGTAAAAACTGGTTAAGAGGTTAGGAAAGACAGGTTTATTTGATGTGCAATGTAGGGAGGGAAACAATTTATGTGGTGACAGGGAAGATGTGGCCACAGGATTACAGGAAGGCTCGAGCAGTGGTGTACAAAGATATAGTGCACGTGGAATTGCGCGAACTTTGGACGTGCCAGTGAGCACAGTGCATAAAAGTCTACAAAACGTCCTGCATTCCAGTCTATATAAAATTACACCTGTTCAGCGACTGATCTACCAGTAAGACAAACGTTTGCTCTAGAATTTCTTGTTCACATGGAAATGTACAATGAATGGCTATGGAACATCTCCAAGGACATGTCAGTACACAGAATTGCAGAATATGGGCAACGGAAGATCCGCTCGCACATCAACCGGTGCTGCTTGATTCAGCGAAGGCAACTGTATGGTGCGGGCTGACGGCATCGTTTGTTGTAGGAGCGTATTCTTTCCAGGAGATAGGTCCTGCAGATCCTGGTGAACTCTATGAGAGTCTTTTGCACCAATGTCGTGCCAACCCTTCAGCATCATGGATGTGTGGATAGAACTATTTTTATGGAACCTGGCGCTCATTTCCATTTTGCTAAGCCAGTGAAATAGCTGCTGTAGAGGCATTTAGGAAACATTAGAATTATCGTCTGTCATTTGCCTACAGCCTGGCTGTCCAGATTACTTGATCTTAATCCGTGTGTCTTCTGGCTATGGAATTGTCTGAAAGATGTTGTGTCCAGTGCTCCAACTACAATAGTAGCTAAATTGAAGATATGCACTGTGGAAAATATTCTGAAGATGGCCCCTCTGATCTGTTGTGGAACATGCTTTTCCTCTATTTCAATTTGTGGAAAAAACAAGTAGACAGCATACTGAACATGTCTTGCGCCAGTCTCACGACTGTTAAATAGCGTCTTCAGTGGTGCTTTGCAAGCGGCTTTTGGACTCTAGACACTTAAAAACCGATTTCATTGCTCATTTTTATGCGGTTTTTGGCCGCAGGATGGTAAAAGCTGATGTCATTATTGCATTTTATGCAGTTTTTAGCCTCAGAACAATTAAAAACCGCTTTTCGCATCGAATGAGAAATAACTTATCGTGGTGGATGGGCTTTCCTAACTAACAGTGCTACAACAGTTGAATGCCAAACTTGTGGTCATGCACATCGCAAAGTATAGTTGGTCTAATGAAGAACTCATCTTACTACGATTCATCTGTCATTTTTAGCCGAACCCTTATAGCGTAATCCGGTGGGAAAATCTAGTTTTTTTTTGTTTTCATAACGTTTTCCTCTTTTCGATAATAATTCCTTCATACTTTACGTCAGTATTGGTAATTCTGGAAAGGACTACATGTAAAATCTTCAGCTACAGAACACGTACCTAGACGATTTCAATACGACCGAAAGTTAATCGTTAATAACAGGTAACTGTAATAACAATGGTCACTGATTAATCTACCTTCCTTTGCATTAGTATCTGTAACACCCACAGCTCATGTAAGCTATACATCTAAACCTACGTGTCACTATTGAAACAATTTTTCAAGTAAAAGAAATTTTCCAGCTAACTGAATCTTCCGTCGGTTCTTGGTAGAACAACATTATAATAAATGAAAAGCACGAGTTTGCTTTTGTTCTACAGTATTACTTTTATTGTGTTAACCGGTTTTCGGCCTTGTAATCCGAAAACCGGTTAACACAATAAGAGTAATACTGTATAACAAAAGCAAACTGGTGCTTTTCATTTATTATAAATTTTCCAGCACTACATATATAAACGTTTCCTAACGGAATTTTTTTTCGAGTTGTTTTTACCAATTCTGGTGGCACAGTGGTAGGATACTGGATTCTCATCCGGGATTGTCATTTTTCTGACTCACTTACGGCAAAAGCCAGAATAGTTCGTTGGAAGAGGATAAAAGCTGATTTTCTTCCCAAATTTACCCAGTCGGAGTTTGTGTTCGCTAATAACCCACTTTTCGACTGAATGTTAAACGCTATTCATCCTCCTTTTCTCATGGGGTTTTATTCTGTAAAGCTGTCATTAGTCAGCTGGAAAAACCTGTGTCGCTACATACTGTGATACCTCCTCGAGTTGTCCAAGCGGTTCTAGGAACTACAGTCTGGAACCGCGCGACCGCTACGGCGCAGGTTCAAATCCTGCCTCGGGCAAGGATGTGTTTGATGTCCTTAGGTCAGTTAGGTTTAAGTAGTTCTATGTTATAGGGGACTGATGACCTCAGAAGTTAAGCCCCATAGTGCTCAGGGCCATTTGAACCATTTGGACCTCCTCGAGTGCCCACTTACGCATATTCACAGCGCCAGCGGCCAAGGATGATGGGTAACTCGGAAACCACACCGCAAGCGCCTGAGACATGGACACTGGAGGTATTCTACAACCACACATGTGGTACGCTGCAGGATGCCCTCATATCGCTAAAGAAAAGACACCCTGTGAAAAGCCTGGCGAACGATGCAAAACCCCTGCAGGCACAGAGATAGAGTGCACACAGAAAAGCGACAGAAATGCACACCTGGAGGCGTGTAAAGCTTCTGGCTGGCAACAGCAGTTTTTGCCTGCTTTACAAAGCGAGCTACGTGTCGTTAACTGATGGACTCCTGCAGGCACTGGGAGGGTGCATAGCCGGCCGTTGTGGCCGAGCGGTTCTAGGCGCTTCAGTCCGAAACCGCGCTGCTGCTACGGTAGCAGGTTCGAATCCTGCCTCGGGCATGGATGTGTGTGATGTCCTTAGGTTAGTTAGATTTAAGTAGTTCTAAGTCTAGGGGACTGATGACCTCGGATATTAAGTTCCATAGTGTTCAGAGCCATTTCAACCATTTTGAGGGAGCATAGACACAAAGCAACAAGAATTCGCAAAGGGAGGCGTGTAAAACTAAAGAACAACGGAAGAGGTCTGCCTGCTTGAAAATGCTTACTGGGAAGTATCGATGTTGTTTATAAATCACGAATGCCAGTAGTATCTTAGACGAAGCACCCTCTTGAGACTGTCCAGCCCTCAGGCAGAGACAGCCGCCACAAAATAAGTGTTGTGTGACTGCTTTCACAGCAACTAAGAAATGCAGAACAACCTTGAAACAATGTGCGACCAAAGCTGGGAGCAGCATGGACACTGAAGACGTGAGAAAGACGCCAACTCCTGAGTCATGCACCAGCCCATGCAACACAGAAAAGTTCCACCCTATACTGGGAGGCATGGTCATGAAACGACGATCAGTCATTGGGAAGCATTACAAATTTATTCTTCCAATGACAACACCGAGAGCAGGAAAAATTCGAGTCGGTGAGCTGCGCAGAGTAATGAGGAGTGAAACGATAGTCGGTGAGACGACATAGGGGTCTTCCATCCATCGTCTACTTAGTCTGCTGACTTTGAATTTGATTCTGACTCCCATCCTAACGTGCATTGTGACTTTGCGATTTATGCTTTTCCTCTTCCACGTTAAATGGACAGATTCTTACGGGTCAGTGCTTGAGAATGAAGCACTCATGTGACCATACAATTTTCTAGCTTAATATCCGCCTTCTGACTCAGCAGTAATGCTACACCGGCCACGAAACCCACAGCAACTTGCCAACGTGGAAACCAGTCCAAGCCCTTGATGCACAGCCGCGGGACGACGGGTAAAGGCCAGTTCCCACTAGGGCTGCCGCGCGTCAAAACCGCGAGGCAGCGGCGTGGTTGCCATGGAAACGCAGTCAGCGGCGCAGCGCGGCGGTCTCTGCGTCGCTGTTTGACCATGTCGAACCGCTTCAGCTGCTGCGTGCTGCGCTCCAGGTCCGCGCCGCCAATCACAGAACGCGCTGAGCGTGACGTCGGGTACGGAACCCCGGGCCACACGAACTTTCGCCGAACCGCTGGCGCGGACGCGGCGGCAGCTATGAAATACCTATCATCCGATTCCAAGCAAACTATTCGGTAGAAAAATTTGATTCTTGGGCATGTTACAGCCTGATATCTTCACTCGATAAAAGACCGAATGTCATTCCGTTATTCGTCGTGGTTACTTGCTGTATCGCATTTACGTAAACCTTTACACGAAATTTTAATGAGAGTGCCGAGGTAAAAACACATTGCGTAGACTTTCCCTACAGTTCATTTTAGGTAATACATTATTGCGTATGAAATTTAGTCAACATATCGAAATTGTTTTTAAAGCTCAGAGCAAAACGATAGCTATCACCGTTTCGAGATATTGAATGATATGTCGGCCGACGGGCTCTGCAGTGACGGCGCGTGGGTCGCTCGCGACGCGATCGATACTTCGTCCTGCTCGTCGTAAACCATGTGGTTGCATCAACCGAAAATTTCGTAAACGGTTCAAGAAATCGAAACGTGTTTTTTAGAAAACGTTAACTTGTAAAAAGTCATGTATTTTGTCGCGTGATAAATATCCAAAATCTGTTTATCTACCGAGATATGAAAGTAACTACAGTTTTTCAGAAGGGATAGATGATTTTTTTTTAAACGGCATTTAATAACATCTGGAATGAGAAGTTAAACCGAAACTAATTTCCTGGTATGTCATAAGATGTAATTTGCTAAGTACCTACAGCTATTGATTATTTCCTTTAGTAAGCAACAAACGTTTTTTTCTTGATCCAGTGTACTTTATTGGTTCAAGACGCGTTTCGCCTTTTACTTTATGGCATCTTCGGTGGAATCTAGAATGTTTCAGTTTTGTTTTGATTGTGATACTTGCAGATTATAAAGCAGTTAAAAATATTCGGTATTACAAATACAAATTTGGGCATACACTTGCAATTTACAATACAAGAAATGTTAAACACTGTAATTCAAGAACTCTTCTACTGCATAAAATGATCCTTGCAATAGGAACTGCCTTAAGGTTTTTTTAAACAAGAGATCATCATATACCAAACACTTAATTCTTGAAAGGAGGGCATTAAAAATCTTACAGCCACTGAAATGGACTCCTTTCTGCACCATACTTAGATTTGGCTGTTCATAGTGGATATCATGTTTCCTTCTGGTATTGTGACTGTGATATGCACTATTCAGCTTAAAGATGGATTTTTCTTCCCTTATGAAGCACATCAACGAGAATATACAGGGTGTTACAAAAAGGTACGGCCAAACTTTCAGGAAACATTCCCCACACACAAAGAAAGAAAATATGTTATGTGGACATGTGTCCGGAAACGCATACTTCCCATGTTAGAGCTCATTTTATTACTTCTCTTCCAATCACATTAATCATGGAATGGAAACACACAGCAACAGAACGTACCAGCGTGACTTCAAACACTTTGTTACAGGAAATGTTCAAAATGTCCTCCGTTAGCGAGGATACATGCATCCACCCTCCGTCGCATGGAATCCCTGATGCGCTGATGCAGCTCTGGAGAATGGCGTATTGTATCACAGCCGTCCACAATACGAGCACGAAGAGTCTCTACATTTGGTATCGGGATTGCGTAGACAAGAGCTTTCAAATGCCCCATCAATGGAAGTCAAGAGGGTTGAGGTCAGGAGAGCGTGGAGGCCATGGAATTGGTCCGCCTCTACCAATCCATCGGTCACCGAATCTGTTGTTGAGAAGCGTACGAACATTTCTACTGAAATGTGCAGGAGCTCCATCGTGCATGAACCACATGTTGTGTCGTACTTGTAAAGGCACATGTTCTAGCAGCACAGGTAGAGTATCCCGTATGAAATCATGATAACGTGCTCCATTGAGCGTAGGTGGACGAAACTAAAATGAGCTCTAACATAGAAATTAAGCGTTTACAGACACATGACCACATAATATCTTTTCTTTATTTGTAACACCCTGCATATTGCGCAGTGGATGTAAGTATTTCAAGCTTCTTAAAAAGATTCCTGCATGTAGCTCTAGGATGGACTCCACACATGATCCTTATGGCTCTTTTTTGTACACACAGTACTTTTCTAGCCAGTGGCTGATTTCCCCAAAATATAATTCCAAATCCCATAATTGCATGAAAGTAACCATAATACGCTGACTTCGTGGTTTCCATATTTCTATAAGAAGAAACAATGCGCAATGCATATGTTGCTGAACTTAGTCTTTTGCATAGATCCACGATGTGGTTTGACCAATTCATTTTTTTGCTATCAATACGCAAACCTAGGTATTTTGAGGAATCTACCCTGGTTATTGTCTGCTCACCTATTTTTACTACTATTTCCTCACCTTTGCATGTTTTGTGGAACTGAATGTAGTTTGTTTTACAGTAATTTATAGAAAGACCATTAATGTTGAACCAGTTCACCATTTCATTTAAAACCTTATTTGCAGTTACTTCAAGTTTATCTACTGAATTATAAATAAGTAGTGTAGTGTCATCCGCAAAAATGGTGAATCTACAATATTCCGTAGAGAGAGGGAGATCATTTATAGATATAATAAACTGCAGTGTGTTCACCTCATGTCCCTTCCTGTTTGGTTTGTTTATGTACATGTTGCTAACCTTAAGAATTATATACTAAAAACTAATGCTTGTTTATTTCTATTCTCCTTATATCTGTATGTGTATGTGGCTAGCCAGTGATAGTTATAGAAAGTTGAAAGTGAATGCAGTAGTTGTCAGGCGGTGGTTGAAAGATTTGGTGTTCAGCTGATTTCAGTTTTGGTTTAAATCTTTTGTAGAGGAGTGCATGGAAGAGTAAATTCACTGCTTACATTAATAGATAAAATAGTAGAATAGCATTTCAGCAGATGATTATTATCAGAATACTATCCCCAACCCCTTTGTCCTCACTCTTTGACGCCTCATAATATGTCCTGTCAACTAACTCCTCTTGTAGTCAAAGTTGTGCCGTAATTTCCTCTTCCTCCTCTATTTAATTCCGTACCTCTTCTTTAGTTACACGATCCTCGTATCTAATCTTCACCATTCTTATTGATCACCACGTTTTGAAATCGTTCATTGTCTTCTTGACAGAACTGTTCATCGTCCACGTTTCACTTACATACAAGGCTGTACTCCACACAAATACCTTTGTAAAACAGTACCCAGCCATTAGAATTTATATTCGATGTGAACAAATTTTCTTTTTCAGACGCGTTTCTTGCTATTGACAGTCTTATTTTTATATCCTCTCTACTTCTGCCTTCTCAATTACTGCTTCCCTTTCAAGTCAATGAAGTCTTAGAAATGCAGTTTGGTTTCTGTACAAGTTGTAGATAATCTTGTGTCCCTGTGTTTTATCGATGACATCTCCAGAGCTTCAAAGAATGTTTTAATTAAGATTGTCAAAACCTTTCTCTAAACATGCAAATGCTATAAACACAGTTTCATAGTTCTTCAGTATGTCTACTTAGGTAAGTGGTAGGATCAGTATTGCCTTGCGTGTTCAGACATTTCACAGGAATCTAACATTGTGCTTATGTTAGTTTGTACAACCCCTCCCCCTCTCCTCTCCACATATTCCTTCCACTTTCTAGCCTTCTCTTATTTGCTTAGTTCTGGCTTGGCAAATGAGTTCTTGACAGTTGCTTCTCCTTTGTGCAAAGTTTCCTTTCTTCTTTCTCATTTTCATTCTCCTATGTTTTCCAAGTGTAAAATCGCGTTGCGATTTTGGACTTTTTGTCAACGTCATGTTTAGACATTTCTATTTCCCATGGCCTACTTTATTTGCAGCATTTTTATATTTTTCCCTCTTGTCAAATTTAATATATCACGTTTCATCTAACGATTTCTACTGTACCCTTTTCCCGTTCACATACTCTGCTGCATTCACCACTTCTCTCAAAGATATCTATTCGTATTCTAGCGGATTCCTTCCTGTGTTTCAGTCAGTCGTTGATTTACGGTAACTTTAAGATCATCGAAAAACTGTGGGTGTTGACTTATTCAAGTTCCATCTCCTTAATTTGCTACCGTTTACTATCTGTGTACTTGTAAACTTCAGCTCGTAACCAATAAATTATTGTAGGTTTGCGTCTGCACCGGGAAATGTGTTATAATTTAAAATCTGGTTTCGAAAACTCTGTTCCAAATATATATATTATTCTTTCGTGATTCTTAAGCAAGGTGCTGGCGGTGATTACATTATGCTCTGAGTGAAATTCTATTACGTGGCTTCATCTTTCATCCCTTCCCCCTAGCCTTTGTGTTCTTACTGTTTTCGTGTACCTGCTACCGTATCACATTTTAAATTTTTGTCTCGCTTAACTATCTAAATAATCTCTTTTATCGTTCATTGTTTCAATGTGTTAGGACATGGTGAACAATCATGAACGGTAGTCATGAAATCTGTTTATGGTGAAATGAGAAAACATGAATAATGAAATATGTGAACGAGTACATTGTACAGAAAATGAAAAATTTGTATGTCTTCAGCCAACTTCGTCTTTCCTTCATGTAGGTGTAAGATATAGTGAATCAAACGCACCGGGCGTTTCAGTGGGTCCCCACCCCGTACCTGAGTGGCTGTGCGTCACTGGCTACCGCTAGCGTCTCCCGCTTCCAGATGGGAACGCCAATTCCGCGAGCCGCCGCGTCAAAGCGGAAAACGCTTGCCGCTGCCGTTGCCGCACGCCGCGCAGCAAGGCAGACGACTCGCGCCGCACAGTTCCGAGGCGACGCGCCGTACCGACCCAGCGGCTGCACCCGACATCGCCACCCGACAAATAACGACGAAGAATGGCGAGATGATCTATCTATCTCTCCTCCCCCTTAATGGCGGAATCGTGTCGACGCTCCGTTAAGTAAACCCTGAGATTTTTGTTTTAAATTGTGTAAACGGTATTCAAATCAGTGCATTTATTGCATGTTTCAGTCATCCAATCAGTCTGCTCCATTCATGCATCAGTCCCTTAATTTCGTGATCTTTTGATGTTTGAGTTCATTAAATTATTAATGTCACTTAATTATTCGCTCCCAGTGGGGGCAATCTCATTGGTAATTTGCATGCGATGTTAAAACCCAAAGAATTTTGAAAATAAACTAAATTTTTGGCTCCCAACATGGGGCCACGACTTGGCTGCAGTCTCACATTTTTGTTAGTGTGGGAATTTCTAAATTTTCGGATACGACTTAGGAAGATTTAACGTCCCATGTCTTTATTAGAATGTGCTAACCTATTTGTGTGTGATATCAGGCCTACGAAAGGTGTTTTTTTATGCTGAATGTGTTGCAAATGTACAGTATGAAGCAGTAGTGTATATAGTTTCAGTTACCACAGCCTCTCACTATTTTGTACAGTAACCTCTCTGTGTGGGGTTTCAGGTCTACAGATGATGTGTTTGTGTGTGCTGAGTGTGTTGCAAGTGGATAGTATGAAGCAGTGTATTTAGTTTCGTGTCCCACGGCCTTCGAATTTGTACGTAGTTCTAGAGTGTGTAGCTTACTTTTGCGAATATTCTGACCCTCGTTTTAATTGGTCTGTTTTCCGATGCCAGCGTTGCTATCAGCGTCGCTTTGTTTGTGTCAGTTCGTTCTGTGGAGCTCTTTTGGTTTCCGGTCTTATTTTTGGTTGCAACTGAGGCCTTCGAGACTGATGAATGTGGAAATCATCAGGATAATTGAGGAGAGTTCAGAGGAGAGTAACGGAAGACCTGTCAGATCTGTGGAAAGTATACAAATTAAAAATTCGCAAGAAACTGACATGTTAATTGAGGGAAGTTCGGTGGGCGGTGGAAGGGGGTGGAGGTGAGGGGGGGGGGTGTGCAGTGGATTGATTTCTTGCGATATTAGAGACACACACATATCTGCTCACCACTGTCAAAGAGGAAAATAAAACACAATTTGAAAGACTGTAAGCTGAGCTAAAACTTTGCATTCAGAAGACTGAAGGGGCAGATCGCTGAAGTTAGGCGCGAATTGAAGACCCAACCCAATGGAGGTCACCAACAGCCCGGATGATGTGAGACAATCGTGTGATGCGAACGTTGGCAACCTAGAAACGCGGGAAAACAACCTAAAGAATTTAGATGCGTATCTGCATGCGAAAGGATTGGTGGAATGCGACGCTTTACTTGTTGCACGAAGGTCGCTCGACCAGGAGGAGGGTGCCTGATTTGACATAGCAATTTATGAAAACAGTAGTTACAAGGATTTCTGCACCAAGTTTCTAGCACCGACGTACAGAAACCTGGCCGCACATACAAGTGCGAAGATACGCATATGTCTGGTATAGTAAGCGCCACAATCGCACCAAAACATAGCTCATTTTGACGTCCAAGCGGGATACTTCGACGATAGAATGACACGTGTGGAATGGTGTAGCGCGATACCATCACATTTTCCTGCTCAAGTACAAAGTGCGCTGTCTAGAGTACAATCCCTCGATATTTTTAAGTCCTTGGATGACATCGAAGAGCAGGAGAAGCAAAGGACGGCACACGCTAGCGCAAAGAGGACACAGAATAGGGCGTAACATATGTTTGCTCAGCACCAAAAACGGACGAAAGAGAGAAAAAGGAAAAATGCGGGAGCTATGGTCCACACCAGGGAGAGCAATGCTGGATCGATGGTCCGGACCACGGACGCCGCGCGAATTGCGTGCAACCGTCACATAATGAGAGAGTACGTGAGAATAATGGAGGTTCACCACCATTGGCCGCACCCCAGGCAGAGGTGTGTGAGATAGCACAAGTGAATGACGAAAGACAATGAGATATTGTGTGTTCAAATGTGTGTGAATTTCGAAGTGACCAAACTACTGAGGTCATCGGTCCCTAGACTTACACACTATTTAAACTAACTTAAACTAACTTATTCTAAGAACAACACACACACCCATGCTCGAGGGAGGATTCGAACCTCCGACAGGAGGGTCCGCGCAGTCAGTGACACGGCGCCTCTAACCGCGCGGCCACTCCGCCCGGCTCAGCGAGATATTACAGGGATACCTCAGTAGAGGAGGAAACATCACAAACGCAATGTGCGATAACGACAATCGCAAGAGCGAGACGACCTTAACCAGTACTGTGATGACCCAGAGTTGTCTGTCGGTGTCCCCTCACTGAGATAAACGTGCAAGGAATTAAGACGAGGGCATTTCCAGATTCTGGGTCGGAAGTGACAGCAGTTTCCGTGTCCTTCTACGCAAAAATGGAAAGTGGTAGTAAATTAGATGAGATGCCTTTGCACTATCTCCTCTTTTTGGAGCGAATCGGAAGAATGTAGAAAAGGAGATCTTGGTTGAGAGGTGGCATAAGCCCCCTCTCATATTTCTATCTTACGATTCTCCTCTCTAATTGCATGCGGTGGAAAGTTGCTATTCCTTCACACGCGGACTTCCCACGCAGCGTCTCTCGTCACCCGGATGGTCCGGTGACAGGCGGGATCTGCTGATCTTGAAAGGGTAAACCGACGGGTGTGAGGAAGTCGAGTGAATGCTTTCCAGACGCCGACATTGTAGAATAGCGGCTGAGACACGCTGAGAGGCACCCACATGCCTTGCTCATACTGTGGCATCAAGCAGTCAGGCCTGCAAGATGAGTGGTCTGCCAAGCGAGTGGATTCATTCTTATTTATCGAGTAACATGAACTCTAGTACTCACACTTAAGTTACAAGTTATCCTCCTATATGATTAATACGCAATGGAAACACGCATCTGACTATCAGTAATTTACAGAACTCTGACTGTACACTACGCACTGGCAATACCACATTTTCTTTCTGTCTTTTATTTAACGGCTTTTGTCAACACGTGGCCACCGCACTGAATATGAATGGCGCACACATTATAAATTCGGGACATTATGACAACATACAATTCGAAGGAAAAGTCCACCAATATCTTCCTTTTCACTATCGCATTTATTCCGATAAATTCTATAACCTAAACACACAAATTCTATAACCTACAACAATAACACATGAGAAATTCCGCCCAGTGGGCATGGCTTTACATTGGTGAATCTCTATATTATGGTCTCGTAATTATTTAACGCTACAGTGCACTTTCTGGATAGGATGGTGGTTCTTTTATTATTTCTCACACTTCGACTCTCACAATCATCATCACGAAACTATCCTCCAGACCGAGCAGTACAGAAGGAACAAGCATAACCCACTAATCTTTTAAAACTACCTTGCTACTCTCCCATGCAAACCACACATACCCAAATTACATGACATACACCACACAACAATATGAAATACTACACAGAGAATGGTCACAACATTATCACTTTCAGCTTTCCCACTTAATTAATATTTATCCCAGTTTCACACGACACAGCCCCACTTCGTAATTCTACTTTCCTACTATGAACTCTGGAGATATTTGCACGTCTTCCTGTGCAATGCAAGCCAAGTGGCGTTGCTGGATAGACGGCCGACTCACCTTGCTTCTCTCTTAGAGTTTGAATCTAGCGTCACACGGAATCATATCACGCAAAGTAATATTAAGAACGTATTCATCACACACGCGAGTCCTCAACTGATACCATGGGCGAGTACTTCTCTTTATCTTTTGTCTCATACACAGTTTGAGACTCACAAAGTACTCACCACGTGGAAGTACTCACCTCTAATTTCAAGTCCTGCACACGCCATTTCTTAAATATTTCAACTTATGGTACACACGCTATTTCTTAAATATTTCAACTTATTGTACACACGCTAGTAATTCAGATTAACTTAAGCACACGGAAGTATTTCAACTTATTGCTACACGTGGTTTCACTTCCGAAGATTACTACAATCCCATTAATATTACCTGCCTAACACTTAATTCTCCCCACAAAAGTTCCTGAAATAGAGAAATTATTATTTCAAACTACTCTTAAATATTCCACATGCATACCATGTCTCCACTCTTTTGTCATTACGGAGCACAACTAAAAAAGGTCTTAACAGCACCAGATCCAGCGGCAGAGTGCTGAAACATGGCCGTTCTGTAGGTCATCTCGCACCTCTGTTGAGGTGGGGGAAGACCATGCTACCGTATTGGTCAGCCACATTTCAGGCGCTCAAAGCTCAGGCAAATTTCA
The DNA here is from genome assembly GCF_023898315.1 of Schistocerca nitens. NCBI lineage: Eukaryota > Metazoa > Arthropoda > Insecta > Orthoptera > Acrididae > Schistocerca > Schistocerca nitens. Next base: position 510,736,763 of record NC_064616.1, on the reverse strand, counting down.
TCTCTTTGGTCCCACCAAAGGTGGCCAAAGGATCGACTCAAAGATGATCATATATTCACATTCACTATCTGCAGTTAGCAGACGACCATACATTCATTCATTTCACAGATCTCCCCAAACTGGATGTAGGGATTTACTTTGTGGGAGTGCACATGTGATCAATTAAATAAATAAACTGTCATTCTTTCCCACACTGGTATCCGGCTTCGCTGTATTAATTGAAATTGGGTTATTTTACCAAAAAAATGTGTTGTTCTGACAAAAATAATGAAGTATGTTGTACCTATTTTCAATGTCGGGTGGTACTGTACCCTTTCACCACCGGCTACCCATGCAGAAAAAAATGGCACGGTACTATCCTTGCAATGCGAGGGTAGTTCCGAACATTTTTTTAAGAAAACTGTATTAGAACAAACGTAGCAAGTCATCAAAATAACCAGGAGGAGACCTTAGCCCCTGGTGACCTCAAATAGGCGACCAAATGCTGTTACTTTACCAAATTATTGACACAGTTGTTGCATTATTGTATTCTCCACAATCCGGAGTAACGTACACATACATATTTACAACAATCCAAATGACAAATAAAACATCACATCATACAAATAAAAAATAATGGTGAGATAAAAATTGGCTTAGTTACTGGGATCTCCGTTATTATTAGGAGTAATCCAAACTTCACTAATCCTATGAGAAATAAAAAATACTAATTGTACTCATGAAATTTTAAATAGCTCACCGTCCAAACACAGAACAAGTAATCTGACATTAAATTGCGTTGTAATAACCTTTACACGGCAATGTCTAAATACAAAACAAAATCGACAAAAGAAAAAAATTGCGTACACTAACTACACGTAGAAGTCAGGCTCCATATCAATACACGCAATAAATAGTTAGCAATAAGTGCTTGAATCCACCAGTAGCTCTTGTATCTTACTCTACTGCTCATTTCTCTGTTGTCACACATTTAGACGACAAAAACTTGCATTGCGACTAGCCTCCGTTACACTTTAATGTGAAATATCACCACTGTGATAATAAAATAAGTGGCTTCAGTCAACACACCAACAAGATCATTACTGTCCACGACATCAAAATGCATCAATTAATTCCGATATTTGTTGTGCAATGCAAACTCTTCTCCCCTGCAACAACCTTACTGATCAATGCTACAAGAGCCGCTACGTTAGTATTACACCACTGGCTAATAATTAAAGCATCATTGTACCAAATATTCTAATAAACATGCTACGTGAACTTGATAACTCAGAACAAACAAAAAACAAACACTAACTATTCTAAACACAAATGTTGATGAAATACAATTACACTTGCTGTCCCTTCAGGAATGAAACATATAAAAAAACATTTACACAATTACAAATACATTATCCCCTATCTTGCGAGTCACACGGAAACATTTCATTCTGTGATTTTCTTGGGGCCAAATAAGTTGCTGACAGGTTCCCTAGAAACACTGTCTCGGTGTCAAAGCTCTCCCATGGTTACCCGGACGAAAGTCTTTAACTCACTCAAATCGGCATTTTGAACATGCACTGAACAGTAAACTGTATCTCACATTAAACACAAATGCCATAGTCACTCTCAGCGTACCATCCACACGAATCTGGTCGTCCAGAAATGGCCCTACAACTACTATTACCCACGGTTCTGTCCTTTCAGTTCATGGTGTAATTAAAATTCGTCAGTTCCAACAAACAGCACTTATTCCCACACCAATTAAAGAAATGTCTCCTACTACAAATGCAAATGTCAAAGTCCCACTTTAGTTTCTTGCATTCATACAATAATTAGTCACCTAAAGACAACTGTCCTCTTTAAGTATACCATACGTCCCACATGCAACTCACAAAGCACACTTAACAAGTCACTGCCAAATGTTTATGGATCCCACCGTTCAGTGGTCAAGACAAAACAAAACGATCGTCCTGTCTGCTAAAGACAAAATGTTTTCCACCACTCACCACGTGGAAACACCAGTCCTTCACTTTCCACCTTATGGAGACATACGAGCAGTCATCTTGCTTCACGGCTCCACAGTCCAGTACTAGTTAATATTTGCTGGTAACAAATGCCCGCCGGACACTGCCCCGAATCGTTCATTCTGCCGTGGCGCCGCCGCGCGCGCCGTCGAGCAGAAGAAACCACCCGCTGTTGCGTCCGCAGGATACTTTCCCCAGTCGTAAGGGTGGCGGAACTTATGAATGGCCAGTGGTACGTGCGTGTCGCCCCACGCCGTTGACCTGCTGTAGCGGGCGCGTGGAGTGTACCCCGACCGGCAGTGGAGTGTGGAGCGCACCAGTTCTGTTGCCGACGTCTGCTTGGCTTATGTGGTACGGGCGCGTTCGGCGTAGCCCTCAGCGCTACGACACCCAATCAGTCAGACCCTTCTGTGCATCTCGCAACATTACAGACAAAAGGATATTCTTACAGTATTCAAATACTCATAGATTACATGTATGATCTATTAGATACATTGGTAATAAAAGAATCTTTGTTCTAAAAACCATAGTCATACACCCTAGTTTTCTACACATACAACATCAACATTTATCCCTTTTCTATATACAGCCCACACTTGTGCTATCGATTGTACCTGTCGTCCCTCATACAAAACATGAAAGTGTAAAAAAAAACAAAAGGAATAATAAGCAATCTATACTGCTCATAATTACAATATTAAATAGTAGGCTACTCTAACATCCTATCACAGTGAAAATGTTAGAAACTGTTTATTCTAAAACTACAATATACAGTGAACCTTTGTGCTTGTGACAGACTGAAATTAATACCCCTTGAAAGTGTTCTAACAAAAAAAAAAAAAGAAATAATCTACACAGCTCACAATTACCTTCCACCTGTTATTAAATAGTAAACTACTTTAACATCCTAACACATTAAACATTTTAGAAACTCGTGACTCTAAATCTTCAATGTACAATGCACCTTTGTGCTTGTGACAGACTGAAATTAGTATCTTTTTATATATTTTACCTTTTTATTATATATAACAACATTTCTAGGACATGTATGAACCATCCACATGATGTCAGATCCTGACCTGCCATCGAGGTTCATCCAAATCAAATAATACACAATAATGTTTTAGTTACCGATCGGTAGCGTCCCCTTTATAGTAGTGTGCACATTGATCACACTACTCTACGACTCTCACTCACCAGACATCACATTTTCCTTCTCATTCAATCCATTAATACACTAACAGAATAGGTCTAGAAGACAGCTAACCTTAACACCACCACACTCACGACAACATACCATACCTTTGCTCCCTAATACTCAACCACATAACACATGAAGCTGTTTCGGAGATAGCTTTCCAATCTCCAAATTCGTCCTTTCACTCTGGCACCTCTCTCCATCGGCTTACCTCTGCATTCACTTTACCGATTATTCATCCTGCTAAATATCAACTTAGAATTGCGACATTTCATCTAAGAACAAAAAATACACAAATTATTCGTCCTGCAAACTAACTGTACACATTCTTGGTACCGATTTGATTAGTTATACTGGTACCAGGCTTCAACATCAACAACAAAATTATTTTTTGGCAAATTGCAAATCTTATGGTAAGAATTAGATTTACACTTATATTACATCCTACGTCAGTATTCCACAACGTTCACCATCTGGATCTCATACTCCCTTTATGTCCTTTCACATTGTGCAGTTGTCCTCATCTCTTCATTCGTATTTCGGCTCTCCGTCCGTCCATTACTCCATCATTTCCTGGTCTTCCTTCGCCATTGGCATCAATCTCTATTGCAGCATACACAGGCCTCTCTGTAACATACATCTAAGACATCTCCACATTATTAATTCTACTCACCTTTATTTACCACTGTTTCATCACGTCGAATCTCTCTTTATTAATCACACTGCATCACGTCGCTTCTCTCCTTAAATATCACCTTTATCCACTACTATTTATCACATCGCTTCTCTGTCTACCATCTTTATCCACTCATTAATCATCACGTCGTTTCTGCTTGATCCTTATTCATATGACAAAAAATACGTACATATACCACTCTGTCGACTCCTGTTCATGACTCATTCGACCAGTCTATTCCGTCATACTTCCTGACATTCCGCCTGAAAATTGTTATGTTCTATTTGACCCTGCACAACGTTACACACCACAAATAAATACACTGACTATCTACCATAACTTGCCTACTTTCGATCTATCCATAACTTCTCCATAATTTGATGTTAGAAATGTGATGAAGCCCACGAGATTGTTTTCCCTTGATCGTCTCAATCAGTACAGCATTTTCATGGACAATTCACCTCACTCTGAATGGTCGACTATACACAGTAAAGAATTTGCTAGTTAGGAATCTAAGCTTACATGAAAATTAAATGTGTGCAGAGAATATACAAGCTGGGAGAAATGGGACAGCCCAAGTGTTAGAAACTTTGGTGCTAGTGGCCTCTTTCACTAACACCAGATTCCGAACAACCATACGCAGCACCTCATAACTGTCACTATGACAATCACATACTACCGATCAGATGGCATCTAATTTAAAAACTTCGATCACATTACTGATGTTACCTGTAACAGCAGTATAAACGTACCCTATTCCATACAGATCACAATGTTGACTTTTTTACATTACGTGTTAAGTACCTGCAATAGTCAAATCACACTAATTATACTGGACTCATTGGCATTATTACATAACATGTTAGCAACTGGTTTCTTTGAGGAAACAGTCCTTTTACTTTACTGTTCGAAACAACAATTTGCAAATTTTGCTCTGAGAGACCAGCCTAACAGATGGCACTACTGGTGTTTTATTCTCTGGTCAGAAATATGGTATTTGCACTCTTACATATCAGTAGAGTATGCCTGCTACATAGACAATTTTCAGTGCCAGCGGCAAGTGTTTTAAGGCAAGATGATAAGGGCTGATATGTTGGATTAGTTTCTCCTATTCTTCAATCCATCATGACAAGAATGAAATGCTAGGATTCCATGCTCTCCTGTCATTCTGATAGTTTCTGCCATTCCTATCCTCAACTCTGTCTGACCTATGAGTCATGTCGCCGTACACAATGTTGCTCTCATTACCCAGTTCCTGTAAGAAGTGCTATCACTATATCTCTGCGCAATCTCACTGGCAACTTCGTTATACTGATCCTAATGAGCTCCCCAGGTTCGTATGGCACATCCAAATACCTATTTCGTCTCAGCATTTCCTGATAGCACGACACTGGATCTCTTATACCAACTTCGTTACAATTTGGCATCATCAATATGCTTTGCATAACCTGGTCCTGCTTACTTTTCGACCAGAATTCATTTAAATAGCTGCTACAGTCTTTAATAACTTCCTGCATTTTCGCTCTAGCCTCGTCCCTCAAATGATTACACACAAACTTCATTTTTAGGAGCGGTCCCCATGATGAAGGTAATGAATCTTGAAATTGAGACAGCCTTGGACTATACCCAGTTGGGTTTGCCACCTGTTTTATCCGACACAACCGTTCTTCTAACTCTCTGAGTTCATCTTCCTCTTTTTGCCTATTTTCTTTTTTTGAATTTATCTCACTCTCCCTCTGCCATCTACCTGGTGGTGTGTCACCTTCGCTACTGCACGCTGATTGCAACTGTGCTAGTTCTTCCCTATGTTTCCTATTGGTTTCTAATTGTGCCTCTTTAAACTGTAATAGTGATTGTATCTCCTCCTGGTCGGCATAAACCTCTTGCTGCGTACTGTCAGAACCTATCTCGCCTCTTATACTGATCTTTTCTACATCTGCGCTAATCGTATTCATTCTGACCACTACCTCTTTGATTCGCTTGTCCGGCAACATGTCCCTATGTTCTGTAGTATCACTCTCTATTGCAAATATTCGTACCTCCAAATTATTAGCTTTTTCTTTCACGGCGTCACATACTTGCTTCAACGCACCCAGATTCTTCTCCCCCTCATCTAACCGATTATTAACTGCGGGCAGACGCTCATCGATAACTGTGTGTAGCTTCCTCATTGCCTCTTTATTTCCCTTATCCAATGCCTCCATACTTTCCTTACTATCTTTATCCATCGCTTCCCATCTTTCCTTATTACCTTTATCCATGGCTTCCAATCCTTCCTTATACGCTTCTCATCTTTCCTTATTATCTTTATCAATCGCTTCCAATCTTTCCTTATACTCCCTATCTCTCTCCTTATTATCTCTATCCATTGCTTCCAATCTTTCCTTATTTTCTTTATCCATCGCTTCCAATCTTTCCTTATTATCTCTATCCATCCTGTGTAAAAACTGCAGTAGCACATTGTCATTTGCTACTTTCGACGCGCTCACCTCATTCGCCTGAGAAACGGTAGCTTCGCTAAGGGTAGCTTCACTTTCACTGCATACCTGACCTAGTCCCGGCTCGCCCGCGTCGTCGGGAAAAGCCCCCGTTTGTGAACAAAGCCCGCCGCATAAAGGATCACCTAGCCGCGGTCCGCTGAACAATTCAGCCCCTTCTGAGTGTTTGTCGTTCTCGCTCATTAACCCATGGTCAACAGCTACTTCCTGCTGCACTGCTACATTCACGCCAGAATCGCTATTCTCCATGGTGACTACACTTTTCGACTGCGACGTAGTTATTACGGACATTACGCAAAAAAAATTATACAACGATCTTCCAGCCTTGGACGATATAGCAATTAATTACATAAAAAAAAATAAAAGATCCTCACCATTCCAGAAAGAAATTGCAAACAGAAAAAATTTTACTCCTTAGCGCTATCACAATATATTCCATCAAAAAATAAAAAAATCTTAACAGCAAACACTAACAGCAAAATATCCTGGTAGGGTCGACATTATGAGAGGCACCCACATGCCTTGCTCATACTGTGGCATCAAGCAGTCAGGCCAGCAAGATGAGTGGTCTGCCAAGCAAGTGGATTCATTCTTATTTATCGAGTAACATGAAATCTAGTACTCACACTTAAGTTACAAGTTATCCTCCTATATGATTAATACGCAACGGAAACATGCATCTGACTATCAGTAATTTACAGAACTCTGACTGTGCACTACGCACTGGCAATACCACATTTTCTTTTTGTCTTTTATTTAACGGCTTTTGTCAACACGTGGCCACCGCACTGAATATGAATGGCGCACACATTATAATTCGGGACATTATGACAACATACAATTCGAAGGAAAAGTCCACCAATCTTATTTATTCCGATAAATTCTCTAACCTAAACACACAAATTCTATAACCTACAACAATAACACATGAGAAATTCCGCCCAGTGGGCATGGCTTTACATTGGTGAATCTCTATATTATGGTCTCGTAATTATTTAACGCTACAGTGCACTTTCTGGATAGGATGGTGGATCTTTTATTATTTCTCACAGTTCGACTCTCACAATCATCATCACGAAACTATCCTCCAGACCGAGCAGTACAGAAGGAACAAGCATAACCCACTAATCTTTTAAAACTACCTTGCTACTCTCCCATGCAAACCACACATACCCAAATTACATGACATACACCACACAACAATATGAAATACTACACAGAGAATGGTCACATTATCACTTTCAGCTTTCCCACTTCAATTAATATTTATCCCAGTTTCACATGACACAGCCCCACTTCGTAATTCTACTTTCCTACTATGAACTCTTGAGATATTTGCACGTCTTCCTGTGCAATGCAAGTCAAGTGGCGTTGCTGGATAGACGGCCGACTCACCTTGCTTCTCTCTCAGAATTTGAATCTAGCGTCACACGGAATCATATCATGCAAAGTAATATTAAGAACGTATTCATCACACACGCGAGTCCTCAACTGATGCCATGGGCGAGTACTTCTCTTTATCTTTTGTCTCATACACAGTTTGAGACTCACACAGTACTCACCACGTGGAAGTACTCGCCTCTAATTTCAAGTCCTGCACACGCCATTTCTTAAATATTTCAACTTATGGTACACACGCTATTTCTTAAATATTTCAACTTATTGTACACACGCTAGTAATTCAGCTTAACTTAAGCATACGGAAGTATTTCAACTTATTGCTACATGTGGTTTCATTGTGACCGTTGGTCACCTCCGAAGATTACTACAATCCCATTAATATTACCTGCCTGACACTTAATTCTCCCACAAAAGTTCCTGAAATAGAGAAACTATTATTTCAAACTACTCTTAAATATTCCACATGCATACCATGTCTCCACTCTTTTGTCATTACGGAGCACAACTAAAAAAGGTCTTAACAGCACAAGATCCAGCGGCAGAGTGCTGAAACATGGCCGTTCTGTAAGTCATCTCGCACCTCTGTCAAGGTGGGGGAAGACCATGCTACCGTATTGGCCAGCCACATTTCAGGTGCTCAAAGCTCAGGTAAATTTCATCTCTTTGGTCCCACCAAAGGTGGCCAAAGGATCGACTCAAAGATGATCATATATTCACATTCACAATCTGCGGTTAGCAGACGACCATACATTCATTCATTTCACAGATCTCCCCAAACTGGATGTAGGGATTTACTTTGTGGGAGTGCACATGTGATCAATTAAATAAATAAATTGTCATTCTTTCCCACACTGGTATCCGGCTTCGCTGTATTAATTGAAATTGGGTTATTTTACAAAAAAAATATGGTGTTCTGACAAAAATAATGAAGTATGTTGTACCTATTTTCAATGTCGGGCGGTGCTGTACCCTTTCAACGCCCTGAAGTAGCGGCTGGGCTAGAGATTCCGTTACTTCGCAGAAACACTTTCTGGCGGGCTACCAGCCAAGCGTGGGAATGACTTGTGTACCCAGGCAGTTGTGGCGGGCAAATTCCCGCGCTTTCTGCAAAATGGTAACTGTGATTGGCTTGCTCAGGGCATAGCTCCGTGACGTAGCAAAATCAGTGCAGAAATTGGCGCCAAGAATCCCCATTGGTGGAATGGTAGTGCTCCGGCAATAGAGTGAAATTTTCCGCCGGTTTTCGAGTTGCTGATTGGAACGGTTAACCACGGCCACTGTCGTGGGGGCGGGAATGCTCTGTGTTCGGTTTGCACGGGTGCTCTTGTGGTGTAGTCGGCTCTCGCCTTTCAGTCGGAGTAGGTTACAACACTGAGCTCTCGCTGCTCTGCACAGCCGGCCTTCCGTTGACTGTCTAACATACTTTTATTTGATTGTAACTGTTTAACCAAGTTGCTGAAGCTTCGACTTCAACGCAACTTTCCGAGTACAGTTGGCAATTGAGCGTTTTGCGTACAAGCGGCCTATGTTGTCTGTCTTGGGCAGTTTTGGCTAAAGTTGACTGTATCGGAGTTACTGTGTGACTTCGCTTGTGAAAATCAATCACTGTACCGTCAGTGATTGTGTGGCGAGCCTTCTTCGTCTCCCTCAGAGGCGCGTTTGTATTGATAGGAAGTCTTTAGTCTGGAACAACCAGACCAGGACAATTTGTTTCGGGCTATACTCGCGACATTATCATCACCACGACGGGACGTCGAAGCAACCAGCCATCGCTTCCAGTACGCCAGATCGTGTCCTTGCAGCTAAGAAGACAGCTTGGTAATGTACGTCCGCAGCACCGGCAAAGCAGGCATCTTTGCTAGGCGATAATCAGACCTCAGCAGAGCGCGCCTGTTCGTCTTTTCTAACTTTGTTCTATCTTGGGTGTTCATTGTCTGAGTTGTCACTAATGTAGCAGCAACTAATGTTGGGTTAGCTGTGTGTCTCTCTTAAGATTTGAGTGGCAGGGAATTGGCTCCACATACCACTTCGTCATAAACGTCACAATCTAGTTTAGGGACAACTTCACCTTCACAGCGTTTGTTTGAGTATCCAGTTTGAGCCAATTTGATGTATTGTAAATGTTTCATGTGTTTTTGTTTATTATTTTGTGTTTAGTCTTAATAAATCATATTGTTATTTTGGACAGAAATTTCATTCTGTTAATCGGTAGAGCAACCCTATCATTACTCACTACGTTAATGAAACCTTCCTTTATTTAACTTATTTATCAAATTAAATTATTGCAGGTGCCACACTCTTTTCTACTCCACTTGCAGGGTTGATTACAGTCAGTTCGCGTATCTTTTTTAATCCATGTGCAACAGCAAAAGTCGGAGTTAGAAAGGGGGGGCTTAGAGCATCATTTACATGTGTAGATTCTAGAAGAATTTAGTGTTAAATACACTGCTAGCCCCGGCACCTCGCATGGTGTCACTAAGTAACGGAAGAAGTGACTTCCAGGCGAATTTTATAATTGTTAATGGCACACTCTCGAGTAGAGCTATGACAATGGACGGGACCATTAAAATCGTGGTCAGTTTATTGAAAGATACGGTCGCATGAAGGGCAGATAGCACTAACAGCAATATTAATTGAGTAACATGTAAGGAGGACAATTAAATTTCCGTAGATGGGCTACGGGAGTTAAAGGGTGATTTATTAGAGGGAACATGTGTTGAAGATGAAGTCAGTTTGTGGTCCTCAGATCGTGAAGATAATTTCGTGCACACACCGTCGACCAAAGAGAATCTGACGGATATGATGCGACAAACGACGCTGCTCATCCGACTACGGATGACAGGCTGCACAAGTAACATAATAATATCCATAGAGCGACCAGAGTCAAAGGCCGTCGCAACAAGGGCGCCAGGACAATGACAAAAGCTGAATCTGAAGCCCCCACAGCTTGTGTGCAACGGAGAATGTGAAGGAGTTTGGAGAGCGGCTGGCCAGCAGTGTGACGTGCGCCACGTAAGGATAGAGTATACTCACTCGCCAGTAGTAGAAGGCAACGTTGTTCTATCCATGGTCGAAAAATTTGCAAAAGTCAGACGTTTTTCGGAGGACCACAGGGGTTTCCATGCGTCGAAGTGGTGAGATAAATTGATAACGTCTCATTCAGAAACAAGAGACTCGGTAGATAACGACCAGTGCACAGACGATCAGCCAGGAGTGGATGTGGAGAGCGTAGAGGCTGATCCGATAGGAATATTTGAAAGAGAATGGCTGAGAAAGGACCAGAGACATTAGATAACAATCATGGAATTCACGGATATCTTTTTGTTCCCACTGGGAAGACTTCCCCACTGACAGTGAAAGCATACTCAGTGATTTGGAAGCACCGAAAAGCTACATGGGAAACGATACTGCCGATGGATCCAGCTGGAGTCAAATCGTGGACCGCGTCGGAATATGTGAATTCACTCGCCATAATGCCTAAAAAAGACGGACCTGTCCGTTTCTATCATATTCAACCAAACGGAGTAAGGCCAGCACCGAACCAGAACATAAGTCACCAGACCTCGGCGAAAATTTGGCTGTCAACCTTTGACTTTACAACCGGATTCAGTCGAGCTCGATCCATCGTGGCGAAAGTGAGAGGTTCCACACCATTCTCTGACTTTAAAAACGATTCATATTTTAGGTCATTATCTCTGTGTTGTCTAGTACTGCATTTGCTATGTGTGGTTTATGAGTTTTTTACATGGCAAAATTGTGAGCAAAATGTTCTTATTACTGCATGTGTAACCTGTAGAGAACTTGTACCCAAGAGGGCACAGTGGGGACGACAGAGAACAGGGAGAGAAATGAATTGGGGGCCATAAATGCTGAGTGCAGCGACCTGGCTATGTGAGTGATTCTGGGAGGCAGCACTCAGTGGATCTAACCTGCAGAGCGACTTCTTGCCGAAATTCTCTCCTCCTCCACAAAACATTGCTCCTGGGCCAGGCAGCAGTCCGTCGCAAAGGCAGCCGAATGGCTGAAAATGGATGGAGGAAGCCATTTAAGGAAGACTGCTGTAAACTGAGATTTTTGTGCAAACTGTGGGAAGGTCATAAAACTCTAAGCATTCTCATATTAGAAGCTGGGATTATACAGACAGAGTGGCTGGTGTACGTGTTTAGTGGAGGCAGGACTGTAACCCCTTCATGCCTCCAGGAAGTCAACAGGTTCTCCTAGCTTGCGGCAAAAACATGTACTTCGTTGGCACGATCGCCTAGGAAGCTTAACAGCCTTCTTTCAGAAACTGCAAATGGTTGGCCTGGAAAGATTAGATCACTCTGTAAATCACGGACTGTGGTCGCGTCCAGGTTGATGTTTTTTGCCAAAACATGGTCATGCTTACCGTGGGAACGACGCATCCACAGTCTAAAATCTTCTTTTTTCAGACGAAAAGATTTGGAGATGCTGATTGGTTCCTCTCAAGAGATTCAAAGTAGAGGCATGCTCCCGCAGCGTGGGAAGCCCAGTGCTGTGTATGGATTGGTACCAGGCCAGCAGAACATTCGAGAGGGGAGATTCAATGAGCAGACGATCGGTCGATTGGTTTGTGCAATTTGGGGAGCGGGTTTCGTTTTTGGTAATGCGTCTCCCATACCAAGGCTTGGTGGAAAGTGTGATTCTTGGGCTTCTGCGTCTTCTGGTCCTCCCCCAGTGGAGAACTTCATGTCTTTCCCTAGTGGGTGAGACTTCTTGTCTGTAACTTGGGGTGGACTAAGAGCCAGTGGCAGTTTCCAGCTGTACCGACAGTGGAACTGCATGTCATCTGGGACATATTGTATCTCACGAGAATGAATTTATTTGTCATGAGTCGGCCATCTCACTTTGACAAACCCAGCATGCACATTCGTGCCTGTGAGTCAAATTGATTTGGCCAGACCAGCGAACGGATGCACCTCACACTGACATCTGCCGGGATTTCAGGGATCTGACGGAAGTTTCCCGCGTTCTGATAATCAGAACGTCAGGCTGCGTAGTTTGCATATTTTCATGGACGGGTCAGAATATTACAACTGCGGCAGTGCTAAAGCGCTCCATTTTCTGCTGCCACCTGAATGACGGTGAAACGGTGAAATATTAGTGCACCGACGTGGTGTTGTTAAATGATACTCACAGTGCCCGGTTCTCAGGCGAACCATAGTTTGTGGTATACTTGATCGTAGCTGATTCCATTTAAATACTTTTGGGTCTTACAGTGGATTCATGTAAACAAAGTCAGATTACGTTGTAAAAGGGATTAATATTGTGGAGAATTGGTATAGCTTCACCCTAATGTATGTTTTGCCTGTCAAACACTATTCCTTAACTGATTTGTGTATGTCATTTTTGTGTATGATTTATCAGCTCGTTCTCCATAGAGTTTTAGTTACTAAAGGTTTAATACAAGTTGTAATAATTTTGTAAACTTAAATGCACCACAGTTTACATTCACACTCCCTTTACTGCTCACTATTTTTATTTTATTGTTGTGTTACATGTGTACATCAGCAATTTAAGGTTCAATATTATTAAATTAGTTAATTTGATTACTAATTTGAGTTCTGGAAGTGATTAGAGGAATAGGGCAACAGAAGTGCAATAAGTAGAGTCACTAATTCACATTTAAAAAAAACCTAAGAGCGTAGCACACGATTTGAAGCGTATTGCCAAGATAATATTTTTCTCTACCTAAGGATAATAGCATTTAGCCTCATTCAGAGATATATTATGGTTAAAGCAAGAGACGGCTTGCCAAAGGACACTGCCTGCCTATTAGAGGAGGAACAGTGTGTATACAGCGTACCAATCGGACTTAAAGAATGAAGTTCGGTATTGGCCGGCCACTGTGGGCGAGCGGTTCTAGGCGCTTCAGTCCGGAACCGCGCGACTGCTCCTGTCGATGGTTCGAATCCTGCCTCGGGCATGGATATGTGTGATGTTCTTAGGTTAGTTAGGTTTAAGTAGTTCTAAGTTCTAGGGGACACATGACCTCAGATGTTAAGTCCCATAGTGCTCAGAGCCATTTGAACCATTTGAGTTCGGAATTTGTGAGCGCACAGAATCAGGTAATCACACCAGATGTGGGAGAATTTTATATCGCCTACAGAACTGCCGCGCCTCAAACATATGAAGAACACATGTGCGACATAAATCAACAGTTGGCGGTACTCTAGAGATCCGTCGTGACTCTCAGTGTGATAAAGCAAACCTGTGCGCAAACATTGTGGTACATCTCGGGTTCGGGATTTTGGTTTCCAAAAGACACAGTTCCTGAAATACCTACCGAAGACAAAGAGGTACTTCAATGAAGCTGTGCATTGCAATACCGACCAATAGACCTATAGTTCCGGAAGCAGAAGTAGTCCGTGGCTGATAGGATATCAAGCCTGTGACAGGAGGAGAATCAGACACAGTTCATGATAGAAAAGATGACGAAAAGAATCGAAAGGGAGCAGAGAAATGGTGTGAAGACTTACGAGATCGCTGGTGGCCGAGCGCTTATGGCGCTACAGTCTGGAACCGCGCGACCACTACGGTCGCAGGTTCGAATCCTGCCTCGGGCATGGATGTGTGTGTTGTCCTTAGGTTAGTTAGGTTTAAGTAGTTCTAAGTTCTGGGGACTTATGACCTCAGCAGTTGAGTCCCATAGTGCTCAGAGCCATTTGAACCAATTTTGAACTTACGATATCAGGGACTGAGTCCTCGTGAGAATGCTTAGGTCATCGGATGCCGAAAAGAGAAAGATACCAAATTTCTTCCAATTGAGGATCCATAATCGCGACGACGGGTGGTATCGTCAAATACCTATGCAATTTAAAATGAGCGCGAGGTTGGGATGCGAGTACTTAACGTCCGCAGACTGAGGACATACGTGGCTTAGTAGAGTAGCGTGTAGCAGCAGCAGTACACGTAACTGTAGATGACAGTTAACAAAACGTTTTATTTTGTGAATGGGTTTTATGTCATAGTAATTAGTACATATTTATTGTGCTTCGATAGTCATTTCTGTGTGCACGTGGACAGTGGAACACTTGGTCAAAGTATGGAGAGATGATAAGCTGGCCACATGTGTGTGAGAATGCGTTCCGTGCGCTGACGTAGCGCTCAGCGTGAAGTTGCGAGGTGCCTCCTGCGATGTATAACGCAGAACTTTTCCCGTATAAGCTCTTCTTTTATCGTGTATACTTAATTGTAATATCGTATGTACATTTTTTATCGTCTAGTTTTATAATATCATGTTCGTAAGAATAGAATGGATAGTGAGAACCACACGTAAGGATGTTTGATGAGCTTTCTGTTTCAGCATACAGAGACGCATCGCAAGTACCTTGCGGTCGGCGGAGAAGATATTCTATCTTTTCAAAGTAGTGCATGTACTGAAGCTGGTGAGGATTATTGGGAATGTCAGAAGCTGAGGCTAGGTTAACATCATCCGAGTATACAAAGTTAGGTACACGAACTTTGTTTTATGTTTAGGGTTCAAATTCGAGTCTTTTCGCGCGGCTCTCAAAGCTGACACTATTAAACTTAGTGTGAAAGATTATTTTGTATGTTAGAAGTTAACGGTAGTCTAAAATTCCACGAGTATACAAAGTCAGGTACACGAAAGGGTTTTTTTCTTTATACCGTTGACGTGGTTCGTTCAGTTGACACTAACCAACCTACTAAATAAGTAGGAGTTTCCCAAAGATCGGTGGGTATGTACATAACATATAATAATAATTGCATGTTCCGATAGTAAAGAAGGCACCTATCCGGCTTGGTACATCCTATCCGGCTTGGCACATAGCAGTCCAGTAATGCATGCCATCAAAAACTTATTGTTTTGCTTCGCCAAGTGTTTGAATTGACACCCATTTCACATCCATTTGATAGAGCTCGTTGACGAAAATTGCTACTGTGTAAGGCTAAATTTCTGTCAGCTGTCTTAATTCAAAGTGCCTTGTGAGTTTTCCAAGTTGGCATGTGTGACATATAACACTTTGATGAACATTATTGTGGTGTGAAGCTTATCTTCGTTTGACATGTGTTAACTCGATACGTCTTGTGTGTAATAGTATTTTCATTTGTGATGTACATCTCTGTGACGAAACGCGTAACAGTGTATTGTTTATTTTCGATTTTCCCACGCCTTGGTTTATTTTTCGTATGTCTGATGTAAATCTGTGATGTTATCACCTCGTCCACTGTGATTTGTGTACCTCAAGTACTGTTTACTTGCTTTTTTTGTTTATTTGTGCATCATTATCATGCTATTAGTGTAAGTAGCTGACTGAGGTTGGCACACTAGGGCACAACAAAAAATGAAATATCCTCATAAACCATCACGTTACTGAATGAAGTGTTAGTGTGACTATTAAGAAGTGAAAATTTTTCTACATCTCCATCTACATGACTACTCTTCAATTCACACTGAAGTGCCTAGCAGAGGGTTCATCGAACCATCTTCATACTGATTCTCTATTATTCAATTCCTGAACAACGAGACGGAAAAACGAACACCTATATCCCTCTGTGTGAGATATGACCTCTTATTTTACTATGATGATCGTTTCTCCCTATGTCAGTGTGAACAAAATATTTTCACATTCGGAGGAGAAAACTGGTGATTTAAATTTCGTGAGAGGATCTCGCCGCAACGAAAAACGCCATTGTTTTAATGATTTCGATCCCAAATCCCGTATCAATGTCCGTGACACTCTCACCCCTACTTCTTGATTGTAAAAATCAAGTTGCCCTTCTTTGAACTTTCTTGATGTACTCCGCTAATCCCATCTGGTAAAGATTACACACCACACACAAGTATTCTTAAAAGGACAGACCAGCATAGTGTAGGCTGAATCTTTAGTAGATCTATTGCACCATCTAAGAGCTCTGCCAACATAACGCAGTTTTTGGTTCACCTTCCCCACAATATGTTCAATATGTTCTTTCCAATTAAAGTTGTTCATAACTGTTGTAAGACGTCGTGGTCTCCTGACCTTCATTGCTCAACATATTTCGCCCTCACAATCGTATTCCGCACATCAAGGCGCTTCATTCGAACCCAAAGTCGATAAGATAAAGTCATTGTTGTATGAATTCATGCAAACGATATGCTAATAACAAGTAAGAGCACCGTGGTTGAAATACTCGAGGCTGGCGTACACACATACATTCCAGCCGCGACGGTGGTCGTAGGGGCTTTTAGTTCGGGAAACGCAAACCGCACGCCGGGGGGCCAGTCCCTTCAGCCGACGACTCAGCCTATCTATGTCGGCCGATGACCGCCCATAGAGCAGACAGCATTTGCCCGAGTGAAAGGAAGAACGACCCCGTGTTCGGCTTAAAAGCAAATTCCACTACATTGTGTGGTAGCGCCCAGCCTACGCATTCTTTACAAATATAGCACGCAGTTTCAGAGATTTTCACAGGGAGACAGCTATCGCAAACGCCGATGCTACAGATTACCGGATTGGTCGCCTTAAACGAAACGTCATTTCCCGTTTTAGAAGAGCAGTGCTGATTGGCAGACGATATTTCTGACGCCTTGAGCTGAAGGAGTAACAGAAGAGACTGAAAGATATACCCCTTCACGTCTGGCGTGGAGAGGGGCTGTTCCGTTGTCGCTCTTGGAGCGAGAACACGTAACGAGAGCGTGCGCACTCGTATGTGTACTCAAAGAGCGAGGAAAAAGTCTCTCCTCAGTACTTCACTGAGAGAGCACCTCTGTTGAGAGCGAATCGGAGTGCGACTCTATATTGAGTCCTTGCGATTAAGCATTGTTCACTGTGTTGGCCGCCACACTTATTGTGCGGTGTGAACGCACAGAGTTATAGTTAAACGCCTGCGAGCGAATTTTTGAGTGGCATCGCGGTGGACTGGTTATCTGACCGGTGTACCACGCCAATAGTTAGACTAGGGGCGAATAGGAGTCCTTGACTTCATCAAGGTGTAGGGAGAGTTTGATTGGCGAAGGTCAATCCAGATAGAACGAGAGTTACGATATTTGTCAGCAGCGAGCGGCGCAAACAGCAGTCATCGCAGCTTACGGTATTGTGCGCTACAGCTCTTGCGAGCCCCATATTTCCTCCACAACAGTACACTTCACTGCATTTCACACGCGACAGACTCGACCGTACCTAGCAACATTCTAACGGATAATTATTCAAATTGAGTAGGCGTGGCTCTCAGCCATTCTGCCAAGTCAATAACAATCTTAAACTTTGTATAGAAATTTCATTAGCGAATCCTATCCGTAAGAGGTAACATCACATTCCGAAAAGAACCTGGAAATTACTTGTTCAGTTCATAGCTAAAAGCGCCATTGTGATTTCTCAGAATTTTTGCAAAATAAATAATAATTTTCGTTAGTTTCATGTTTTTCTTACACTAACTAGCACTACTCCAGTACCCAAGTATCCCACTAGTTACGTAACAAATTTTGTGAATTTTTGTGTCATTTCCTTACAGCGGACGACTCCAGAAGATATTTATTGCTGAAAGTTTTTCAGGCATTTCTCTTTAGAAAGTTAGGAGCGTCTGTCTGACTTCTGTAGTAGTGTGGGGGTGGAAATTGCATCTTGCAGGAGCCACAGGGTAAAGAGTACATCTCAGATTAGTCCGTTGCGCAGAATGACATAATAGCACCCACGTCGCTCCCATTCTAATTCTTAGGTATTTAGTTGAACTTACGGCCTTTAGATTTGATTGATTTATTGTGTAACCGAAGTTTCACGGATTCCTTTAGCATCCGTGTGGATGATGACACACTTTTCGTTATTTAGGATCAACTGCCGCTATCGCACCCTACATGAATGTTATGTAAACCGTTTTTCAATTGTTTTTGAGCTTCTCGTGACTTTACTAGACTATAAACGACAGCATCATCTGCAAACAAACTAAGACGGCTGCTCAGATAGTCTCCTAAATGGTTTATATAGATAAGGAACATCAGAAGACCTATAAAACTACCTTCGGGAACGTCAGAAACCACTTGTGCTTTATTCGATGACTTTCGTCAATTACTACGAACTGTGACCTCTCTGACAATAAATCACTAATCCAGTCGCATAACTGAGATGATATTCCATAAGTATGAAACATGATTAGAAGCCTCTTACGAGGTACGGAGTGAAAAGCCTTCTGGAAATCTAGAAATACGGAATTAATTTAAAATCCCTTGCTGATAGCACTCAACACTTCGTGTGAGTAAAGAGGAAGTTATGTTTCACAAGAATGATGTTTTCTATATCTTTGTTTACTATGTGTCAATAAACCTTTCTCATCGAGGTAATTCATCATGTTCGCACACAATACATTTTCCCAAATCTTGCTTCATATCAACATTAAAGATATGGTTCTGTAATTTAGTGGATTACTCCTACAGCCTTTCTTGAATACTGATTCGACTTATGCAACTTTACAGTATTTTGGTACGGATCTTTCGTCGAATGAATTGTTAAGTGTAGAGCCATTTTATTAGCATACTATGAAAGGAACCTGTTTGGTACACAACATGGACGAGAAAACTTGCTTTTATTAAGTGATTTAACTTGCTTCGTTGCTCAGAGGATATTTGCTTCTAAGTTACTCATGTTGACAGCAGTTCTTGATAGAATTCTGTAGTATTTATTTCGTCTTCCTTGATGTAGGAATTTCGGAAAGCTGTGTTTAGGAACTCCGTTTTAGCAGCACTGACATAGATAGTGTTTCAATTACTATCGCGCAGAGAAACATTGATTGTGTCTTGCCGCTAGTATACTTTACATACGCCCAGAATCTCTTTTGATTTTTTTCCAGATTTGAAGACAAAGTTTCGTTTAGGAAACTATTACAAGCATCTCGCACTGAAGGCCGCTTTAAATTTCGAGCTTCTCTAAAAGGTCGACTATCTTGGAGATTTTGCTATCATTTAGATTTGGCATGATTTTTTAGTTGTTTCTGCAACAGTGTTCTGATCTATTTTGTGCACTATCGTGTGCCAGCTCCGTCTTTTGTTAATTTATTTGGTATAAATCTCTCAAAAGCTGTCGATACTATTTATTTGAATTCAAGCCACATCTGGTCTACACTTTCCAGTACATTGTCAATTTGGAAGCAGTAGAAATTGTCTCTCACGAAGACGTCTTGCAAATTTTTATCTCGATTTTTCAATAGATATACACTACTGGAAATGGAAAAAAGAACACATTGACACCGGTGTGTCAGACCCACCATACTTTCTCCGCACACTGCGAGAGGGCTGTACAAGCAATGATCACACGCACGGCACAGCGGACACACCAGGAACCGCGGTGTTGGCCGTCGAATGGCGCTAGCTGCGCAGCATTTGTGCACCGCCGCCGTCAGTGTCAGCCAGTTTGTCGTGGCATACGGAGCTCCATCGCAGTCTTTAACACTGGTAGCATGCCGCGACAGCGTGGACGTGAACCGTATGTGCAGTTGACGGACTTTGAGCGAGGGCGTATAGTGGGCATGCGGGAGGCCGGGTGGACGTACCGCCGAATTGCTCAACACGTGGGGCGTGAGGTCTCCACAGTACATCGATGTTGTCGCCAGTGGTCGGCGGAAGGTGCACGTGCCCGTCGACCTGGGACCGGACCGCAGCGACGCACGGATGCACGCCAAGACCGTAGGATCCTACGCAGTGCCGTAGGGGACCGCACCGCCACTTCCCAGCAAATTAGGGACACTGTTGCTCCTGGGGTATCGGCGAGGACCATTCGCAACCGTCTCCATGAAGCTGGGCTACGGTCCCGCACACCGTTAGGCCGTCTTCCGCTCACGCCCCAACATCGTGCAGCCCGCCTCCAGTGGTGTCGCGACAGGCGTGAATGGAGGGACGAATGGAGACGTGTCGTCTTCAGCGATGAGAGTCGCTTCTGCCTTGGTGCCAATGATGGTCGTATGCGTGTTTGGCGCCTGCAGGTGAGCGCCACAATCAGGACTGCATACGACCGAGGCACACAGGGCCAACACCCGGCATCATGGTGTGGGGAGCGATCTCCTACACTGGCCGTACACCACTGGTGATCGTCGAGGGGACACTGAATAGTGCACGGTACATCCAAACCGTCATCGAACCCATCGTTCTACCATTCCTAGACCGGCAAGGGAACTTGCTGTTCCAACAGGACAATGCACGTCCGCATGTATCCCGTGCCACCCAACGTGCTCTAGAAGGTGTAAGTCAACTACCCTGGCCAGCAAGTTCTCCGGATCTGTCCCCCATTGAGCATGTTTGGGACTGGATGAAGCGTCGTCTCACGCGGTCTGCACGTCCAGCACGAACGCTGGTCCAACTGAGGCGCCAGGTGGAAATGGCATGGCAAGCCGTTCCACAGGACTACATCCAGCATCTCTACGATCGTCTCCATGGGAGAATAGCAGCCTGCATTGCTGCGAAAGGTGGATATACACTGTACTAGTGCCGACATTGTGCATGCTCTGTTGCCTGTGCCTATGTGCCTGTGGTTCTGTCAGTGTGATCATGTGATGTATCTGACCCCAGGAATGTGTCAATAAAGTTTCCCCTTCCTGGGACAATGAATTCACGGTGTTCTTATTTCAATTTCCAGGAGTGTAGTTTTCGTTTCTGTTTGGTGAATTTCGTTGTTACGGTATTTAATCTCACTACGACAACACTGTGTTCACTAATCCCTGTGTCCGTTTTGATGCTTGTTATCAGCCCCGGATTACTGGTTGCTATGAGGTCAAGTGTCTTTCCACAGCTGTTTACTAATTGCTCGGAATAATTTTCCGGAATGCGTTTAGCACAATTTTGGATCATGTTTTCTAGTCACCACCAGGTATAGCTGTATGGGTCAGGTACATGTTTGTAATTAGACTCAGGTTTTCTTTGAACCTTTCAACAATTGAAACATCTCAGTTGGGGCGTCGATAAAATGACCCAATTGTTATTTAATGCCAGCTGCCAAGAATGACCTCTAATCATAGTAATTCACAGGAATTTTCTACTTCAATTTCGCTAGGAGATAAAATTCTTTTAACAGGAACAAACGCTTTACCGCCAATTGTATTTGGCCTATCCTTTCTGAACACCGTTAGGCCCTTCGCAAAAATTTCGGCTGAACTTATTTCCTGCTTTAGCTAGCTCTCAGTGCCTATAAAGAGTTGAGCGTCAGTACTCGCTATTAACGCTTGGAGCTCTGGCACTTTCCCCCACAACAGATAATTTACAACTATTGTACTGATGAAAGTGCCTGGCAGATTAAAACTGTGTGCCGGACCGAGACTCGAACTCGGGACCATGCCTTCGCGGTCAAGTGCTGTAGAGCACTTGCCCGCGAAAGGCAAAGGTCCCGAGTTCGAGTCTCGGTCCGGCACACAGTTTTAATCTGCCAGGAAATTTCATATCAGCGCACACTCCGCTGTAGAGTGAAAATTTCATTCTATTGTACTGATGGTTCCTAGCTCTACATTCTTCCTGTGTGCGGATGGCACCCTTTGAGGCTAAAGCCCTTTCTGTGTTTCCCCGAGACTCTGTGACAGAAAAAGCCCAGTCAACGTCACACAACCCACGCTACCCATGTAGCCGCCTTCTGCATGTAATGGACTCCTGACATGCTTAGCGGAATCTGAAACCCCACCACTCTATGGCACAAGTAAGGAATCTGCAGGCTTGCAGAATTGTCTGAGCCTCTGACTCAGGCTCTCCACTCGTGTCTTTAACTGAGGTCCGAAGTCCGCAATAGGTCCTGTCGATTATGGTGCAAATGGTGAGCTCTGCTTTCATCTCGCAAGGACGACTGGCAGCCTTTCCACCTCAGGTAAGGACTTGAGGCACCTCCAACTCGACCACAGGTGAACGGTCACTCTCCATGCGAGCAGTAAATGGGCTGACCACCAGTGCGGATTGATCAGTGGACTCGTGGGTCGTGATGGACGTCCGCTGGATCTCCACAGCCGGTCCACGACAGTGATGCCTATCCACTGCAGCTTCAAGCTGTGTAACCGAAGCCAACACGGCCTGGAGCTGAGATGAAGTGTCAAGAACTCAGCTCGCATCAGTTCCTCTTCACACTGAGGGCAGTGGAAAACTACATTACACAGCCAAACGATTATCGACATGGGCAGTGGAACTCTACTGGAGGCACATACGGAAAAGCACAAAGTATGTCTAGTAAATTAGATTAACACGTAGAGATTCAAAAAATAAACTACCAACGCACACTCATGAAACTACATAATCCACTTCTGTTTAGGAACTCGTAAAATGTCACATAAGTGATTATTTCCCTGTTGATGCTGCTTTTCTGTTTGCTATGTTCTTGCGACGGTCCAGGTGAACATAGTTGGAACACTCTGCCATGACTCTCAATCTGTCGTATCAAGAGGTGAAAAGACATGACAAGGAGCTGTGTGATACCTCTGCCAGTGCCCACTTTCGCAAATTCACAGCGCCATCGGCCCATGACGAAAGAAAAGCCAGACCCCACATCGTGACCAGACATGTGCCAATGACTGATAGATCCCTGCAGGCACTGGGACGGAGCATACACACCAAGTGCCAAGAATTCGTACAGCACAAAATCCCAAGAATTCGCACAGGGCGGCATTTAAAACTAAAAAAACTATGGAAGAATCATACTGATTAAAAAATATTTTCTCGACAGGAAGGAGGTTGATTATAGATCACGACCACTGCAGATTCTTACACAAAGCCAAAACATGAGACTGTCCAGATCTCAGTCTGAGATAACCGCTACAAAAGAGTGTTGTGTGGCTGCTTTCACAGTAAATAAGGAATGCAGGAAAACATCGGAACAATGATCGACCGTCGCTGGGAACGTCCTTGACACTGATGAGGTTAGAAAGAAGCTAACTCTTGAGTCATGCATCAGCCCACAAAATATAAGAATGTTGAATGTTGCACTGGGAGGCGTGATTATGAAACGGCGATCAGTCACTGGTTGGCGTTGTAAATTTAGTCTGCCAATGACAACACCGAGAGGAAGAAAAATTCGAGGACTCTGTAAAATGAGCAGAGTGATGAAAAGTGAAATGACAGTCGATGAGACAGCGTGGTAAAAGGAGGACTTGTGGCTCTTCCATTCATAGCCTACTTCGTCTGCTGACTTTGAATCTGATCCTGACTCCCATCCCAATATTCGTCGACGCTTTATGACTTATTCTGTTCTTGTTCCCTGTTAAATGGACGAATCCTTGGGAATGAAGCACTTGACTTAACATAAATTTCGTTGCCTAACATTCACCCTACGACACAACAATAATGCTTCTACAACCACAAAACCCACGTCAAATTGTCAACACCGTCTCCACAGACCGTTCCGGGCCCTCGCTGTACAGCCACCGGGCACCGGGGAGAGCAACCGACTCGTGCCGCACAGCTCCGAGGTGAAGTGCGTACCGACCCAGCACCTGCTGCCGACATCGCCAAACGACAAATAACAACGAAGAATGTTGAGGTAATATGTTTTCCTCCTCCTTTGCCCTAATAACCGAGTCATGCCCACCACTAGTCAAATCGGTCCTCAGATTTTTAATTTCTGTTTAGTTTTGTGTAAAGAGTAATGAAATAAATGCATTTATTTCATGTTTTAATCATCTAATCAATCTGTTCCATTCATACATCAACCCCTTATCTCATAACCTTTTACTGTTTGAGTTTGTTAAATTATTGATGTCACTTAATGGTTGGCTCTCAGAGCGGGGCTATCTCATTGGTAACTTGCATTCTAATCACATCACAGAGTTTTTTAAGGATTTACTAGAATACACTGACGAGCCGAAATCTTTCGAGCACCTCTTTAATAGTGTGTTAGTCCATCTTCAGAACGCAATACAGCTGCGATTCTACAGGGCATGGATTCAACAAGTCCTTGGAATTTTTGTAGTTTGATGTGGGACCTGGTGTCTACAAAGAGCTCACACGATTCCTTTATGACGTGGTCTGGTGGCGTGTAGGCGTTGAGATACACCCGAAAGCTTCCATGAATTTATTTCTTGTGGTTTAGATCAGACCAAAATTTCAGTATGAGTGCACTATCATGCACCTCAGATCACTGTAGCTCGAGTCTGACCTTATAAGAGGGACTATTATCACGCTAGGAGACGTCATCGCCGTTGAGAAAAGCATCAGGTATGACAGTATGCAGGTTGTCCGCAAATTTGCCACGCTGTTCGCAGCTGTCATCATGCCTCTGGGTATTATCACAGATTCTGTTGAAGCTCAGTTGCCAGCCTGCATTCGCGGAGTGGTGCATGTTTCGAATTGTCATTCGCTGAGATGACGCCATATCTGTTAAAGACCATCTACTTAGTGGAATAAGAAATGTGATTTATTCGACCAGTCGATACGTTTACATTGGTTTGCGGTCATATGTCGATTATCCCATGCACATAAACCTAATTTGGCTTCGTTATTGGATGAACAATGGCACACATATGAGTCGGTCTGCTACGAAGTCCCTTGTTCAACAATGTGTGCAGAACAGTGTGTTTCGAAACACTTGTTCCTCCATTAGCACTCTATTGTGTCGTCATATCTGCCATAGATCGCAGCCTATCCTACATTACTGAGTGGACAAATCTCCGAAGTCCATATTCTATGATGAGACGTGGACATTCATTCAACAGGTTGTTACCCAATAGAGGCTCACGACAGTAGCATGTGAACAGTTGACCAAGTTCGCCATTTCCGAGATACTTGTTCCATGGCGCCAGGCCAGAACCAGGTGCCCTTTGTCAAAGTTGCTTTTCCCCACTGTTGTCGGGAGTATTGTCATTCGTCTCTACCGCCCTTCCACACTTTTCTTACGGCGTCAAGTGCCCACAACTTCACCAGGCAGCAGTCTGCCTTCGAAGTGAAGTGGAAATAATGTACTGGTTTATCAGTGTAAATAAGCTTGGTAAAACATTCAGATGTTTGTGATGTTACTTGTGGAACACATCCACATTGCTACTCTGTACCAGGAAATGCACTGTGTGACCATCAGTCAGTTTAGTGGGTCCTCTTATGTATGGGAACTGCAGGTGAAATTTACGAGCACTTCCGCTTCCATAGGAAAAGATCGGTGGCGTGTTATTTTGGCTTGACGGGGCTCTTTCATACACTCCTGGAAATGGAAAAAAGAACACATTGACACCGGTGTGTCAGACCCACCATACTTGCTCCGGACACTGCGAGAGGGCTGTACAAGCAATGATCACACGCACGGCACAGCGGACACACCAGGAACCGCGGTGTTGGCCGTCGAATGGCGGTAGCTGCGCAGCATTTGTGCACCGCCGCCGTCAGTGTCAGCCAGTTTGCCGTGGCATACGGAGCTCCATCGCATTCTTTAACACTGGTAGCATGCCGCGACAGCGTGGACGTGAACCGTATGTGCAGTTGACGGACTTTGAGCGAGGGCGTATAGTGGGCATGCGGGAGGCCGGGTGGACGTACCACCGAATTGCTCAACACGTGGGGCGTGAGGTCTCCACAGTACATCGATGTTGTCGCCAGTGGTCGGCGGAAGGTGCACGTGCCCGTCGACCTGGGACCGGACCGCAGCGACGCATGGATGCACGCCAAGACCGTAGGATCCTACGCAGTGCCGTAGGGGACCGCACCGCCACTTCCCAGCAAATTAGGGACACTGTTGCTCCTGGGGTATCGGCGAGGACCATTCCCAACCGTCTCCATGAAGCTGGGCTACGGTCCCGCACACCGTTAGGCCGTCTTCCGCTCACGCCCCAACATCGTGCAGCCCGCCTCCAGTGGTGTCGCGACAGGCGTGAATGGAGGGACGAATGGAGACGTGTCTCTTTAGCGATGAGAGTCGCTTCTGCCTTGGTGCCAATGATGGTCGTATGCGTGTTTGGCGCCGTGCAGGTGAGCGCCACAATCAGGACTGCATACGACCGAGGCACACAGGGCCAACACCCGGCATCATGGTGTGGGGAGCGATCTCCTACACTGGCCGTACACCACTGGTGATCGTCGAGGGGACACTGAATAGTGCACGGTACATCCAAACCGTCATCGAACCCATCGTTCTACCATTCCTAGACCGGCAAGGGAACTTGCTGTTCCAACAGGACAATGCACGTCCGCATGTATCCCGTGCCACCCAACGTGCTCTAGAAGGTGTAAGTCAACTACCCTGGCCAGCAAGATCTCCGGATCTGTCCCCCATTGAGCATGTTTGGGACTGGATGAAGCGTCGTCTCACGCGGTCTGCACGTCCAGCACGAACGCTGGTCCAACTGAGGCGCCAGGTGGAAATGGCACGGCAAGCCGTTCCACAGGACTACATCCAGCATCTCTACGATCGTCTCCATGGGAGAATAGCAGCCTGCATTGCTGCGAAAGGTGGATATACACTGTACTAGTGCCGACAGTGTTCATGCTCTGTTGCCTGTGTCTATGTGCCTGTGGTTCTGTCAGTGTGATCATGTGATGTATCTGACCCCAGGAATGTGTCAATAAAGTTTCCCCTTCCTGGGACAATGAATTCACGGTGTTCTTATTTCAATTTCCAGGAGTGTAGTTTCACCGTGACTTGAGACGATGTACAGTTTTACGAATGATGAACCTGACGTGACAGTTATGTCTTTCGATTACAAGATAACCAGATGTCATTCATTACATATCTTACAGATAAGGACGGGTCCAAGTGATGGCTCCGCAGAAGAGACAAAACGTGAAGAACTTTTCCAAGAAAATCCTGCGGTATGGAAAATTAACAAGTACTTAGTATGAAATAATGATATAGCTCTGAAAGCGATGAAGGGCTCCAAATTGCTTTTACAAATGAGAACACTATGTAAATAAAGTAAATAATGTCTTTGCTGTTAACATCTTTAAGAATGTGACCAGGAACCTTATGAATAATGTTAATGCCGTAATTATAAGTGCTGTACTGTTCTCTCACATATTTTCATAGTGATCTGAGACGTAATTTGAATGTACAATTTTACGAATGATGTATCTGACGTGAGAGTCACATCTTTCGATTACAAGGTAATAAGATGTTATTCACTACATATCTTACAGGTAAGACCGGATCAAAGTAATGGTTTCCCAGAAAACAACTGACGTGAAGAACTTTTCCAGGAAAATCTTTTCGTTTGGCAAATTGAGAATTACTTAGTATGAAATAATTATATAGCCCTGAAAGCGACGAGAAACAGAAAGACCTTAAGCAGCTTTTAATAATGAGAGCAACTCTGTAAATGAAGCAAATGATGTCTTTGCTCGTAACACCTTTATGAATATGATGAGGAGCCTTAAGAATAATTTTAAAACGGCAATCATAAAGGCCGTAATATTCTCAAATGAGAACCGGAAATTATCATAAAAATGGAATAGTTGCGAAATAGAAATTAATCTAGCAACGCACGTGTAGGCGAGAAGATACGACAAGAGGCATTAGGAGAATCTAATGAGAATATCAAAAGTATTAGGTGAATAGAACAGAAGACAATTTCTGCAAATATAACACAACAGATTCTACTAGACATTTAAATCCAGAATTATAGGATACGAACCACGAAACTTGTGTTTCAGAAAAAGAATGGAGAACATGCTGTGAACAACAAAGAGAACTGTGAGACTGGCGAAAAACTTCACTGAAATATTAAATGGTGCTGAACTGTCAGAACGATCCCAAAGCTGCCTAGAGATCAAGGGAAATGATAATTCAAAAGGACCAGGCGCATTAGAGATCAATACACAAATCATCAAAACTTATAAACGTTGGAAAAGCAAGTGAAGGTATCGTCATCGCTGAATCGCTAAAGGAAGCTCGTCCGAATACCATAAGAGAAATAACAAATATCACGCAAGACACATGGCAGACCGAATTAATTTGAAGACTGGAAGTGTGCAGTTATACAAACTGTAGACGAGAAATGGTATAGGATCTATTTTTTACAGTTTCAGAGGGGTTGCTTTACTGCCCAAACACACACAAAATTCTGTCACATTGCTTTCTATATGGAACATAATTCCAATTGGAAAACGAGGTAGAAGAATATAAGGAATGTTTCATACCTCGTAGATATATTGGGCTGAACAGATACTTAGTTTAAAGACAGTCCTGAGATACCAAAAATGTTCAAATGTGTGTGAAATCTTATGGGACTTAACTGCTAAGGTCATCAGTCCCTAAGCTTACACACTGCTTAACCTAAGTTATCCTAAGGACGAACACACACACCCATGCCCGAGGGAGAACTCGAACCACCGCCGGAACCAACCGCACAGTCCATGACTGCAGAGCCCTTGACCGCTCGGCTAATCCCGCGCGGCCCCTGAGATACGAGAAACAGAAATACCTTACGCAGCTTTGGAAATTTTAAGTAGGCACACAACTCTATAAGCAGACTATCACCCATCCAAGAACTGGGAGAGAGGGGTTTCGACGAAAAAACAGTGAACATTATCAGACGTTAACAAATACCAAACACAAAATTAAATCCAAGGGAAAGTTACCAGAGTCCTGTGAGATTAGAACAGGAGTGAGATAGGGCGATGGTATTTCACCAGTATTATTGAACATAATATTTGACAAAATTGTGTGGGAATGGGAAAAAGAACTGTTCATACAGGTACTTTATAAACTTATCAAACTAGGAACGAGAACCAAAGTACTAGAAGATGAAGGTTTCTCGGGTCTCCATCCGAGTGGTAGCGTTGATATAGACGTTTCAGGAAGTTTCATAATACCCGTCTTATGGCGAAGGCAGAAGATGGGTAGTGTGACACTTCCCAAAACATCTGTGTCAACACTTTCACCCGGCTGGAGACCCGAGAAACCTTCTTCAACAGTATACGCCAGGAAAGCCTACAGTCACATAAAATACTAGATGTTGGCAGTCTGGCATTATCTGATGAACCCAAAATATTCACATGTGACACAGAGACGGCAGTAAAGCAAATTGACGTGCTGAAAGAGAAGACTGAAAAGTTTCTACTCCAGATCTCCTTAGAGAAAACAGAATACATTTCAAACCAGAAAGCTGCACCAAAGAAGATTATGACAAAATGTGGTGACTTCAAGAGCGTTCAGAAATTCAAGTATCTTGGGGAGATGATACATGTAAATGGGATAGAGAAAGAAGTTCACGAACAGAGACATCAAAAGGAGACAAGAGCACTGCCAAAGACTGGAAACGTCTACAATAGTCCATGCCCACAACCACCCAACGTAAAAGTGAGACATTACAACACTGTCATCGAACGTTAAACCTTATACAGATCAGAAACGTCGGTCATGGGTTGGAAATGTCATATAGAAAATGTTAAGAAGCTAGAGAGGACAATCATCAGGAAAATTCTAGTGCTCAGCAACATAGAAGAACGTTACAGATTGCAGAGAAGTCAAGAGACCGAACAGATATCTAACATAGTCGTCAAGAAACCTCAACTGACATGTCATGAGAATGCCAGGCACCCAACGAACTAAACACATCTTCGAGTACACAGAAAGTATTAAGAACATAAAGTGGGTGATCGAAGTCAGAAAAGACCTGTGGGATGCTTACATAATAAACTCAGATACACAAGTTACAAATGGTTCAAATGGTTCTAAGCACAATGGGACTTAACATCTGAGGTCATCAGTCACCTAGACTAAGAACTACTTAAACCTAACTAACCTAAGGACATCACACACATCCATGCCCGAGGCAGGATTCGAACCAGAGGCGCGGTTCCGGACTGAAGAGCCTAGAACCGCTCGGCCACAGCATCCGGCTAGAGTAATACAAAGGACTTTACACATTTCGTATGATATAGAAATTTATTGAGATAAATTACAGAATCGGTAGATGTGTCATTTTGTAGCAAACAACATAAAGATTGATTCGTGTTGTGCATCAGTGCCCCATTCCGTCACCAGGAGCGCCGGCATAGCGCACAGTTGAAATGGCTACTTTCACTGGAGTGGAGCGTCCTCGCCGCGTGTTTTGGTTCCATGAAACGAACTCTGCAATAACTGTTCGATCAAAATTTCACATCAAAAACACAAAATAACCCCCAAGCAGGCCTAGAACAATACGTAGAGATGGGTTGTTCACTGTGACATGGCGAATCATCAAGTCGCTCACGTGTTAATGATCAAACGGTCACTGGTATAGTGTATCTGGATATGCTTGAAAACCTTTTAATCCGACAGATCGGTAAAGATGACAGAGGTGGATGGTTTACAACCAGAAAGACGATGCATCACCTCATTTCCTCACGGAAGTTGGAGGTTTCCTTTTTCCTCGACAATCGCTTCCCAGGTCGGTAGATTGACCGTGAAGGACCAAGCCCATGGCCACCTCGCTCCCCACACTTGACACCACTGGTTTTCTTTCTCTGATGTTTCATTAAAGATCGTGTGTATGTTACTAAACAGTTTAGGTGGCCTGAAAATTAGAATCCATGCTGTCATTGCACTAGTTACCCCCAATTTGCTCCAATGACCGTGAGAAGGAATTTATTACCGGTGGGATGTTCGTTATATCTCAAATGGTAGTTACATAGAACCAAAAGACACTTGACACTTTTATGTGAGACCTGAGGTTATTTGCTGTAAATGACACATCTACCAATTTGATAAGTTATCTCAATAAATTTATTAATACTTGCGAAATAGTGGAATGATAACAAACTATTGAGACTGCGTCAATATAAAATGCAAGTAAATATGCTGTTTAGTTTTTCTAATATTAATAATAGAAGATAATCATTTTGGCGCGCAGCTTTCGAAAACAGCAGCCAGTCGCGGAGAATGACCACAATTTAGGCGGTCTCGCTCACGATACCTGTACCGAACACCACATTACGCCATCTTGCCTCAACTGCCTTCTCAGCTGCTCTAAGGAGAGCTTCTTGTTGCTGAATATGATGGCAGTAAAGACAGATATATTGCAAGACGCTGCCGAAATTAGCATTTATCCGTCAGTTGCCTGAGGGAATCTAGTAGAACATATTTACATAAACAAAAGCTTTAACTGAATCGGACATAACCCACTCGCATCATATACCATATTTATTTCGCTATAAGCCCACAATATACCAATCTGAATGTTGTGGACGGAGAATAAATATTTGAATTAAATTATCCATATATTTTGTATGCTGGCTACTATCAGGAAAGCAGTAATTCCGTTATCATACATATTTGCAAACTTGCCTGACGTAGACTTGTCTCGACGGCATGATCACTTGTGGACTTCGTTCCACTTTTAGTCAAAATAAAAAAAAAAAATCGAAGAAAGTCGGTTAAACATTTTGTGAAATGATTTGTGTAAAAGTAATAAATAAAACAGATTAGAGAAATATTTTATGCATCTCATTAGGTATACATGATTTTGAGCATCATTCTAAGGCATGTCAAACGTTTCTCTGCTCTGTTTCTTACTTTTAGACATATATTTTACAAAACAATTGACACACGTTTCCTTCCATTTTTTTATTTTAAAGTTTTATTCAAAATGTGTGATCTTACTGACAGCTAATTAGCTTTCATATTGTGTTCTTTTCTACAAATGTTTTTAGTTTAGTACTGATTCGAAGGAAGTCACTTAGATGCTTAAATATTACGCGAAAGCAACTTTTTACGAGTAAAATATCTAGGCCTTGAAAGGATAAAGTTTTTGACAGCTCATTTGGATGATGGTGAAGTCGTGATTTTGAAAAAAAAAATATTTTGGCTCAAAAATGGATAACGGTGCATATCCCGTCCTGTAAAAATTTTTTGATCATTTTTTCGAAAGTTTTGAAGTTGGAATTTTTCTATTGCAAACCATACCTTGGACTCATTCGGATTTAAATACATTGCTATAGGATCGATTATATTGTAAGGTGTCAGGCAAATCCAACACCTTCCATGAGAACCCTGACATGATAAGCAAATGCAGTAGTATGTCACATAGCTCCGAATAAATCGTGACATTAAATTAACCAAAGTAATACGAGTAACGAGTGAGCAAATGGAATACCACAGACTAACACAAGAATGCCTAAATGCATGTCATACCTTCCCACCGTGAGACAGACGCAGTTCTGAGGGGAGAAACGAGAACAGAAGCCGAGAGCAGAACCGTGTTAAGCTGGAATGCCCTACGATAAGGGACGGACACCCACGTCGCCAGCTAACCGCTAGGACCACACCCCAGCCGCAAATTTTAGCGTGAGACTTTGTCGCGTCTCTGTTACGTCAGGACCACCCCCCAGCAAATGTTGCAAACTTTAAAAACATTGCCCTATCACGAAAAGTATAACGTTTCTCATTGGATAGACAGAATTTTTGTAGGCGGAGCTTAAGGTTAACATTGAGACCCTGATTGGTCAGATGAAAACACAGCCAGATAGTTTTTGTTTTTAACCAACTTCGGTAAATTGTAGTAAGGAGAAGTTAGGAAAGAGTTGCTTCCGAGACGGCGAGGTGAGCGGAGCTGTGCTGCTCGCCGCCCCCTGACGAACACCGACAAGGTAATGAACGCACGCGAAGCCGCATAACAGTGCATAAAGCTTCACTCAGAACTGCAGAGGTCTCATCTGTTACACCCCCTTTTTGCGTAATACTAGTGTCGATCGCCAATTAAAGCTCATGGTGTTCACATTTGCCACTTGAAGTAAAAATTTGAAACGCGATGATTTTTCTGTTACATAGTTATTGAGAAGCCACATCAGCCACTGTAATTTACGAAAAGTTAGATAAGTAATTAAAGATAATTGAGGGTCACTGTAGACCATTTTGATAGTTTTCTCTTCTGTGAAACTTAATTTAAACGTAGATTATAGATGTGATATGGCATAGGTCATCCTTCGATCCATTGTAGAACTTGGAAACCTGTTCAGGGAATATTCGTTCACATTTTTGTTGAATGCAGTTGGTTTTTACCAAACTGTATTAAAACATTTCCTTTTATCAATAGTGCAATTTATAAACGATGTTTTGTGAGTAGAATAAAATTTCCAATGGTAAACTTAACTGCTTCTTCGACGTTATTTTACCAGCCAACTAAAAACAGGAAAGCCTTGAACCCCTTCCACTAAGTTTAGTTATTATTAAGATTCTTTTACAGGGAGTGCAGTGGAGCTGACGCTGAAATCATTAAGTATTTGGTTATATCATCGCTAGTCTCACTGAACTCTTCTGAATTCTACATGTCATGTATGGTCTGGCGTCTCCTTACCAGCAACAGGTCCCAGGTTCAAACTAGTCAGTTCCCTAAAAAAAACCCGCTCAGAGCGTCGTTGCACGAAAGTGGTAGGGAGACACGATATAGAACAAACAGACACCACGCAGAATGTTAGAATATTTATTCTAATTTTGAATGCTCGGCCCTCCGTGCAATGCGTATCTTTTTCAAACGTGTATAGCCAATGAAATATTTCCCTCAGAAAGCTCTTATTTGTACTAATCACCATAGCTGGAAATTATGCTTCTTTCGATGTACCACACAGGATACAATAACGGAAATAGGAGCAATGGCAGAAGCGGCGTCTATATGACTCCCCTAAAATAATTACGCGTGTGTCGAAGAAACTTCAGACAGGTGTTGCTGGAGAAGTACATGGGTTAGAGAGCTGTGGTTTGAAATGTCGTGTAGAGGAAGGTCTGCCGCATCGTTCGAGATTACACAAAGAAGTGTAAGAGTTCAGTCTTGTAGATGGGGACAGTTAAATACTCCTACGAGAAATTGGTCTCGCGAAACGGGCAGATTTCGTCGCGTTTGAAATCTAGAATCGGCCAAAATCAAAGATATTGCACTCGACATAAACGAGGAATGCTCTATCTGTCGATTTATGGCTGTTACTGCTCTCTATAGCCTACAGTACTGAAAATATGAGGGCTCGAAGCGGCCATGCACACTTGACAGCTTGGCGAGAATCGCAAAATATTCAAACTGGCATACCCGGAAAAATAATAGTCGTAGAGAGCTCTAGTTTGCACTAGTCGACAAATTTTTTAATTATACGTCTTTCGACGTGAAGAGTTTCGTAGTTTTCAAAAGCTAGTGTTTGTTGTTCTCCAAATGTCCTAAATTAAGAACCTGTATCGGAGGAAGTCATTTGAGAAATAAAATGTCGCACCAATACAACATTTTATGTGCAAAATATCTACGCCTTGAAGATATGAACTTTTTGGCAACTCGTTTGCCTTTATAGTGTCTTCTGCTCTCGAAATGTCCTAAATTTAGTACTTCATTCGAAGGAAGCTTTTTTGACAGTTGAATACTACATCATTGTAACTTTGTATGCGCCAAATAGCTAGGTCTTGAAGAAATGTACTTTTTTACACTTCACACACATTACATAGCTAGCTGCTATTGTTCGTGAATTATTTCAATTTTCCTCTCAAATCCGTATTATGTTTTTCATAATTTCAATGATTACTTTAAAGGAAATAATGTTTTTTTTTTTTTTTTGCAAAACTTTTTTCCCTTTTGTCCATTTCAGACTTTTTGTTTGGCTCTGAAAATCTGGACAAAAACTGTTCCTCACTTAACTAATTAACTTTTTAAATTACGCAGATTACATTCAAGCAAATAAATCCTTTTTTGCAAAACTAGCCTTCACAATGGTCAGTTTGTTCATTTTCACTCTTCATTTGGCTTTGAAAATTCCGTAATTAGTCACTGGGTAATTTATGAGGATCTTGCTCTCGCTCCGCTCAAACGTTTGACCAACTGTAAGTAAATATGTAAGACCGTGCAATCCCCCCTTACAACGAAGGACACGAGCTATTGGCCTCTAGAAATTGCTGGTTACTCTCATTAGTAAGAGATGACCAGATAGCAAGAGAAAATAAGACGAGAACCTTATAGGAGGATAGAATCTGCAAACTGCGCATGTACAGTTCTTGCTTTTACTGTTGTTGCTCAATACAACTTGACTCTCTGTTCGATAAAAACTTTCTTCTACATAAACTTTATTACCCTTTAGAGTTGGAGGAGTGCGCAGAATACTTCACTTGAATTTGAGATGAGTATAGTATAAAACCCTGTCAGGTAAACCCTATTTATGTTTTCTTAGTTTTCGTAAATTATGTCTGCAGAATGTCAGAATTTCTTCCTCGATATAACAATGGCCAATTTTCTTTCTCATCCTTATCCATTCGTGTCCAGCGCTTTTTCTCCAATGACTCCGATGTCTAAAGGACGTTCAATGCTAATCTTCTTTCTTTCCTTTTCCCTGTGACAACTGTATTCACCCTTTGCGTTTTTACCGTGCCATATGGCCCCGTGGTTAGCACACAGGGCTCGCATTTGGGAATACGTCGGTTCAAACCTCTTCCGGCCATCCAGGTATAGGTTTCCCCTAATTCCTCTAAATCACCCAAGGAAAATGCTGGGGTGGCTCCTTTGAAAGAGGTACTGCACATTTCCTGCCCTGTCTTTTTATAAGACGAGCTTGTGTTCCATCTCTAATGACCATACTGTCAAAAGAACGTTAAACCCTAAATTCCTTTCCTTTTTTCATTTGTTCGAGATGGCAGTGGGAGACTCAACTTGGTTTAGCGCTAAATTCTATTAACAAATCTGTGTTTATTAGCATCTCCTTTTGACAATCTATGATAGCTTGAACTCAATATTCGCAAAATTGGTAGCTGTAGTTTCTGAGAACTTCATGTTACTTCAGTTGCCTATGTTGTAGGTCAGTATGTTACTCTGCTGGCGTTCCCACCACATGTTGCTAAAGGTTATGAAAATTAGTGTAAATTCCCTACTAAGTTCTCGTTTTTCACTGAAAGTTATGGTTAATTTTGTTCACCACCTTACAATACCTGCACTGTAACACAATTTTAACTTCGTTGCATGCATAACGAGTGGGAATATAAATATAACAGACCACTGCAATTCGGGGTTCCATGCTCCCAAAGACGGCAAGTATTGTAACCTGTCGTCGATAGTTTTATGTACGAATATTAGCAAATTCAAGAGATCTGTGATATAATTTACTAAGAAATACTTTTAAGGCAGACACTATTTAGTGTATCAGGATATGACGAGGAGTCCGTTTCCAACAGTTCGCAGTTGATGTTACATTCCAGTCGTACAAGCTGAGTGAGATGAAGCAGACGTTAAGGTTGTTGACTCGCATTCGGGAGGAGTTGGATAAAATAAACGTTAAACAGGCAAATTTAAAATTCACTGGTTTCCCCAAATCGTTTTAGGAGGATCCAGGAACGATTTCTTAATAGGGACATGTTCGATATTTTTTGCTATTCTTGTCCAACTTGAGCATTTTATCCGCCTCCATTGACTTCGACGTCATTGGGACTATAATTCCGAATGATATTTCCTTTCCTATCAGATCATAAAAACACAACATTGCCCTACGAAGGCTGATCACATGATATCACTTGCTCAACTGATTTACATTGGTCCAGTCTGATACGTTGGTCGCATTCGCTCACCCTGCAGTTGGTCTTCTGCCTCGCGTTGATGTCAGGGAGGATTCGGTGGACAGTGTCGAAGTCACGCCACTGCAGGTTAGTTCCGTAACCCTTCCGCAGTTTTACCACCTTCAGCTCGTCTGGACCGTGTTATTGGTCATTCAGCCAAGTACATAATCAGCACATCGCCTCAGTGGTCCTATTTTCCATATTGGTTACTTCCAGTCAGTTGTGGAGCATTGCGAATTCAAAAATGGTTCAAATGGCTCTGAGCACAATGGGACTTAACATCTGAGGTCATCAGTCCCCTAGAACTTAGAACTAATTAAACCTAACTAACCTAAGGACATCACACACATCCATGCCCCAGGCAGGATTCGAACCAGCGACCGTAGCGCTCGCGCGGTTCCAGACTGAAGCGCCTAGAACCGCTCGGTCACATCGGCTGGCCATTGCGAATTCGTCTTGGACATATGAATGGATTCACCCCTGATGAGTGCAAAGCGGTATGAAGAGCGAGCTACGCCCACACCGTTACGATACAGACTTAAATTTTCTATAGTGTAACAATGCTGCACTTCGCTTGCGCTATCCTCCTTACAATAACAGACAAAATAATGCTAAAATGAGGTTTGTACAACAGGATACAAGCCGACAGATATGAATTTAGTGGAAAACCCATGTAGAAGACAAATTTTCTCGTAAACCCAACGGAAGGGTAGGATAAATGTGTAGTCTGTCTTCTACCTAATGCATCGAAACAAATATTTTAATCCTAGTAGAGTATGAATAACTGTTACCGAGAGTGCGTCACACTTTTCTTATCCTACTATTAACACTCACATGTCTTAGTAGCTAAGTTCACGAACTCATTTTAGTACTGTGGCATCATATCTCTATGTTGCCGTTTACAATTCTGTTGGTGGAATAAATTTTGAACGTCTTTATTTGTTAGGGCGTGGGGTGTGGGAAAAGACGCGCATAATTGTTGTTGACTAAACTGTGTTCCAAATTTCTGGCTTAAAACCTAAATCTTTCCGCAGTTTGGCATGTAGCGAGAGTGTGTGACTGATGGAGAAGCCGGCTATTTGTTTGAGTCATCGCCAGGTTTCACTCCCCCATTACCTTCCACCTCTGCCCCCCCTCCCCCCCCCCCCTGTCTGTCTTTGTGTATCTCTCCCTCTCTCTCTTTCTCTCTTCCATCGCAATTTCCGAAAATCTGAACAAGGATCTATTCCCTTTTAAAATGCTTCAAATGGCTCTGAGCACTATGGGACTTAACTTCTAAGGCCCTAAGTCCCCTAGAACTTAGAACGACTTAAACCTAACTAACCTAAGGACATCACACACAGCCATGCCCGAGGCAGGGTTCGAAACTGCGACCGTAGCGGTCGCGTGGTTCCAGACTGTAGCTCCTAGAACCGTTCGGTCACCACGGCCAGCTATTCCATTTTAAACATTCAGCATAGTTACGTACACTGAACAGTTGCACTTGATTCTCGCACACCTTCTGAAAATATTGTAATCTAGAGAGTTACTTTGTACATAAAATTTCTGATATAATATTTATTGTTTTTAATGAATTCTTCTCCCGGTCTCCATATATGTTTTACATTTTTCAGTTAAATTTTACTCAGAAATTTAAATCAGAGCAGTAGCTGTCACTTTACCCAATGAATGTCATATTCAATAATTTCAGACTCAAGGGACTTACTTAGACAGGAATACCTCCTAAAAAAATATGTTGAGAGTAAAAGTCAACAAAACTGAACGGAATAATGGCATTTGAATTCCTTAAAGTTTTTTGTGATGGTCATAAATTGCATCCTCCCCCTCCCTCCCGGTAGATAGGGCGTTAATTTGCTAATAGATATTTTCAGGTTCTTGACCATACTTATATATCAGCACCTGTTTAAAAGGCATCTTGTTAACATAAATCAACAACTAATTAATTTCGTTTACTTTTTAATTATTTTAGGGTGATCATAAAGTACCCCATCTTGGTAATGTGTGTTATGAAAAGTGCGTTGATGTTGCTAGGATTATTACACAATATCAATGCCTCTCATGAAGACAGCCAACATGTGTGTTATAATAAAACTTCAGATTAGCTAACTAGTCTCACACACAATATGTCACGGGCTCGGTACAGATCACAGTTAATGACATTTCTGACAGCCGTCCTGCGGGTGGAAGCCGTGAAGCACAGCTATGGATAGCCTCCCCGTTGCGCCGCGATAACTGCGTCACCTGTAGGGCCAATCGATAATCGATTGTCGGCGGAGGCACGAGAGCAGAACCTAATAGTCATTAGGAGGTGTGCTGCTCCCGGGATTATGTGAACCTTCAGCTGACTTTGTACCGCTCCTGAATGTGTAGCTCCAAACAATCATTACTTCAATTGTGATTTTCGTGTTCTGAGCAACGGACAAGCTTTTGATAATGTTGACTGGAATACTCTTTTTGAAATTCTAAAGGTGGCAGGGGTAAAATACAGGGAGCGAAAGGCTATTTACAATTTGTACAGAAACCAGATGGCAGTTATAAGAGCCGAGGGACATGAAAGGCAAGCAGTGGTTGGGAAGGGAGTAAGACAGGGTTGTAGCCTCTCCCCGATGTTATTCAATCTGTATATTGAGCAAGCAGTAAAGGAAACAAAAGAAAAACTCGGAGTAGGTATTAAAATCCATGGAGAAGAAATAAAAACTTTGAGGTTCGCCGATGACATTGTAATTCTGTCAGAGACAGCAAAGGACTTGGAAGAGCAGTTGAACGCAATGGATGGTGTCTTGAAGGGAGGATATAAGATGAACATCAACAAAAGCAAAACGAGGATAATGGAATGTAGTCGAATTAAGTCGGGTGACGTTGAGGGTATTAGATTAGGAAATGAGACACTTAAAGTAGTAAAGGAGCTTTGCTATTTGGGGAGCAAAATAACTGATGATGGTCGAAGTAGAGAGGATATAAAATGTAGACTGGCAATGGCAAGGAAAGCGTTTCTGAAGAAGAGAAATTTGTTAACATCGAGTATAGATTTAAGTGTCAGGAAGTCTTTTCTGAAAGTATTTGTATGGAGTGTAGCCATGTATGGGAGTGAAACATGGACGATAAATGATTTGGACAAGAAGAGAATAGAAGCTTTCGAAATGTGGTGCTACAGAAGAATGCTGAAGATTAGATGGGTAGATCACATAACTAATGAGGAGGTACTGAATAGGATTGGGGAGAAGAGGAGTTTGTGGCACAACTTGACCAGAAGAAGGGATCGGTTGGTAGGACATGTTCTGAGGCATCAAGGGATCACCAATTTAGTATCGGAGGGCAGCGTGGAGGGTAAAAATCGTAGGGGGAGACCAAGAGATGCATACACTAAGCAGATTCAGAAGGATGTAGGTTGCAGTAGGTACTGGGAGATGAAGAAGCTTGCACAGGATAGAGTAGCATGGAGAGCTGCATCAAACCAGTCTCAGGACTGAAGACCACAACAACAACAACGAGCAACGGACTCGAGAACAGAAAGCTTATGTGCTTATTAAATTCATCTGACTTTGAACGACTCATGTTGTATAAGTTAATTTTGAGGCACATATTTGATATAACAATGTTCACAATCGATTTTCTGGTAGCGGAAACCAAGTAGGATGGTGATCTGCTTTTATCCACATTTGCATCGTTCTATACAGTGTATTGTTTAGCACATGTGTCTGTCTCCCCAAGCTAAATGTCCTATGTGTCTTAGCCTCTGTCGTGAAGCTACTTTTAATATCATTCCTCCTGTGCTCAAGAATTTTCTATTGTTATACGTGTGTATAAAAATCAGTGTCTTTGTTAGTTACAGCGGGTTGGTTCCAGTAACTTGTCACTATATTAATTATGTGACACACAGAACATTAGTTGAGAAAGACACCAAAGGTGATATAAGTGAATGACCTATCTAATTTAGCCAGGAGATGCGTAAAATCTTGGTGCGGCACGGGTGAGCATAAGCAACTTGGGGACCCGTTGTGTGTCTTACTCAATATGCATCCCGTACAGATGCAAAATCTCGTGCACATGGCGTAGTGCTGCGTTTTGTTGCCAAGAAAAGTACATTACACTACATGTAACCCCATTAATAAAGTGTTTCGGTCGCGATTTGTTCGGTGGAAACAGTTATCTTTCCAAGACGAACTGCATACCATCAATGAAGAACCATTCGATCAAGTCGAGGCTAGCAATTTCTATGATCGGCGCGGAAGTACTCTCTAGGCGACAAATTCAGTGTGATACCAACAAAGAACGCCCCCATGAACCATGGACCTTGCCGTTGGTGGGGAGGCTTACATGCCTCAGCGATCTAGATAGCCGTACCGTAGATGCAACCACAACGGAGGGGTATCTGTTGAGAGGCCAGACAAACGTGTGGTTCCTGAAGAGGGGTAGCAGCCTTTTCAGTAGTTGCAGGGGCAACAGTCTGGATGATTGACTGATCTGGCCTTGTAACA
Source organism: Schistocerca nitens (assembly GCF_023898315.1). Lineage (NCBI taxonomy): Eukaryota > Metazoa > Arthropoda > Insecta > Orthoptera > Acrididae > Schistocerca > Schistocerca nitens. Next base: position 510,695,128 of record NC_064616.1, on the reverse strand, counting down.
ATACTAACCAGAACGGCCTTGCTGTGCTGGTACTGCGAACGGCTGAAAGCAAGGGGAAACTGCAGCCGTAATTTTTCCCGAGGGCATGCAGCTTTACTGCATGATTAAATGATGATGGCGTCTTGGGTAAAATATTCCGGAGGTAAAACAGTCCCCCATTCGGATCTCCGGGCGAGGAATACTCAAGAGGACGTCGTTATCAGGAGAAAGAAAACTGGCATTCTACGGATCGGAGCGTGAAATGTCAGATCCCTTAATCTGGCAGGTGGGTTAGAAAATTTAAAAAGGGAAATGGATAGGTAAAAGTTAGATATAGTGGGAATAAGTGAAGTTCGGTGGCTGGAGGAACAAGACTTTTGGTCAGGTGAATACAAGGTTATAAATACAAAATCAAATAGGGGTAATGCAGGAGTAGGTTTAATAATGAATAAAAAACTAGGAGTGCAGGTAAGCTACTACAAACAGCATAGTGAACGCATTATTGTGGCCAAGAAGGCACGAAGCCCACGCCTACTACAGTAGTACAAGTTTATATGCCAACTAGCTCTGCAGATAACGCAGAAATTGATGAAATGTATGATGAAATAAAAGAAATTATTCAGATAGTGAAGGGAGACGAAAATTTAATAGTTATGGGTGACTTGAATACGATAGTAGGAAAAGGGAGAGAAGGAAACGTAGTATGTGAATATGGATTGGGGGCAAGTAATGAAAGAGGAAGCCGCCTGCTAGAATTTCGTACAGAGCACAACTTAATCATAGCTAACACTTTGTTCAAGAATCATAAAAGAAGGATGTATATATGGAAGAAGCCTAGAGATATTGAAAGGTTTCAGATAGATTATATAATGGTAAAACAGAGATTTAGGAACCAGGTTTTAAATTGTAAGACATTTCCAGGGGCAGTTGTGGACTCTGACCACAATATATTGGTTATGAACTGTAGATTAAAACTGAAGAATGGTTCAAATGGCTCTGAGCACTATGGAACTTAACAACTGAGGTCATCAGTCCCCTAGAACTTAGAACTACTTAAACCTAACTAACCTACGGACATCACACACATCCATGCCCGAGGCAGGATTCGAACCTGCAACCGTAGCGGTCGCGCGGTTCCAGACTGAAGCGCCTAGAACCGCTCGGCCACTTCGGCCGGCAAAACTGAAGAAACTGCAAAATGGTGGGAATTTAAGGCGATGGGACCTGGATAAACTGAAAGAACCAGAGGTTGTACAGAGTTTCAGGGAGAGCATAAGGGAACAATTGACAGGAATGGGGGAAAGAAATACAGTAGAAGAAGAATGGGTGGCTTTGAAGTATGAAATAGTGAAGGCATCAGAGGATCAAGTAGGTAAACAGACGAGGGCTAGGAGAAATCCTTGGGTAACAGAATAGATAATGAATTTAACTGATAAAAGGAGAAAATACAAAAATGCAGTAAGTGAAACAGGCAAAAAGGAATACAAACATCTCAAAAATGAGATCGACAAGAAGTACAAAATGGCTAAGCAAGGATGGCTAGAGGACAAATGTAAGGATGTAGAGGCTTATCTCACTAGGGGTGAGATAGATACTGCCTACAGGAAAATTAAAGAGGCCTTTGGAGAAAAGAGAACCACATGTATGAATATAAAGAGCGCAGATGGACACCCAGTTCTAAGCAAAGAAAGGAAAGCAGAAAGGTCGAAGGTGTATATAGAGGGTCTATACAAGGGCGATGTGCTTGAGGACAATATTATGGAAATGGAAGAGTGTGTAGATGAACATGAAATGGGAGATATGATACTGCGTGAAGAGTTTGACAGAGCACTGAAAGACCTGAGTCGAAACAAGGCCCCGGGAGTAGACAACATTCCATTAGAACTACTGACAGCCTTGGGATAGCCAGTCCTGACAAAACTCTACCATCTTGTGAGCAAGATGTATAAGACAGGCGAAATTCCCTCAGACTTCAAGAAGAACATAATAATTCCAATCACAAAGAAAGCAGGTGTTGACAGATGTGAAAATTACCGAACTATCAGTTTAATAATTCACAGCTGCAAAATACTAACGCGAATTCTTTACACACGAATGGAGAAACTGATAGAAGCCGACGTCGGGCAAGATCAGTTTGGATTCCGTAGAAATGTTGGAACACGTGAGGCAATACTGACCCTACGACTTATCTTAGAAGAAAGATTAAGGAAAGGCAAACCCTACATTTCCAGCATTTGTAGACTTAGAGAAAGCTTTTGACAATGTTGACTGGAATAATCTCTTTCAAATTCTGAAGGTGGTAGGGGTAAAATATAGGGAGCGAAAGTCTATTTACAATTTGTACAGAAACCAGATGGCAGTTATAAGCGTCGAGGGACATGAAAGGGAAGCAGTGGTTTGGAAGGGAGTGAGACAGGGTTGTAGCATCTCCTCGATGCTATTCAATCTGTATATTGAGCAAGCAGTAAAGGAAACCAAAGAAAAGTTCGGAGTAGTTGTTAAAATCCATGGAGAAGAAATAAAAACTTTGAGGTTCGCCGATGACATTGTAATTCTGTCAGATACAGCAAAGGACTTGGAAGAGCAGTTGAACGGGATGGACAGTGTCTTGAAAGGAGGGTATAAGATGAACATCAACAAAGGCAAAAAGAGGATAATGGAATGTAGTCGAATTAAGTCGGGTGATGCTGCGCGAATTAGATTAGGAAATGAGACGCTTAAAGCAGTAAATGAGTATTGCTATTTGGGGAGCAAAATAACTGAAGACGGTTGAAGTAGAGAGGATATAAAATGTAGACTGGCAATGGCAAGGAAAGCATTTCTGAAGAAGAGAAGTTGGTTAACATCGAGTATAGATTTAAGTGTCAGGAAGTCGTTTCTGAAAGTATTTGTATGGAGTGTAGCCATGTATGGAAGTGAAACATGGACGATAAATAGTTTAGACAAGAAGAGAATAGAAGCTTTCGAAATGTGGTGCTCCATAAGAATGCTAAAGATTAGATGGGTAGATCACATAACTAATGAGGAGGTATTGAATAGAATTGGGGAGAAGAGGACTTTGTGGAACAACTTGACTAGAAGAAGGTATCGGTTGGTAGAACATGTTCTGAGGCATCAAGGGATCACCAATTTAGTATTAGAGGGCAGCGTGGAGGGTAAAAATCGTAGAGGGAGACCAAGAGATGAATACACTAAGCATATTCACAAGGATGTAGGCTTCATTAGGTACTGGGTGATGAAGAAGCTTGCACAGGAGAGAGTAGCATGGAGCGCTGCATCAAACTAGTCTCAGGACTGAAGACCACAACAACAACGACAACAACCAACAAAGAAAGTCAGTCACAACCGTTTTGACTTGACAGTCTTGTCCCTACAACTTTGATGTCGCTAATCCCTTCAGATAAGCGGAAAGTTTTAAATGTTCCTCTGCTTGCGCCAGTTACCCAAATGAAATGAACAGTTGTTCGAAAAAATAGCTACATGCGATGAAACATAGATCTACCAGTGCAATACATGGGCTAAAAATCAAACAAAATAGATGAATTCTCATCACTTGCTCCTCTCAGTAAAGGAAATTTTTAACCCTTCATCCAAGTAGAACGAGTTAATATCCTCTCAGGACGAGTATTGACTTCGCAGCTTATGTGACCGTGGCAATACGGTTATATCACGCCCTACGTTTGAAGAAATAAATTGTGGAAAAAATCGCAGCACTAAAAAATTATTAATGTAGCATAATGAAGTTTCGAGAATATATTCGTCTAGGTACGATATTCAGGTGATTAACGTTGCAAGACCGTACGTTGAAGTAAGCGCGATATAAGCTGTTACAAATGTGAAATTTTGGTATATTAACAACCGGTATAATCGCTACAATACTGAATAAAAGCATGCAAATGTGCGTACATTGTGTTGTACAAGTTTATGGGATGGAGTTCGATGCGTGTTGCAGTGGGTCGGTCAGCACAGGGACGGCTAATACTGTTTATGATTGACGCTGGAGTTGTCATCCGATGATGTCCCATATGTGCTCGATCCGAAATTGATATGTGATTGAGCAGGCCAAAGCAACGTGTCGATACTCTGTACAGCATGTTGAGTTACACATCGGTGTGTGGGCAAGCGGTATCCTATGAAAAAACACCTCCTGGAATTCTGTTTATAAATGACAGCACAACAGGTCGTATCACGAGACTGACGTACAAATTTGCAATCTGGGTGCTTGGGATAACCACGAGAGTGTTCTTGTTGTCATTAAGTCGCACCCCAGACCATAACTCCAGGTGGTCCCTTAACTAGCCTCTTTCCAACCAACGAACGGCCATCACTGGCACCAAGACAGAACCAGCTTTCATCACAAAACATGACAGACCTCCACACTTTCCTCAAATGAGCTGTCGCTTGACACCACTAAAGTAAAAAATCGCGTTGGTAAAGGGTCAGCGGAATGAGCACTACAGGGCGTCTCTCTCGGAGCTGTCCATGAAGCAACCGATTTGTAACAGTTCATTGTATATCACTGTGTTGCCAACTGCTACTCAGATTGCTGCCGGAGATGCAGTAGGAAGGGCCAGAGCCATACGTTGAACACAATGATCTTCCGTCTCGGTAGCGCCACGTGGTCGTCCAGAGCACGGTGTTCTTTCGACCGTACATTGTCGTGACCACCGCTGCCAGCAATAATGTACATTAGCTACATTCCTGCCAGGTCTTCCTGCAGTATCGCAGATGGAACATCCAGCTTCTCGTAGCCCTATTAGACGAGCTCGTTCAAACTCAGTGAGCTGTTGATAACGAAATCTTTCTCACCTTAAAGGTATTCTTAGCTGACATCAACTCACCACGTCCCCTCTCAAAGGTTGTTAGACGTCGGAATTCTGGACACCTTACATGTCGGGTGCCTCAGTTTTACGTATCGTTTATAGTGTTGCAAGACACTGGTTTTGCAACATTGAAAGGGGTTTTGTGTGTATATTTTACTTGTTTGAGATTTAATACACATGGCATCGAGAGTGCCGAGAATAACTCCCTTACATAAATTTCCGTGTTTACGTTAGGTAGGAACAGGGTGGAAGCATCACTGGAGGGGAAGGCAGTTTCAGTTCGGCACACTGACACAATGGCCAGCAGAGCCGCAGCCTAGTTAAGGTCAAGCGCAGGTGACGGTGACGGCAGAGAACTGGGGGGAAGAACAGTATATCACGTGAGCGACGCGTGAGGACGTAACTTACCACTCTTGTGGATGATGGAGTGTTAACAAGGGAGGTATCAGATCTGGCTGTTCACTTGAAAGCCAACCAATTATACGACACTGTACTTATCAATCCATTTGCTGACTGAGCAGCTATGGCAATTAGAAATGAAAGAGCGACTGCCATTGGCTGTTCCATCCAGTGTTCAACCCTACTGTAAAAGGAAGGGAAGCTAGGCTGAGAAGACATGTGACTGCCCAGCGCTATAGGCACTTTCCCTTGAGACGTCGTGAGACGTCGTCTAATGTGGTTGGAAGGCATCCTTCTCTGACGTGACGACAGGGAAAGGAGATATATTGGTGTGAACACTTTGTTCACCAGACCCCAAAATTCAGTCAAGTGCTTGCTGAATTCTTTTCGTAAATCTCTTGAGCGGAGAACGGAGATAACCAATATAGTTAAATTCTTGTGAGAACAGCGAGGGCAGAGTAACACACGGCGCGCCAGCCTTGCGTGTGTGCTTAGCCATTAAAAGCAGACTAGGGTGAAGTTAAGGCTTTTCGCTTCACGAAAACGTAGGGCATGTTTGCTGATGTAGAATGAGCCAGGCTCAGTATAAGATAGACTTACAAAAAAATGGTTCAAAGGGCTCTGAGAACTATGGGACTTAACTTTTGAGGTCATCAGTCCCCTAGAACTTAGAACTACTTAAACCTAACTAACCTAAGGACATCACACTCATCCATGGCCGAGGCAGGATTCGAACCCGCGACCGTAGCGGTCGCGCGGCTCCAGACTGTAGCGCCTAGAACCGATCGGCCACCCCGGCCGGCACAGATTTACAGATCCGACTACACACAGCAGTAGCCAAGCCGACGACGCTGTTCAACACAGGGTAAAGAACACAGCACGCCATTAAATGTAAATCTCGTGTCACAAGCCAGTTTTTACTCCAGTTATACGAAGCTCGAAGTAGGAAGACCTGTCCTCCTTGTAGTATTTCCCAAAATTTCCTTCTTGCACTCGATGGCCACGTTTGGTTAACAGTTTTGGGGAAAGAATAAAATTTATTAGAGCCGGTAACGTTGATTAGCTCAACAAGAGGATAGTCTCCCACCAGAGAGTCTTTCTCTCAGTTAAAACGATTGACCATCCTCAATTTTGTGATATTATTGATCTTTTATATTTTATGTTATTTGAGAAATTTAATACCAGGCCCCCTTTGTCTGAACAGGCAATACCTGAGATTGCTCTTGTGCAGTGTAATGACCCAACATGTGCAAAAATATTTCCAATAAATAAAATTACAGGGAATAGTTGTCGTCTCTTCTAAGACAGAGGCCCCCTTCCTACCTCTTTGGACTATTTTAGGAATACTAATGGCAGCTATTCTTCTGAAGTCTAAACCCTTAGTGAGTAAAGCACGTTCACTTACAGGTCGGGTTCAAACTGCGTTATGCGCGCTAAGTGGAATCGTGCGTATAGTACAAACATAGCCTTCACTTACTACCAACCAGAGGCGTGTCTAGAAGGTATATATCGCTCACGACCGTTACGGGCGTATTTAAAGGAAACCTGATTTGTGTACTCATAGTGGCGGTATTAGCGTCAATGTTATGCAATTGACGCGAAATCTGAATAGCTTTGAGATGTAGAAACACGCCTACCAAATTTCGTTTATGTTGTACAACTTCTTGTTATTGCGATTTTTTTCTGTCATTATAGCAACTGGTGAACAAATCAGAGTTGCGTGACCATCTACAGATAGTAATCACCAGTTCATAAGGTATGTCATAATTTAAAATTCAGTTATGATCACATAAACAAACGTTCTGTGGTTACGAATTATTTTTTATAAGGTTACTTTCAGATGATTTCATCAAATTCCATGGGACAGCTACGATTTCTGCTGGGTTAACAGAGAAAACTAGCCACAGTCCAAAAGTGTCTCATTCGTTCAACGGCAGAATAGGTTGGTACACAAGCATCCCAGTAAAGAAGAATATTTCCTGCACAGAGATAGATGTTGCGGCTGCTATTGTAGGCAGCCTTTATCAGAGTAACTGACCCATGATCAGGTATCTGGACATGGCTTTAATATGTAGTTTCTGTCTATGATAATAGGGATTACGTAAATTACAAGTATATATTCTACTGTTTATGTGATGCTCCTTCTACATCTACATCTACATCTACATCTAAATGCATACTCTGCAAATCACACTTAAGTGCCTGGCAAAGGGTTCATAAACCACCTTCACAATTTTCTATTATTCCAATTTCGTATAGCGGGCGGAAAGAACGAACACCTATATCTTTCCGTACCAGCTCTGGTTTTCCTTATTTTATAGTGGTGATCGTTTCTCTCTATGTAGGTCGGAGTCAACAAAATATTTTCACATTCGGAGGAGAAAGTTGCTGATTGGAATTTCGGGAAAAAATTCCGTCGCAACGAAAAACGCCTTTGTTTTAATGATGTGCAGCCCAAATGCTGTATCATTTCAGTGACACTCTTTCCCATATTTCGCGATAATACAAATGTGCTGCCCTTCTTTGAACTATTTCTATGTACTTCGTCAGTCCCATCTGGCAAGGATCCCACGCTGTGCAGCATTATTTTAAAAGAGGACAGACAAGCTTAATGTAGTCAGTCTCCTTAGCAGCTCTGTTACATTTTCTAAGTGTCCTGAAAAGAAAATGCAGTTTTTGGTTACTCTTCCCGACAACATTTTCTATGTGTTTCTTCCAATTTATGTTGTTCACAATTGTAATCCCTAGGTATTTAGTTGAATTTACTGCCTTTAGATTTTAATGATTTATCGTGTAACCGAAGTTTAACGAATTCCTTTTAGCACTTTTCGTTTTTTAGGGTCACCTGCCAATTTTCGCACCATTCAGATATCTTTTCTAAGTCGTTTTTCAATTTGTTTTGATCTTCTGATGACTTTATTAGTCAATAAACGACAGTGTCGTCTGCAAACAACCTAAGGCGGCAGCTCAGATTGCCATCCAAATCGTTTATATAGATAAGGAACAGCAAAGGGCCTATAACACTACATTGGGGAACGCCAGAAATAACTTCTGTTTTACTCGATGACTTTCCCTCAATTACTACGAACTGTGCCCTCTCTGACAGGAAGACACAAATTCAGTCACATAATTGAGACGATATTCCATAAGCACGCAATTTCACTACAAGCCGCTTGTGTGGTACAGTGTCACAAGCCTTCCGGAAATCCAGAAATACGGAATCGATCTGAAATCCCTTGTCAATAGCACTTAACAATTCATGCGAATAAAGAGCTTGTTGTGTTTCACAGGAGCAACGTTTTCTAAACCCGTATTGACTGTGTGTCAATGGATCGTTTTCTTCGACGTAATTCATGATGTTCGAACACAATATATGTTCCAGAATCCTGCTGCATATCGACATTAATGATATGGGCCTGTAATTAAGTGGATTACTCATACTACCTATCTTGAATATTGGTGTGACGTGTGCAACTTTCCAGTCTTTGGGTACGGATCTTTCGTCAAGCGAATGGTTGTATATGATTGTTAAGTATGGAGTTAATGTATCAGCATACTCTGAAAGGAACTTCATTGTTATACAGTCTGGATCAGAAGACTTGCTTTTATTAAGTGATTTAAGTTGCTTCACTACTTTTAGAATATTTACCTCAACGTTACTCATGTTGACAGCTGTTCTTGTTTCGAATTCTGGAATATGTACTTCGTCTTCTTTTGAGAAGGCATTGCGGAAGGCTCTATTAAATAACTCCGCTTTGGCAGCACTATTTTCGATATTATCTCCGTGCAGAGAAAGCATTGTTTTTTTTTTTTTTTGGAAATTTGTGGTAAGGTCTTACGGGACCAAACTGCTGAGGTCCCTAAGCTTACGCACTACTTAATCCAGCTTAAATTAACTTACGCTAAGGACAGCACGCACACCCATGCCCGAGGGAAGACTTGAACCTCCGACGGGTGGGGGAGGGGGGGCGACACTGATTGTTTCTATCCGCTGACATACTTCACATACTAGCAGAACGTTGTGAAAACTATTATGAGCATCTCCCATTGAAGTCCACACTACATTTCGAGCTTCTGTAAAAGATCGCCTATCCTGGGGATTTTCGTCTGTTTAAATTTCTCATGTTTGTTTCGTTGTTTCTGCAACAGCGTTCTGTCCCGTTTTGTGTACCAAGGAGAATCAACTCCGTCGTTTGCTAATTTATTTGGTGTAAATCTTTCAATTGCTGCCGATACTATTTCTCTGAATTCCAGCCACATCTGGTCTACACGTATACGATTAATTTGGAACGAGTGGAGATTGTCTCTCCGAAAGGCATCAAGTGAATTTTTATCTGCTTTCTTGAATAGGTATATTTTTCGATTATTTTTGGAAGATTTGGGGGTTACAATATTCAATCTCGCTACGACAACCCTGTGTTCACTGATCCCTGTGTCAGTGTCCGTTTTGATGCTCGTTATCAACTCAGAATTATTTGTTGCTAAGAGTGTGAGATATTCTGCACTTTCTATCTGCACCACGAGTGGACTAATGTGTGCAAACTTAGCTTACCACTTAGTGTACAAATGGACAAAACATCTGAATTGTCTTCTCAAGCCAAGGGTGTTAAATATGGTCTTGCAAGGCAACTAATATCAGGTACAGATCGTAATAAAATTCATTAACAATGCTGCTGTCACGTAACTAGAATGCATGAATTAATAACATTGAATGTTTGGGATCCATTCTAGAAATACAAAACAGCTATTCCCTTTTCTTTCTACATATTATTTATCAACTGTGCATTCAATGGTCAAATGATACACAACAATCATGTTCAGTTACATTTGACACTCAATAACATAATATTTAACTCTTGGACATATTGAACTGACGATTATTAAAATCGTTATCTCTACATAGGAAAAAAATTTTTAACACAGGAAAAATGGTTAAAATCTTCATTAGCTCATTTCCATCTAGGATGTCGTAGCTGGTCAGTGCACTGAGTTGATGGTGAATAAATTTACTTTTTGAACCAATGAAAAAACTCTAATGAACTCAATATGAGGGCAGGTTAGTATCCTAGCTTTTGATATTCAATGTCAAAGCGAATGCAAGTTGGAGTAAGCAAAATCTCGACCAACATTTACTGGGGCCCAATGCGCGATGGTACTTTACCAAGTAGCATCTGTAATGGCGTCGTCTCGGTGCTGGATCTGAAATGCTAATTCCCTACTATGGCCTTGACTTTCCTGCGTTCCGTAGAACGCAAATTTTTCCCTAGTCGAAATAATGGCTATAGCACACTCGCTATGCGTTGGAGCGACGTGGACAGTTTCTTTGCCAGCAAAAATTCCCGCAGGAATAATTAACTACCTGTTTGCTATCTGTCGCCATGATACACGAAGCGTATCGTCCACACTTCACAGAAAGCAAAGCTCTCGTCGCCCTCGCTATTTTCCACACACTTGTGCGGTCTGCAGCGAGACGAGAGAGATATCTAGAAATTTTAGTTCTCAAAATGCTTTTATATAATGGGGATCTCCCCACCGTGTCGCGTCTGCGTCGTCCAGTATGGCTTCAGCCAATCGCCATCTCGTTAGAGATGAATTTTATTTTTCTTGCCAGGTCGGAACCTAGCACTGTCAAAGCCGTCCAGCCACTTACCCTCGGTCCCAGCCATATTTACGTTAAAAGGAATAATGTATTGTTCTGGCCTTATCCCTTTATGCGCTGAAGGTCGCCATTCTCTTGTTAAGTGGGGTTTTCTGATGTCATTAACCACCTGCTCGGTTCGTCTCCAAAATGTGTTTCACTTTAACTTGTTTATTCATGCCCCTGTCCATATTCGTAGATATTGTTTTGTTAGTTTTCAGTACATCAGATTACTGCAATTGCCTTTTGTTGATATAAAATAATTATTATTTTCTGAGGATCTCATACCGTATTGTACTGTCGTTATGGATCAAGTTCATGTAAGGTCCGTAAAATCCGGACGCCTTACAAGAGGTCAAGTGCATTTTCACAACCGTTTACTATTCGCATCGGCTCGTGAAGTAACTGCTTGAAATAATTTTCAGAGATTACGTTTAGCATAATTTCGGACGATGTTTTATGCATAACTCCTGAAATAAACATGTATTTTCACCAACATACAGAGGATAAATCAAAGTCACCACCAACTATAATAGTGTAAGTCGGGCACGTGTTTCAAATAAAATTCAAATTTTCTTTGAACCTTTCAGCAACTGAATCATCTGAATTGGGAGGCCAGTAAAAGGATCCAATTATTACTTTATTCCATTTGCCAACAATGACATCTCCCCATACTAACTCACAAGAACTATCTACTTCAATTTTGCAACAAGATAAACTACTTCTATCTGCAACAAACACGCCACAACCAAACGTGTTCAGACTGTCCTTTCAGAACACAGTAAGGTTCTACGTAAAAATTTTGGCTGACGTTATCTCTGGCCTTAGCCAGCTTTCAGTGCCTATAACGATTTGAGCATAAGTGCTTTCTATTAGCGCTTAGAGCTCTGGTACTTTCTCAACACAGCTACGACAATTTACAGCTGTTATACCGATGGTTCCTGTATCTACGTTTTTGCTGTGTTCGGCCTGCACTCTTTGTGAACGAAGCCCTTCTTGTGTTTTCCCGAGACCCTCTAACCTAAGAAATCGCCCAGTCCACGCCACACAGCCCCTGCTACCGACGTAGCCGCCTCCTGCGTATAGTGGACACCTGACTTATTCAGCAGAACCCAAAACCCAACCACACTCTGGTGCAAGTCGAGGAATCTGCAGCCTACACGGTTGCAGAACCATCTGACCCTGTGATTCAGACCCTCCACTCAGCTCTGAACCGACGTTTCGCAATCGGTCCTGTTAAATGGACTAACGTCACGTGCTCTCCAACTCTACCGTAGATACTGACGAAAACGCAGGAGCTGGGTACAATAAATTAGATTACGACGCAGAGATTCAAAAACATAGCTACCGAAGCACTCAGATGAAACTAAATAATTCGCCCTTGATTAGGAACTTGCAATATGTTGCAAAATCGGTTTACTTTCGGACGCAGCCGGCCGCGGTGGCCATGCGGTTCTAGGCGCTCAGTCCGGAACCGCGCGACTGCTACGGTCAAAGGTTCGAATCCTGCCTCGGCCATGGATGTGTGTCATGTCCTTAGGTTAGTTAGGTTTAAGTAGTTCTAAGTTCTAGGGGACTGATGACCTCAGATGTTAAGTCCCATTTGAACCATTTTTCCGACGCAAACGTCAACATGAGAACTGTCGCTATTAGATATGAAATAAACACGCAGAATTTCAAGAAACTAAACTATTAAGGTACACAGAATATATTATAAAATCCTCTCCTGTTTAGGAACTCGTAAAAGTCACAAAATCTATTACTTCCTTGTTACTGCTTGTGTCTCGGCCGACTACTGCTGCCTTCTGCATGTATCCTGATAGAAGACCAAAACAAGTGAATTCTGAAGTACAACAGAGATTTGTCAACAAGTACATCAGTAAAAAAATCTCAGTATGAATCACTAGCCCCCCAGTTAGCCGTGCGGTCTAACGCACGGCTTTGCGGATTGGGAAGGAGCACCTGGTCCCATGTGGACTTGTGTATAGGTCCGGTGAGCCGGCCACTCTGTGGATGGTTTTTAGGCGGTTTTCCAACTGCCTTGGCAAATGTAGGCTAGTTCCCCTTATTCCGCCTCAGCTACATTATGTCGGCGATTGCTGCACAAACAAGTTCTCCATGTACGTGTACAGCACCGTTATTCTACCACGCAAACATAGGGGTTACACGCGTCTGGTTCAAATGGCTCTGAGCACTATGGGACTTAACATCTGTGGTCATCAGTCCCCTAGAACTTAGAACTACTTAAACCTAACTAACCTAAGGACATCACACACATCCATGCCCACTGCAGGATTCGAACCTGCGACCGTAGCGGTCATGCGGTTCCAGACTGAAGCGCCTAGAACCGCACGGCCACACCGGCCGGCCACTCGTCTGGTGTGAGACGTTCCTTACGAGGGGGGGGGAGGGGGGGAGGGGGGGGGAGAGTCCACCTGGGACCGAACCGCACAATAACCCTGGAAAAGTGGTGCTGTGTGGAGCGCCGGAGGGGTGCAGCGCACTGTGGTAGTCGTCGTGGGGTTATGGACCACTGCGGCTGTGGCGGGGACGGAGCCTCTCCGTCGTTTCTAGGCCCCCGGGGATAACACACAATACATACAGTACAATGAATCACTACGTTCGAATGCGTGGGTCTGTCTAAGTGATTAAACACTAATAAAAGAGTATAATACATTACGGTCGAAACGCTGGGACGCACATTATAAGTCCTCTTTGCACCTACTGGATTATCCTTTTTCTTTCTCTCACACTCTCTCACTATGCCACTTACCTTTAGGCACTTTAAGACTATAAACAGAGTAATTTAAACAATATGTTTAAATATTGTTGTACGTAGACACACAAAACAAATGCCAGTATTAGGAATCGGATAGCGTAGGAAATGTCACTTAAAGACAACAATCTGTGACGAAGAACAGAGAGCAGCACACGAATGAGCTTCGTCTATGGCATTAAATTTTAACGAACGTAAATGTTCCAAAGAAAGTAAGGAAGGTCAGGGCTTAACGTTCTGTAGTCATCGAGTTCATTACGGACTGATCACAAATTTGGTCTGTTACAAAGGTGGGGAAGGAAATCGGTTGTGCATTTTCAAAGGAATCATCACAGTATTTGCTTTCTGGAGTTTAGGGAAATCATCAGGAAAGTATATAAGAAAGGTCGGACGCGGATTTGAACCGAATGCGAGTTCAGGGTGCTAACCACTGAGCCAGATTTCCCACTATAAACGTTTCAGGACGTTTTACAATTTCTTTCATACGCGTTATTCGCGCATTGAGTAAAACTGGAATAGTTTGCAGCAGAAATTCTCATTTAGTATCCTTTAGAATACCAGTTGTAGCAATATAGCGGTGAAATATTTTTCTGTAGCGACCTTCAGTCGACAACGAACTAGCAGCGCCTTATTGTCTTAGAACTGAAACTGTTCTTTTGCCTAGTGCGGCGACGCCGAGATGGAGGTGGTGGAACTTGTTGTGGCTCTTTCCTACCTTTAATTAGTCTTTTTTTATTTTCTTCAGACAGTCATAGAAAACATTTTTATTTTTCCGGAGCCTCTCAATTTTAAATACCCTAGCTTTGATCTGCACCAGTTAAAAGGAAATTATTTCGGCGCGAAATCAGGTCCGACGGTTCTAAGTACCTGAAAAGTATCTACAGCTCTATTCTCTTTCTGCTCCTGCTCCAGAGCCGCTCTCTATAAAAGGTGACGGTAATTAAAATTCGTAGAAAGAGTAAAGAATTTATAAGGCCAGCATGATAATGTGCAAAAGAAAACCTCAGTGAATATGTGTGGGTAGTTAACTTTGTGTCTGCGACTTCGCTCACGCTTCTCTTGTACTCTGTTAAGCTATTTAACGGCGTTTTATTTTGGTACGTAGGATTAATATGAGAGTTCGTATGCTGTCTGAGACTTTTAATGTCTTTGTTGTTAATTCAGTTACCTCGTGCACCCAAGCGAAATGTGAGCTGCCATCAGTTTCATTAAGAGATCCTCCATACCAAAGTAGTTTACCAATTAAAAGGAAATGTAAAAGCGAGAGCAATTACTTTAAAATCCAGTAACAAAATAAAACAAATAATTTTCAGTTTGCTATAAATTTTGAACAAAGGAACTGTTTTAGTGTTTGACATAAAATGACAATTCCAAATTTGCACATATTCCGTGCTGTGTAGACGACGATAATTTCTGGCTTCATTGATACGAATTAATGCCATAGCTATGAGAGTAAGAATGGAAAAGCGAGTGGGATTCTGTAAATGAAGAAAGAACGGCCCTGATAAGATACGGGCTCAGTGGATCAGGGAAGGTACAATGAATGTTCTGTGGGAGATTATTTTAGCAGGGGATGGATGAAGCAGTAGTTTACAGAAGAATCATGAATAAAGATTGTGGGGAGGGAAAAGGGGAAGAGGGACGAGACGAGTCATGATGTGGAGAGAGTAAGAATAAGTCTTTTAAATCTGTGAAGATAATTAGATATTTCGACAATTTTTATGTCTAGTTAGAGACTAGTAGATTAAGCTTCTACGGAAAATAATATTCAGATATTCTAATATCAGGAGATACTGTTACCTAAGTGCGTTAGATGTGTGGAGATGGTAATCGTCTTTGTAGCACCTGTCGGTCCTGCTTACAGCATAACGATGGACACATCAGCGGGTGGAGACTACGAGGAGAACGGTTGCATTCGTCATCTTCATAGAGGCCCAGAACCTAGTATGAAAGTTTGGGGTGTCATAGAGCACACAGCACGATCACTTCTAGTTCGCTCTGCCGGTAATTTGGACAGCGGCAGCTACATTTCTCAAGTGATAACGCCAATAGCTGTGGCATGTATTTGAGGTCTCCGTGACGCTATATTTCAACAAGATAACACAAAACATTAGACTGTCATTGATGTTCTGACGTACTTCGATCCTGGAAGGTCATCAAACTTTTTCCCTGGTCAGTGCGATTCCAAATCTCTCACCCTGTAGAAACATTTGTTCGTGGGTTGCCGAGAGACTAGCACGCGACCAGTCACCAGCTACTACGACTGACGAGCTCTAACCAAGAGCTGAAGCATGTCAACCAATTTTCGCTCCCCCAGATTCTAAGCCGTGTTAGAGTCATCGTTGCTGCCAGAAATGGCAACCCTGTGTACAAAATTTCACCCATTGTATAGCTCCATCAACCGATGTAATTATGCATTCTTCGAACTATAGTGTACACATACAATATGTCGAATTTCACTGTTCTCTACCCTTATGGTGTCTCTACCCTTAATGGCTAGCAGCGTATTGAAGGCACTATTATAGTCATGTTCTACTTTTTTCTGCTCCTGTTAGTTTTTTACCCATTCGGATGGAGCTCTGGTGAGTTTATCAGTGTCTTTCCTTTCTGTTTCTTCGTGAGTGGTTGGATCGAATGTTTCACTTATCCTATTCCACTTTGAAAGCATTTCTCACAGGTGAATATCTAAGAGTATCAGTATCTCTTTTTTCTACATTTACTATTAACCTTACTACCTCCTGTTTTATCATAAAGCCAATTATTTTCAAGCGCTGGTAAGACTTTTTAGCGGATTTGCTAGTAATATTATGCTCAGGAGTAGGAGACGTTTTTGAAGTGCATAGAACTATTTCAACAGGTGACAGTGATGAAAGATACATGTATTGCTGGAGGCGTTCACTGAGTGTAGTATCACGTGGCTTATTCATCACTTGATGCAGGGCATGTTTCAAACAATCATTAGCCTGGATGACTGCATATCCCGACACGACCATCGACCTGCTGTGAAAAGAAACGTGATCATTAGAGTAGACGACACATATCTGTTGATCAAGTTTAGATTATCCCATGGTCTTTGGAATCGGAACTCACGATGTCAGTGGGCTAACAGGGGAATACATAGGGGTCACCAACAGCAGAGTCTCATGTTCAACAATGTGCGCTGGACCGTGTACTCCGAAACACTTATGACTGAATCAGCATTGTACTCTGTCGTCGGATCTGCTACAGATCACCAAGAACGGACGCATATGCGATCCTCACATTCAGCTCTAAAGAGTGACAATCCTACACGTTTTCGCCTACTCGTGGTTTCGCTGTCCTTCAACCACTTTCCATGGATGTTGAGGGCAGTAGCATCCGAACACCCGACCAGCTTCGCCATTTCCGAGATGCTCTTCCCACGTGCCATACCCTAACATTCTCCCCATTGTAAAAGCCTCTTATGCCTGCGGTTTCCCCATTATCGCTCATCATAGTCTGTGCTCCGATTATATTTTTTTCCATGTCACTTTGACTGCAACGGCGAAAGGTGACACTCAGTCTCTCTGATAGCTGTGGTCATAATACTTTTGCCCGTCGGTGTATGTTAACGGTGCTTCCATCCCTTAGTATCACACGAAATGCACGATTTTACAACTAATATTATCTGTCAAGTGATTAAGAAACACTTAGCATGAACAACTTTAGTACTAGCGTAGTATCTTCCTACACAGGTCTTATGGTGTCCCTACACGTGGCCTTTGAGGAGAACCTATTTATTAATACAGCAGGATGGTATTGTTACGAAACTACACCGAACTTTCCAGCAACCACCTAGAACATAGACCCAGCATGCTCAGTCACAATAAGAGTATCGCTGGTAGCAATATCCTAGCGTACTCATGTGATCAGGAACTACATGTACCACCAATCGGGATGGTATTTTCACCACCGCCAATCATTTATTATTTATTTAACCTGGTCGGATAGGGCCGTCAGGCCACCTCTTACATCGGACCAGGGTTTCACACAAACGGTTCCTTTTTAACATCATAGTTACCTAAGAAATAACAACTTTTAATATGACAAATGGTATTAAAATGATTTGTGTGTGTGTAGTGACAATGGACTAAGTATTACTGACTATAAACTAATAAAGTTAATACTGGCAGTACTTGTACTAATACTACTGCTGCCACTAGTAGTGATAATAGAAATAATAATAATGACAATAATAACAATAATGATAGTGGCAGAAATAACAAATATGTAGGTGTATAAAAGAGATTATTTTAATATAATGAGTTGTGGAGAAAGGAAATATAAGGAGACAGCTAAGGATATTGGGAAATGAGGAAGATCTGATTGGAAAGAAGGATTTACAAGGGTAACGAGTTCCTACAAGAACAAGGGTAATCATAATTGTTGGATTATTAGATATGTCATTAACTGTCTTTTGAAGCTGGAGATGTTTTTCAGTCCCCTAATGTACTGTGGGAGGTCATCCCAGAGCTGGGTCTCAGCAACTGAAAATGACTTCGAGAAAGTGATTACGCTGGAGTGGGACAGATAGGATTTTGCTCTGTTGGGAACGGTGTTTCTGCCGTGCTGTTCAGACAAGAGCGTTAAGGTCGACGAGAGATACGAAGGACAGTGTACGTTGTCTGCAGGTAGCCAGGCCATGATCGCGAAATATGATGAAAGAATCGAACATCACATGTTGTCCATGTTATATGTTTTGTGAAAGAAAAAGATGGTTCAAATGGCTCTGAGAACTATGGAACTTAACAGCTGAGGTCATCAATCCCCTAGAACTTAGAACTACTTAAACCTAACTAACCTAACGACATCACACACATCCGTGCTCGAGGCAGGATTCGAACCTGCGACCGTAGCGGTCGCGCGGCTCCAGACTGAAGCGCCAGCTGCTTGTAAGAGAAAGTGGGATAGAACTGTAGTGGAAACCAATAGCACGAAATCGTCTATGGCCATCTCATATTCTTTAAGCTTCACAGAAAGTGGAATGATGAAAACATTGGCCCAAATAACTGGCAATATTCCATTGCCATACCAGTGCATCAGTATTTCATTGATGGAATGATTTTGGTACTTTTGTAGTAACTAATAATCTCAGTCTCAACATGACTAAATATTTATAGTATATTTAGCAACGTTAACATTGCTTTCACATAGCGAAGACTAACTCTATTCGTCAGGTCGTTAAAAAACTTCTCGAATAATGTTTGTGTGTGTGTGTTTTATTTTTTTTTATTTTTTTTTTTTTTACCAGCAAGACTTTCACCACCTTGTGGTGTTACCTCCATGTACATCTACATCTACATCTACACGATTACTCCGCAATTGACAGTTAAGTGCCCAGCAGAAGGTTCATCAAAAATGGTTCAAATGGCTCTGAGCACTATGGGACTTAACATCTATGGTCACCAGTCCCCTAGAACTTAGAACTACTTAAACCTAACTAACCTAAGGACATCACACAACACCCAGTCATCTCGAGGCAGAGAATATCTCTGACCCCGCCGGGAATCGAACCCGGGAACCCGGGCGTGGGAAGCGAGAACGCTACCGCACGACCACGAGCTGCATACGAAGGTTCATCGAACCACCTTAAAGCTATTTCTCTACCGTTCCACTCATTTCTCCCTAATTAGATGGGCACCAACAAAATATTTTCGCATTCTGAGGAGAAATTTGGTGTTTGAAATTTCACGATAAGATTCTGCCACAGCGAAGAATGTCTTTGTTTTAATGATTCCATCTCCATTCGCGTATCATATCCGTGGCACTCTCTCTCCTGTTTCGTGTTAACATAAAACAAACTGCATTTCATTGAACTTTTCCGATGTCCTCCGTTAGTGTTATGTGACGCGGATCCCACACTGCAAAGCAATGCTTCAGAAGAAGTCGGACAAGCATCGTGCAAGCAGTCCCTCTTCTTTAGTAGCCCGGTAGCACTTTCTAAGTGCTCTCCCAATAAATCACAATGTTTGGTTTGCTTTCCCCACAACATTATATATGATAACGTCCCACTTTAAATCATTCGTAACTGTAGCCCCTATTTATTTAGTTCAGTTTAAAGCTTTTACATGTGTGTGATTTATAGTGTAACCGAAATTTAGCAAACTTTTTTTAGTAATCATGTGGATGACTTCACACTTTTCATTATTTAGAATCAGTTGCCACTTCTGGCACCAATGCACATGTCTTATCTAGATCATTAAGCTATTGGCTTTGATTAAATGATGACTTTTCACAACGCTAAATGACAGCATCATCTGCCAATAATCTTAGGGGGCTGCTCACATTGTCTCCAAAATCATTTATGTAGATCACGAGGAGCAGAGGGCCTATAACACTTCCTGGGAGAACGCCAGATTTTACTTCTGTTTAAGAAGGACGAAAGACGTAGAAGATCATTCAGGAGTTGAAAGGTCCGGAGTGGCCGTGCGGTTCTAGGCGCTACAGTCTGGAACCGAGCGACCGCTACGGTCGCAGGTTCGAATCCTGCCTCGGGCATGGATGTGTGTGATGTCCTTAGGTTAGTTAGATTTAATTACAGGCGACTGATGATCTCAGAAGTTAAGTCGCATAGTGCTTAGAGCCATTTGAACCATTTGAAAGGTCCGCAGATCATAATTCGTCTGATCTTTTTTCGTTCTAGTGGATTAGACAAAATAAATAAAGTCTGCCACGAAAATATGCCTCTGATTAATTTTATTATCGAAGCTCTGGAAATGAAAAACGCAAAAACGCATTCCTCTAGAAGATTACTCGAAGGCGAACTTCGATTTTAGCTATATCTTAAGCATTAACGAATAAAGGATTCATAGGTCACGAATTCATGATTCAATTTTCGTCCAGTGTGGCGAATCAGATGTAGACTCAAGTGATGAAAGCTGAAGGGTGAGCGGAAGGGTGAGCGTTTAATCCATGTTTGGCCATCTCGGATTTGCTCTCAGTCTGCTACTGAATCGAAAGCACTTGGAGCCCTCCTAAATTTCCAGCAGTGGCGTGCAAATATAGGACTCAGAGCGAATATGCGGAGTGTGGATCCAGTGAGCGAGGCAGCTGCTACACGGTTGTTGCGTCAGCGGCGTGGCGCAGCGCAGCGCGACCCACAAAAGCCGCGCGTGGGTGGCAGCTGTTCCTCGCACGCGACGCGCGCCTCACCGCACCGGTTATAGCCGCCCTACCTCAAAGGATCCCCACAACCGCACTACAAATAGTGCGTCACGCAAGCTACACTAATTTTCTGCAATATCTTCGTTTTTCTGCATGCCTACGTGAAGCTGAGCTGGCGACCAACTTCATTTCTACAAAGTGTAAATTCGAGAGGTTACGGGAAAGTGACTAGATAATCTACTCTTCCCCTCATGGTTAGCCCTTAAATGTATATATCTTTATTGTAAATATAACCCTATTTCGTAAACGAAGTCCGTAAGCAGGCACTTATGGTCAACAACAATCTGCAGTTGAAGACTGTCATTATTGTTCTCTACAGCAAAGTATTGTTCGTGGAGGATTGTGAAGAAATGCAGAATAACTTTTCAGTTACTGCACTGTATGATACTTCCTTCAAATGTTGGAGAGTTGAAGGTGTTGCCAGTTAACAACAGGATCCACGTATCGAATTTCAGCATAGTTGGAAAATGCCCGGAGCATCTCACAGAGTTAAAATGTCTTCAGTGGCAATTTACGAAGCTAAGTGAAATGGAGCGAACGCGTAAAACTAGGTGACAGATCTTACTGCGAATGTTATCTGTTATGGGAACGGCGTGCATGATTTTATTGCTCCCCGTCCTAGAACACAAATCAAGTCTTTGAAGACTCTCTACTGGGTGAATAACATGACCTTATTGATGAGGTGATATTATATTGGGAAACTTTCATGAAGTTCGTCTACAGGAAGCAAAATTCTCTCTAAAACCTGTTGCGGGAAACAATTCTTCAGTATGAAAGCTAGGTATGACGAGGGGGACAAAATACGTAATCTGATCAAAAGTATCCGAACAGCTATTAGTGGGCATTAGTACATGTTTCTACCCTTTTCTTTTATTGCTGCTTGAAATCTCCTGGGATACTTTCAGTGAGATATCGGAATGTGTGTGGAGGAATGACAGCCATTCTCCTTCAACAGTCGAAGTCAGGGTAGTTAGTCGACGTTCTAACTCATCCCAAGAGTTTTCCATCAGGTTCTGATCGGGACTCTGGGCAGCCCAGTCTATTTTAGGAATATCTACATCTTCATCTACATCTACATTTATACTCCGCAAGCCACCCAACGGTGTGTGGCGGAGGGCACTTTACGTGCCACTGTCATTACCTCCCTTTCCTGTTCCAGTCGCGTATGGTTCGCGGGAAGAACGACTGTCTGAAAGCCTCCGTGCGCGCTCTAAACTCTCTAATTTTACATTCGTGATCTCCTCGGGAGGTATAAGTAGGGGGAAGCAATATATTCGATACCTCATCCAGAAACGCACCCTCTCGAAACCTGGCGAGCAAGCTACACCGCGATGCAGAGCGCCTCTCTTGCAGAGTCTGCCACTTGAGTGTATTAAACATCTCCGTAACGCTATCACGCTTACCAAATAACCCTGTGACGAAACGCGCCACTCTTCTTTGGATCTTCTCTATCTCCTCCGTCAACCCGATCTGGTACGGATCCCACACTGATGAGCAATACTCAGGTATAGGTCGAACGAGTGTTTTGTAAGCCACCTCCTTTGTTGATGGACTACATTTTCTAAGCACTCTCCCAATGAATCTCAACCTGGTACCCGCCTTACCAACAATTAATTTTATATGATCATTCCACTTCAAATCGTTCCGCACTCATACTCCCAGATATTTTACAGAAGTAACTGCTACCAGTGTTTGTTCCGCTATCATATAATCATACAATAAAGGATCCTTCTTTCTATGTATTCGCAACACATTACATTTGTCTATGTTAAGGGACAGTTGCCACTCCCTGCACCAAGTGCCTATCCGCTGCAGATCTTCCTGCATTTCGCTACAATTTTCTAACGCTGCAACTTCTCTGTATACTACAGCATCATCCGCGAAAAGCCGCATGGAACTTGCCCAGAAACCACTGCCTCGCAGATGCTACCTCATGACGAAGTGCACTGTCATGCTGATACAATCAGCGTCTCCGAAGCAATTCTGTACCGTACACAGTACATAATCCTGTAAAATGTGTTCATATACTTCCGGATTTCTTGGACATAATAAGGGAACCACACCATAACCACATAAACACGCGATGCCGTACCGCCATATCATCCTTACTTCACTTTTGGGACTGCACGTCATGGAAGGTATCGGTCTCTTTTCTTTCGCTACATCCAGATACTTCCATTGGATTACCACAGGGTATAGCATCATTCACCACTCCAGATTACTCGTTTTCTGTCATTCACTGTCCAATGGCATCGCTCTTTACACCACATCGAAAGTAACTTAGCACTGAAAAGAGAAATGTATGGCTGATGAGCAGCTGCTCGACCATCGTACACTGTTCTTTTTACCTCCCTACACACGGCCATTATGCTATCTGAACTGCGTGTAGCACACGGAAATTCACGAACGATTCCTTTGTTGATTCATACGATTTTTGCAGCCACCTTCCGCAATGATCGACGGCCCCAGTCTGTCAGTGCATGAAGTTTTCTTGGACTTGGTTTAGATGTGGTTGTTCCTTCGCTTCTCCACTTCACAGTCACCTAACCAAAAATCGACTTGGACAAATTTAGAAGTGTTGAAACGTCGCCAATGGATTTGTTGTTCAGGTGACATCTCATGCATAGACCACGTTCGAAGTCATTGTGCTCTCCTGATGGACCTATTTTGTTGTTAGGTCTACTGCTTCTCTGTTGACTCCCTGCATAGTTTTCTAGTGGCGCTTCCGCCTCTCGTCAAATCTTTTGATCAATTTCACATGCCATAAGGGAGTACCCATAATTTTGATCAGAAAATGTAAAACGCCCTCTACAACAGCACAGCATCGTGTTAATGTGTTTCATATTCGGTGTTCCTCACGTTACTTTACCCTCCCATAACCATCTGTTAAAAACAAAACATTTATTTGCACAATTGTGGCATGCATGTAAATAAAGTCAAGTGCCAAAAAATGGAAATTTGAGTTATAGGTTAAATTACGTTGTAACCGCCAATGCCAATAACATATATTCTGATACAGGCGCCAGAACAGCGCTAAACAATATTTACAACTGTCGCAAGATAGCAGTCGCGTCTAACACCAACATCATTGTTCAAATAATCGAGTATGCGCCCTCTGTTCTCTGTTATTGTCTTGAAGCGTACTTGTGTGAACTGTCGGCAATTTAAATAGCTCTGTGGTTTGTTTGCAACAATAGAACACTGCTGAAGTAGTTATTACAGATACATAATACACATTATTGAAAAATGGAAAGGAAAACTGCTCCAAATCGGAGGAAGTGGGTGAAAGTGGTGCTCGAAGTAAAAGGAAGAAATTACGCAGCGAACGAAAGGAATATACTTGAAAAGACAGCACTGTGGTTCTAGCTAAAGAGGCTCCCGAGCGCCAGGTAGGCCTTGATTGCCGTTTTAATTTTTATTAGAAGGGTTGGAATCTTCATATGCTATGACCTAGTATATTAAGGCGTTTAATTTGTTATTGAAACCAATTTCGTATGGACACAAATCATCTTCTGATTATGAGGATACAGTTAACTAGTTGAATTAAATCGTCTACTTACCTGCAAATACCTAGACACGTTGATTTGAACATATTATATATACTACTTCACTCTTTCAGGTCTCCTGTAAATGTCAGTTTAAATGCAGGCACCTTTCATATTACCAGAAACTTAAGTTGTTTAAGGAATTCTACTCACTGAACGATACAGTGAAGCAAAATAACTGTGCAATGTCTCACATACATGTTTGCAAAATGAAGAAGCGAAGTTCAAAAGTATATAGTGATAGAACGAAACTACTCAGCTGTCTACTGTTAATACCCTAGATGAAAAACGTAACTGTGTGTTACACATTGCCTGATGGTGAGGGAGGTGTAACAAGAGTACGTAAAGGAACATTTATTGAGGTTCTTGCCTCTGACAAAAGAAGAGTTCAGACAGTAACACAGTTGAAGCAGAGTGGTGAGATTGTATATGAAGAAAGGCAAGGAAATAAGGCAAAACATCGGAAATATACAGGAGAAGATCAAAGGCTGGTTGTGGCTCATATTAAGGCCATATCAAGACAAGAATGCCACTATTCAAGAAAAAAATCGATTGACAAACAATACTTACGCGAAGACCTGACTGTTTATCGTTTATTTAAGGAATTTCAAAGGCAACATGAAGACACTAACATCACATACCGCTTGTATGCAGAAGTCCCCAAGCTAAAATTTCATCGTTTGTCAAGTGACACTTGTTCCATATGTGACCTTCTTAAGCCAAATTGAGGTGCGATCCCAATAATAAAGTCAATAAAATGCAGCTACAACACCATCACCGAGAAGCAAAAACAGCTATGGATTCCATGAAAGTTGACACAATCAAGAGTCAAGGGCCTAACTCGGAAGTATGTACAGCTGCAATGGATTTGCAAAAAGTGATTTCTCTTCCTTCATTAAGGCACACTGAAATGCACTATTTACGACAGCTCTCAAATTACAACTTTTGCATTCATGTTGGTGATAATCGAACCGGTCATATGTTTCTCTGGCATAAGAGAAAACAGAACGTTTCATTTTCTTCAAATTTTGTATCATCTACATCCACATCTACGTGATTACTCTGCTATTCACAATAAAGTGCCTGGCAGAGGGTTCAATGAACCACCTTCAAGCTGTCTCTCTACCGTTTCACTCTGGAACAGCGCTCGGCAAAAACGAGCGCTTAAACTTTTCTGTGCGAGCACTGATTTCTCTCATTTTATCGTGATGATTGTTTCTCCCTATGTAGGTGGGTGCCATCAGAATGTTTTTGCAGTCGGAGGAGAAAACTGGTGACTGAAATTTCATAAGAAGATCCCGTCGCAACGAAAAACGCCTTTGTTTTAATGAATGCCACTCCAATTCACGTATCATGTCTGTGGCACTATCTCCCCTACTTAGCGATAATACAAAACGAGGTGCCCTTCTTTGTACTTTTTCGATGTCATTCGTCAGTCCCATCTAATGCGGATCCCACACTGCACAACAACACTCCAAAATATGGCGGAAAAGCGTGGTATGAGCCATCTCTTTAGTAGATCTGCTGCAACTTCTAAGTATTCTGCCAATGAATCGCAGTTTTTGGTTTGCTCTAACAACAACATTATCCATGTGATTGTTTCAATGTAGGGTATATGTAATTGTAATCCCTAAGTATTTACTTGAATATACAGCCTTTATATTTGTGTGACTTATCGTGTAATCAAAATTTAGCGGGTTTCTTTTAGTATTCATGTGAATAACTTCACACTTTTCTTTATTCAGGGTCAACTACCACTTTTCGCACCATACAGATATCTTATCTAAACCATTTTGCAATTCGTTGTGGTCATCTGATGACCTTACAAGACGGTAAATGACAGGATCATCTGCAAACAATGTAAGACCGATACTGAGATCTTCTCCTATGTCGTTAATATAGATCAGGAACAATAGAGGGCCATTAACAGTCCCTTGGGGAACGCTGGATTTACTTCTGTTTTACTTGATGACTTTTCGTCTATTACTACTAACTGTGACCTCCCTGATAGGAAATCACGGATTCGGCCGCACAACTGAGGCTATGTTCCATAGGCACACAGTTTGGTTAGAAGACGCTTGTGAAGAACGGTGTCGACAGCCTCCAGGAAATCTAAAAATATGGAATCAGTTTGACATCCACTGAAGATAGCACTCACTACTTAGTGAGTATAAAGAGATAGTTGTGTTTCGCAAGAACGATATTTTCTGAATCCGTTCAAAAATGGTTCAAATGGCTCTGAGCACTATGGGACTTAATTGCCGAGGTCATCAGTCCCCTAGAACTTAGAACTACTTAAACCTAACTAACCTAAGTACATCACACACATCTATGCCGGAGGCAGGATTCGAACCTGCGACCGTAGCGGTCGCGCGGTTTCAGACTGTAGCGCCTAGAACCGCTCGGCCACCCCGGCCGGCTCTCAATCCGTGCTGACTATGTGTAAATATATCGTTTTCTTCGAGGTACTTCATAATGCTCGACTACAGTATATGTTCCAAAACCCTACTGCACACCGACGTTAATGATATGGGCCTGTAATTCAACGGATTACACCTACTTCCCTTTTTGGGTATTGGTGTGACTTGAGCAATTTTCCAGTCTTCAGGTAAGGATCTCTGTGAGCGAGCGGTTGTATATAATTGCTAAATATGGAGCTGCTGTATCAGCCTACTCATTTCTTAAATCCATTAACACAGAATAAAAACGCATATGTGACACGAAACCTGTAAATTTTTTGTGTTTGTACAGTGATCCCCAACTTTTATACTGCTTTTCCTGAAGTGCTATACATATTTTTTGGTTATCTGTAAATCAGTTTTTTGGCGCTTGGCCCATTATTTAGTCACATGCCATAATTACTTCTCGTAGTCTTTTAAATGACGCAGTTATATAGATCTGACTTAAAATCCGTAGGCGATGTCCCATACACTGTAATGAGCAAGAAACCAGACACGGAAATTTATTACAGAAATTGTTGGTTTTCTCACGAGTTATTTGTTGTAGACGAAAGTTTTAGATGTTGTATCGGTTTCCCACACGAGTGTTTTACAGTAGTGGAGCTCTTAGAAGTGTTGAAGACAAGGTATTAGTTACCACAGTTATGGCACAGATGCCACAGATAGACTGTAAAACTGTCAGTTTGCATATTGCGTAAATATAGACACCGTATTTTACAAGAGGATATCTATGGTTATTATATGTATTGTTTCGCATACAGGCTTAACTAATGTTTCTCAAAATTTAACTAGCTTTACGAGGATTATGGTAAAGTAATTTACATTACGTCAGTGGAAACACCTGCTAGGAAAGAAACCATTGTCTACTAAATATTATGGGCTTAACTCTCACGGAAATAACGAGAAACTACTAGCGTAAGTAAAGTCCGTTACTGACTTACGAATGACGTTTCTAATGGAAAGCGCAGGATCCCATGGCTTGAACCATAGACGCTTAGTTGACGGGGGTGGGGGGTAGTTATGATAGAAACGCCTAAGCCGCGAGATGGGGGGTAAAAAGTTGAGTTTCTGTCATTACGCACTATGTGAGGTGCAGCCAACATTTACAGTTTTTCTCATTTACAGTTCCAATCAAGCACTCATTTTAACAACTGAACGACTTGTTGCATTAGCATTAAACACGTAGTAATACAGTTATCTGCATTTCACAGAAATTCCCTATTTTAATTCAATGAATATTATTTTTACATGTCTCTAAGCGAAACAGTAACAAACAGTATGAAACATTGTAATTACATTTCTTTCATTTATTTATAATATCCAGTCTCTACGCAAAATAAGCATTTACATTTCATAACTCTTACTTAATCCAATAAACATTTCGACACAATATCCATATGATAAACATCGTATGCTACAAAACGTAGATAATAAAGAAAGATATTATACTGAGTTAGATACTAACAAAATTTTATATCAAAATCTTCGTCACTCTTGCAGATTTGTATCTGATGACCAATTTATTTTTATGAGATAGATATCTGTGATCGCTACCATTTGATTCGTAATATTTAGACACAAATAAAAACTCTCAAACAGAAGACCATTTGCATCTGCTTGATAACGATAGCATTGCTTGGTTTCATCTGTAAATTCACTGTCTTGATCTGACCGCTACTACTTAATTCGTAACATTCAGACACAAATAAAGAATCTCAAACAGAAGACCATTTGCATATGCTTGATAACGATATCACTGCTTGTTTTCAACTGTAAATTCACTGTCTTGATCTGGAAAAATGTATTCGCATTTTTTTCCATTTTCATAACGAAATATTACTTCTTTTTACGTAAGTTTCTGTGGTACCTCATGCTGCACAAGATATCACCTGTGTCATAAACTAACTTTAATTAAAATATTTAATTACGAGAAACTGAAATGTATTTCAGAGGTCGGCTGCAAATAGCTGCCACCACTAGTAAGCTGATGGGGAAACGTTTCAATACAAAGACGCCAGGCGTGATCTGTATCATCTATGATGTAAGGCCGGTGGTGGCATTCAGTGATAAATCTGCTGCATTCTTACTCCCTTTCTGGATGCTGTGGTACCTCACACAACAATAATTTAGTGTTCTTTTTGAGATGTATACGAAAGCAGAGGTGACAGAATGTGAACCACAGTTTCCTCTTCCTCCCACCCCTACCCCCCTCTAAATCTGTGTTTCACCCCTTGTGTGTATATGCTGTGTGTCTGCATGTTTATGTCAGTCTCTTTATTGCTCCCTGTCATTCTAGCAGGAAGGAAGTACGCTTAGAGCTAAATATTTCATCGACTTCAAAGAAATTATAGTAGTACTTAAATGACCTTGAAAATTGCAAGTGTTCTAGAAATTCCACGGCCGGTGTGGCCGAGCGGTTCTAACCGCTTCAGTCTGTAACCACGCGGCAGCTACGGTCGCAGGTTCGAATGCTGCCTCGGGCATGTATGTGTGTGATGTCCTTAGGTTAGTTAGATTTAAGTAGTTCTAAGTTCTAGGGGACTGATGGCCTCAGATGTTAAGTCCCATAGTGCGCAGAGCTATTTGAACCATTTTTTTTAGAAATTCAAAGGCTCTCCTACTCAAATGTCACAATCCATACTGGCGGCAGCCAAGATCCACTTATCTGTCACATGACAAGCCACACTCTCATTATCTACCACATGACACAACACACTCCTCCCCAACACTCACGCCAATCACATGCCAGTACTTTACCATCCTTTAAAATGAAACAGCCAATCATACTGTAATACCAGGGCCGCCAAGTCGGCAGAGTTCAAAAGTTTCCAGACGATCTGAATATTTTGTGGTACACACACATATTAGTGCAACTGCTGCATACACCATGATCATGTACTCTCATATTAAGAGCTACATGCTATTTTCATCCTTAACACATGTGGTTAAAACAAATGTTAAACAGGCAATCAAGATTTCAGTTACATTTAAATAACGTAAAGCCAGATCAAGTTCATAACAGCGGAAACCAAATGCTGGATAAAATTCTGCGATAAGTAGGAAGCACACAAACGAAACAGGTTGTCTGAAATATTGAAAATTAGTGAAAGAATGCAAGTGAATCTAGTTTTTAGTCCTGCACTTCATGTAAGGCACAATGAAATCCCAAAGTAAATATTCGTACATGTAAATTGTTCTATGGTGCTTGTCAAGTTTCATAACCGTATCGAGAAATTTGAAAGACGTAAAGGGCGTTGACATTTGAATCTGAAGCAAAGTTAGTTGTGTTTCATAGACCGAATTGTCATCACCTGTCCTTCTCACAAGTTTTTCACCTGCTATGATAGTGAGGACCAAAATAATACGTCATACTATACATTAGAAAATATATTGAATGTTGTTAACAGCCTCTTATTGTTTTTTTTTTTTTTGCATTTGAACTTGGCATACTAGACGTTATGTTCAGCCTGAAGTATGGTTTCAAGACCCTCTAAAATTGAATTTCAAATAATCAAGTACGAAATAACACCGAAAATCTAAACAAAATATGCGATTTAAACATACACACTTACACACAACATAGATTAAAGACCAACAAACTGTCCAAACGACAATTTAGGGAGGAGGAAAGGAGATGTTTCGAAGATTCCTTTATTGCACTTTAGTCTTAAACTGCATATTTTCGTAATACCTAAATATAACTCTGCAATGCTTGGAATGTGAGATTTAAAGACACAATACGACCAAAGGAGGTGTTGGTGGAACAAGACAGAATTGAATTTTGGTCATAGATAATGATGGAACAAGACAGAAATGAAAGGTGTACAACTCCAATATACAATTTTTACAACCGAAATAAATTTATTTACCATAACAAGTAACGATTTCCAGTACAAAAACAAACACACACTCACAAGTTGCTCATCATATTTTGCACGTATAATTACAAACATAAACCTGCGAATGAGAACTCAAAATTTACACCAAACTAAAATAGTATTACTTCTCAAAATAAGTAAGATTTTGAGCACAAATGACTTGTGGCACTGCACCTGGAAATTAATTGTTCTATAGGCTTTCATACTGGGTGCGCTGATAAAACTTATACCACGTGTTGACCGCCCAAGTTTGAATATAGTACCACTCTCTCCAAGCACAATGGACCTTCAAATGAAGTACTTGCTCATCTGAAGTGCCTGTACAACTTTAAAAAATACCTAAGGCTGCTGAGTGGTACTACTGAAATAAATTATAAACTAGGAGACGAACATAGTTAGATATTTTTACCATGTGTAACTTCATTAGAATCGATATAAGTTGGTTCTTTAACATTGTCAAACACACATGAGCACTACTGCTGATTTAACTTACAATTGAAAGTGTACTTGTCAATAACAGTTTAAAGTGTACTTCTCAATGAGAATTTTCAAAGACAACAGTGTTATTCTCACGTTTAAATTATAAAAAAAATTCAGCTCTCTAAACCTGATACCATGCTTAGTAATACATTATATTAATTCCATGTTAGAGTATTAATTTCATAATGTAGTTGAAATCTCGTTGCCAGCTGGTGTGGCCGAGCAGTTCTAGGCGCTTCAGTCTGCAAGCGCACAACAGCTACGGTTGCAGGTTTAAATCCTGCCTCGGGCATGGATGTGTGTGATGTCCTTAGGTTAGTTATGTTTAAGTAGTTCTAAGTTCTACTGAACTGATAATCTCAGATCTTAAGTCCTATATTGCTCAGAGTAATTTGAACCATTTTGAAATCTTGATATATTTTGCTATTATGCAGTCGACAATATATGACAGTTTGATGAAATAGCATACTAAACTACTTAATACATACTCATATAGGCTAGCCATAAGGGTTGTGGTGCTTGCATTATCCCCTAAACATGATAGAAACATGATGTTTGGCTATTCACTTTACCTTTCAATGCAAATTTAAGGTGCATTGTGATTTTAAAGCGTGGTGCAACAATCATACTCTAGTGGCTTAAATGTGATGCTTAACCTATGAATTTTGTTGGGAAGTGTCAGTATGGCACCAATGTGTACTAGTTTCGGTATTACAGCACAATTAATTTCCAACAAACACACCATGTGTGTTTTGTGAACAAAAGCTTGTACATTTGGGAAATGATTCAATTTTATTTTGGTGTAAAGTTTGAATTTTTGTAGTTAGACGTGTGCGTTAAGTTAAACAACCTGTGTGTGTGTGTGTGTGTGTGTATGAGAGAGAGAGAGAGAGTGTGTGTAGGTGTTTCTCAAAATCATTACTTATTATTGTAAATAAATTTATTTTGGTGGTAAAAATTGTATTCTTGAGGTGTGTAATTTACATCTCGTCTTATTTCTCCGTTATGTGTCTCCATGTTTCATCACTGTCGTGTTTCACTGGTACCATCTCTGGTCACATTGTGTGTTTACATCTCATATTTGAACAGTTACGTAGTTATATTTATGTATTACGAAAAGATGTATTTTAAGACTACAATACAATAAAAACACCTTCTTTTCTCCTTCCCGGAGTGGTGCAGGTTCAGTTTCTTTGTATTTAATCAATGTTGTATGTGCATGTGCAATTTTAAATGGGGTCTTTTGTCTCTATTGTTAGCGTTATTTATTACCTCATTATTTGAAATATAGTTTTACAAAGAAATCGCTTTTTAATCTGAGCAGTGGATACGCTTATATGAAACTTCCTGGAATATTAAAATAGTTTACTTGACGGATACTCGAGCTTGGGACCTCTGCCATCCCCAGGCAAGTGTTGTACCAACTGAATTACTCCAACTCGATTCACAACCAGTCCTCTCAGTTCTATTTCCACTTTCCAAACTTCACTGAAGTTCTCCTGCGAAACATTCGGGTCTTACACTCTTGGATGAAAGATATGCCAACTAGAAGATAGGTTAAAGAGAAAAATGGTGTATAAATGTGGAAAAGACATAATTACAAGTGATCGCAAAAGACATTTACGTTCAAACAAGCATAAAAAAATCAAGTGATTCTTCAGCTTCTCCCGACGTATTTGTTGCTCGAACAGTCCACAGGTATACTGCCGGTTCATAGTGTCCTACGGGCACAATATTTCGGCGATCAGACATGTCGCCATCGTCAGGTGCGCTGACGAACTGAACTCCTGAGGGCGGGCGGCCGTTTTAAATCCCCTCCCCCCGTAGGCCGCTCTCTTCGCCGTCCGCGCCAGCGCGCTGGTGGTCGCGAAGACGTGGGCGTCGGAATCTGTCGTAGCGTCGAAGTGCTTGCTACGTCTGCCCTGGTCGCCAGTTCGTACTTCTCGCTGAGAGTCTTCTTAATTACATTCAATGCCGGGTTCCAAGCCTTGCTGGCGCGGACGGCGAAGAGAGGGGCCCGCGGTGGGAGGGGAGGTGATTTAGATCGGCCGCCCGCCCTCAGGAGCTCAGTTCGTGAGCGCACCTGAGGATGGCGACATGTCTGATCGCCGAAATACTGTGCCCGTTGGCCACTATGAACCGGCAGTATACCCGTCGACTGTTCGAATAAAAAAACAACTTCTTAAATTTTTGATCTCATTTTTTTGCAAGCCTAATGTTTCTTATTTTACTTAAATGGAAGCTTCACTGAGAGTGTTTACAGTCGCTCAACTCTGTGATTATTGCAAAAGGAATACTTAGTGTATAGATGATTTAGAGAAAATGATTTAATTGAATAGTTTCAAAAACTTTATGTCCTTCTACAAGAGCACTCGATAATTTGAAAGCAAGGGAACTCATAGTTAGAGCTAAGAATCTTGGTAGTAAAGGATACAGTAAATTAAAGAAATCATAGTTAATTAATGCTATTGGGTTACAGGAGTTTAAATATCATCCAGCTTTATTCTAAAAAAACTAGATCAGGACCAAATGTGTACCTAATATAAATTATTTCTACAGATTTGATGATGGTGTTATCGAAAATACTCGACCAGTGAGACAAGGCAAATAGTGAGATTAGATCTAATTTACCCATTCGGCAGCAAACTATTTGAGCAAGAAAAAGAGAACGAGCCATATAAAAAGCATTTATTTGAGATAAAGGAAATAAGATTGAGAGTTAATGAAAAATTTCAAGCTTCGTCTGTTGACTATAAAATTGTCTTTAAAGATGATGACATTGCTAAACTCGATACTGTTAGGGATAAAACAGATTAAATAACAAAAGCACTCAACTCTGTGGTTGCAATAACATAAAAGGTACAAATTTTAGAAAAGGAGATTAGTTGAATATAACATCCAAAAATGTCTTACCCAGTTTCTCGAGGATATCAAGGATTAGATAATACCCTGGAATCTGTTTGAGATTTGCAATAAAATCTGAGATATATTAACACCTGATGAGACTATTGATATAGCAGATACCTCATTCAGTGTTCATATGATAGCAATTCCTAGAGGCCAAGATAGTCAATGTAAAAAAGTAAAAAACTTAGCTGAAGACAAAAAGCCTAAAAGAGGTATCAGAAGAATTAAAAATTATGATAATCTGTGCTGTACTAAAGCAGTAATTGTGGCATTAACACACCATACAAATAATATTTTGGACAGAGATCTAACTACTGGTGAAGTTAAGGAAAGTAGAGAAGGAGATAAATACGAATTATAAAAAGTTTTAACTGACATATTATGTAACCACTTGGATGAATACAATGAAGAAGGGTTTACTTTAGAAATATTAAAAATGTTGAAGAATTATTGGATATTCAAATTAATTTTGTATGTGCTGAGAATTTCAATTCAGTTATCTATATTGGCCATGAGAATTAATTAAAGATATATGTGTGTAAAGGTCACAACCACTTTGATGTAACTAGCACTATGACAGCTTCTTTAGGATCATCATCCTTCCGTGATAACTGTAATAAGCCATATAACAACAAGTATAAACATAATTGCATAATAGAAAGGAAATGTCAAGAACATGGAACTTGGGAAAGCGAGATGCACTGATAAACTATAATAGATACTGCTATAATGAAAATTGCTTAAAAAATCACCAACAAGTTTGTAATACAGCTTATAAATGTAATTGATGTAAAAAGATTTGTCTCAGATTTGAATAACATAAATGCGGCTTTGAATTTTGCAGAAACTGTAATCAAATAGTGAAAATTGGAAATAATAGATGTTAAATGCAATACAAACTGCAAAAAAGAGGTATTTGTGAAAGAAAATGGGGTGAGGATTTTATAAGTCCAAGGCTGCCCAAATTATAATAAAGATGGTTGTTATATTAATGAAGAATTCAAAGTCTTTATCCAGAATGAGATTTTCAGTCTGCAGCAGAGTGTGCACTGATATGAAACTTCCTGGCAGATTAAAACTGTGTGCCGGACCGAGACTCAAACTTGGGACCTTTGCCTTTTGCGGGCAAGTGCTTTACCAACTGAGCTACCCAAACACGACTCACACCCCATCAGATACTGGCAGAAGTAAAGCTATGAGGACGGGGCGTGAGTCGTGCTTGGGAAGCTCAGTTGGTAGAGCACTTGCCCGCGAAAGGCAAAGGTCCCGAATTCGAGTCTTGGTCCGGCACACAGTTTTAATCTGCCAGGAAGTTTCAAAGTTTTTATGTTTACCAATGCTTCATATGGTGTAAAATAGTTCCTGGTTAACAGTTTGATTGTTGTGAAGATGGATTCCCTAATAGAGTGAATTGTACCTATACTGAAAGATACATGTGGTTTGAATATGAAGCTCAACAAGAAAGTGGTATACATATTTCGAATCTCATAATAGTTCACAATTTTAAAGAAGATACTCTTTATACATTTAAGACAAATGAAGAATTCTGTAGTTGGATGATATCTGGAAAAAAACAGGAATTATACATTCGTAGCTCATTATGCTAATGGTTATGATTCACAATTCATTTTCAAGTACTGTGCTGAAAATGCAATGAATCCATATACCATCTGCACAGGAACTAAATTGATGTTATTGGAGATAAAGCATTTACGAGGGTCATTCAAGAATCAAAGAGAGAAATTGGTCTGCGGAAAAACTGTTAGTGGGGAAAGTTTGGTACTTTTATGGCTTTAAGTTGGTATCACTGGGATGAGCCCTGATCAGCTGATGTATCAACATGGTTTTGTTTATAGCCAAAAAAATACATTTCAAAAAAGTGAATCCACTTGAAATGTCTACATTAGTTCAGCAAAGTACTGTTATTTGTTTTTTACTTGCTGAAGGCGAGAAAGTTCGTGGTGAAGGTTGTATGAATCGTACTAATTTTGCAAGCAGGTAGAGCAGTTTAAAATTGGTCGAGACTCAGTGACTGACTAACACTGTTCTGGCTGACCAGTTGCCGTTTCAACTTCCTCACTTGAAAGTCGAATTGATAGTATTCATGACATGTCACGGTGAAAATGACAGTGGGTAAGATTCAAGTTAGTACTGGTGTTAGTACTGGTACAGTTCATAATATTACCTCTAACAAGCTGAAGTACCGCAAAACATGTGCAAGGCGGATCCCAAGGGAGTTAACGGGGCTACACAATGAAACAAGGTTGAGAGTGTGCACAAAGCTAAAAGAACGTTATGAAAGAGGAGGTGAGCACTTTCTCAACAAAATTTTAATTTGTGACGAAAGTTGGGTTCACTATTATAAGCCAGAATCTAAAAGACAAAGCATGGATTGTAAGCACACCAACTCACCTGTCAAGAAAAAATTCACAACCCAAGCATCAGGAGGGACAGTCACGTTGATAGTGTTTTGGGATGCTGAAGGTCCAGTTTCATGTGATTATCTCGAAGAGAAGCGTACAATGAACAGCCAATACTACTCGGATTTGCTTTTAAACACAGTGAAGCCAGCCATGAGAGAGAGACATCGTGCATCTCAGAGGAGAGGTGTGATTCTCGAGCAATACAATGCACATCCTCATATTGCTCGAATATCCCGTGATACTATCAACAAAATGGGCTGGGAAATACTGTCTCATCCCCCTTACAGTCCTGATTTAGCACCTAGTGATTTCCATTTGTTTAATGCACTGAAGGAGGCATTACATGGGAAGAGCTTCCAGGACAATGAGGACATGACAAAGTTTGTAGGAATCTGGTTCGAAAATCAAGATAAAGAGTTCTTTGCAGCAGGAATAAAATAGCTTCTAGCCCATTGGAACAAGTGCATAAATGTTCAAGGGTATTATGGTGAAAAGTAGAAAAGGTATTTCTTTACAAGAATAAAAGCTTTTTCCTCCAGACCAATTTGTCTCTTTAATTACTGAATGACCCTTGCAGGACAAAAATTATAGATAGCAATAGTTTTGTACAAGAACATCCTAGTAGCTTTACAGAAAAACGTTTGCTTTCAAATAACTGAAGAAGGGATACTTCCCACATTTGTTCAATACACAAGAAAATAAAAATTACAAAAGACCAATGCCAGATACTCGATATTATTGTGTTGACACCATGCAGCTGAAAGATAGAGAAGTAATGGTACAGCTCCAGAGTGAAAGGATATTGTGTTAAATATGAAAAAAGAGATATTTGAAAGCTATACTTCTGATGTAGCTATTTCGAGAATACGCTGTTTACAACTAAGAAAATAGTTCCTAGAAATAGCTAATATTGATCAATTCTGTTATTTGGCAATCACCGGGGGTTTGTACGGCTGTATATAGATCTGAATCTCTACCTGAAATTACAATTGCTGTATTGGATAAAGAACAAAAGAGAATTACAGCAAAGAATCCATATCTTGACGAAACAGGTTAAACAATAACAACATTCAACATGATCTTAATGGTGAAGAAATAAGAATAGATAGAGCAAAAGTAGATGGATTCGATAAAGAAACTAATACTGTTTACCATTACCATTGTTGCTTCAGGCATGGTTGTAAGAAATATTTTCAAAGTGAGACGATTAATAATATAAATAAAGAAACAAAAGACTGTATCAAAAGACTTTAAGAAGAATTGCCGAAATACGAAATGCTGGATATAATTTAATGGAGATGTGGGAATGTGATTGGCTTAACTCCCCAGAGTATAAAAAGCTTAATAAATTAGTACAGTTACCTAAAATTGAATCAAAGAGGTGCCTTTTATGGTGGTTGAACAAATGCAATAAAATTAAGAGGTAAAGCAGATGCTGTTGGCACAAAAATTAAATATATTGGCATGTGTAGTCTTTATCCTACTGTGCAGTTTTATGACCTTTAATCATACAATGACCTTTATCCTGAAAAACATCTGAGAAAAATATACAGACCAAGTTATTATTCTAAAAATTTGTATGGTTTAATAAAACGTAAAGTAGCGCCACCTAAAGGATTATATCATCCTGGTTTAACAGTGCAAAAAAATGAAAAACTCTTGTTTCATTTGGGTGTCAAATATTCTCAAGAAAAAATAAATGATGAGGAAAGAAGTTTCATTGGAACTTGGATGACTGATGAAGTGAAGAAAGCTGTAGGAGAATGATATAAAATTTAAAATATCTATGAAGTGTATGATTTTAAGTGAAAGCAACATGTTGTTTAAAAATTATGTGAAAGATTTTCTGAAAATAAAATTGAAAACCAGTACACATAATTCTGAAACTGATTAAGAGAATATATCAAAACAGTTAAAGAGAAGTAGGATATTGACTTACAGCATAGTTGAATAATGGAAAATCCAGGAAAACCAACTTTTGCTAAGATATGTCTTAATGTCTTATGGGAAAAATTCGGGTAAAGGCAAAGTATGAGTCCAACAGAAGATATAACAGATTGATGGCGATTTTATGAGATACTACTAGATGACTGATTAGATAATATAGATTTAACTTTTCTTAACGACAGTGTAGTTCAGATGAAGGTAATTTCAAAGATTATTATGTGGAAAATAATACAGCCACAAATGTTATTATAGCTGCATTCACTACTGGAAACGCCAGGCTTAGATTTTATCATACATTGGAAAACTAGGATAGTTTGTTATATATTTCGATATAGATACTATAGTATAATTTGATAATGGTGTAAATATTGTGGAAATACGTCATATGTTTGGCAAATGGACTGATGAATTAGGCGATAAATGGATTAGAGATTGGGCTTCAACTTTCCTGATAAGTTACTATTATGAGAAATAGATAAAAAACAGAGATGAATGTAAAGCGGTTTACATTAAATTATAAGAATATTCAAAAGCTGAATGGCAGCTCCATGACAAGATTAACAGAGTGTGATGTAAAGAAAACGATACAATTATAATACAGTCATATCACTAGAGATGTTGGTACTAAAAATCTAGTTATTAAACTGGCTAAGAGAGAATTCTCATTTCAGTACGATAAAAGAGTAGTTCTAGCAAATTATGACACAGTGCCTTATGGATATTAAAAATTATGTGTTATTTAATAAATTTTAAGTGCCTTATGGATATTAAAAATTATGCGTTATTTAATAAATTTTAAAATAAGTTTTCTATATAATCTACTGTAAGAATATAATTCATTCCACATTTGTTGTACATATGATACAACTTTATTAGTTTGGTTTTATTGTATTCTCTATCTTCTAAATCTCTAATTACTGAGTGAGAAACTATTAAAAATAATGAATAGGATTTAATATATTTTTGTATAATTTTGATACATTATATATCAGTAAATTGTAATTCGCTACTTATTTAGTCATGAAAAAGAGAGAATCTTAGTTTTCTATTTCCTCCTATATTTCTATATCAATTTCATCATAACTATTATATCTCATTTCATATTCTTCTTCATAAACTGCTTTAATATTTTAATACTTTCAGTATGGTCCTTACTTCTCATATGTTCTATAACTAAAGACATTGTCAAAGATTCTTTACATATAGTATATTGAACTTGGTTCTCTCTTGGTTTATTATTTCAATCTACAGAAATATAAAATTTAAATTCATCCCACACATTAGTCATATTTATAACATTAAAAATTTATAGTCTTATTAAATTTTTTTCTATATAAATGGATACTCAACAGAGGAAGTTCAATATTGCAAGCAATTATAATTAGTTTAAAAAGCTCAGTCAGCTAGAAGTAAATGAATCGTATTAAATTATGGGATGTGAATATTTAAAAACTAGATTTGGAGAGAAAATTTGTATGGAGCTTGATAATAAATTGAAAATTATTTTGCCAGAAAGGCTTAGTAAAATAACAACTAAGTGCGCCTTCAGTTTTTTGAAGGTGGTGATATTAATCTAAAATATGAAGGAATGAAGTAAACTGAAGGTAATGATAACGAATTTCACGATCTGGAGTTCATTATGTGAATAAATTTTTATTGATTCAATTTTTTATATATTAATTTGGTGGTTGGGTGGGTTTAGTAATTAAATTATCTCCTAGTGCACTCAACCAGACCACTTACTACTAGTGACGTATTAGGGGACCAACTTTATGTCGGAATTATTGAAGGACTTGTGCAAGCCTCTGTGTGCAAAATAACTGTGGTCGACATCCTCAAGCTAACCAAAGAACGGAAAGGGTACATAGAACTATAGGGAAGATGCTAGATTCCGTGATTTACCTAAATCGTTTCAGGCAAATGCCGGGATGGTTCCTTTGAAAGGGCACGGCCGATTTCCTTCCCAATCCTTTCCTAAACCGAGCTTGCGCTCCGTCTCTAATGACCTCGTTGTCGACGGGACGTTAAACACTAACCACCACCACCACCACCAAGATGCTAGAATACTATGTGGACGCACACAATTCCAGTTGGGATATCTTTTACGGTATGTGGTCTCAGCGAATAGCTCGAATCAGCACACAAGTGAAGGATTGTCACCTTATTACATAGTATATGGTCGTAAGATGCCATCGATGTCTGACATGTGAAAAACCAAGAAGGCTACGATAGGAGAAACGGTTTAGGGGGATTGTGAGAGTGATAAAGAAAATATGGAATATCATATATGTGCAAGACCAACACAAGGGTGCTAGAAGAGCAAGAAGAAGTAGTGAATCGCTCATCAAGAATGCCACGATACAAGATTGGCCAATGGGCAATGTTATCGATTTTGTATGCTCCAAAGAGGAACGCGAAGACGTTTTTTGCAAAGTATCAAATGCCATATTAAGTTGTGGAAACACGTCATCAGGGAACGGTAAGACAGAGTTGCTGATGAGGACGACAATTGTACATGTGGGACGTTCTAAATCGTTCCGAGGGTGCCCGAAAATTATTCCAGGAAATGTGGATTTGGACCAAGAAGGAAAAGTGGAAAAGAAGGTTAAACAGAGCGAGCAAGAGGATTTAGACGAACCAGCGAGAAGAATTCCGTACACATTAAGACTTGGGAGATATGAGTACATTTATGTTTTGTCTTTGTTAGGTATAAGAATAATTTAAGGTAAAGTGTAGGCGAGATGAACTGCTGCGAGGCAGCAGGGAACTTTAGGGAGAGGAAAAGGTAGTAGGTACCCCACTATTCAGGTCAGGTACGTCAGGAGACAAAATGGTGTGGAACACAGTCATGCTACTGACCGTCAGCGGAGCAGAGAACGTGCAGAACCGGCATCAGCAAGGGTGAATAATTTTCACGAAGTTAGAAGATGTGGTGGTCACCAGGCACCTCTTGGTGACACAGGTGATATTCAATACGGGAGCCGATTTCTGGAAACTGTGTTTGGGACTACTCTTGAGGAGGACATCAAGAGAATTAACAGCACAGTAGAAACAATGAAACAGTGGGTGAAAGGAAACAAGGCAGCAAGGTAAATCTGTGAACCACAACATTAAAAGGTTACAAGCTGAAGCACAAGTATTACATAGGGAAGTAATTGTAATGAAGTGGTTGTAGTCCTTGGAGAAAAGTTTGTAGGAAGCATGCAGAGAGGTGTGGGAATTGCAGGAAGTATATGCACCAAGCTTTGTGAAGACGACTAGGTGTAAACTCGTTGCCACTGTATCAATGCCTGGAGGGACTACACAAAGTACAGAAAGGGCTCACTCCGGAATTAACGTTGGTCTTGGAATCTAGATTTGAACTTGCTTTTCTGTTTTACAGCGAGAAACAGTACAAGAGACAACCGAAATTGTCCATAATTGTACCAGGAATCAAAGTGACACTTAGTCTGCTAAGCTTTAGTGATCTGTTTACACACACAAGAAGCAAAACACAAGACAGAGTTGGAACCCAGCCACTATTCAAATCCGTGTGGACTGTATTCCCAAAGCCTAGGAGCCAGTAGAGGAAACTGTAATTGTAAGTTAAGTTTAGCTAAAAGGGAAATAACAGAGCTTAGGGTAAGTAGTGTGTAAGGGATTGTAATAATGGATGTAATTTTGAGTAAAAAGTCAACCGGAGCCAACTGGGCCCATCGAAAGGGAATTTTTCGCACTGATTTTGCAATAGGATAATCCAGTTTAAAGATATCTTGTTAAAGACGAGGGCACTGTAGCACATTGACCATATTTGGTCGGAAAAACGTATATTAGGAAGTAGACTGCAACGACGCCAGCCACAGGCAAGTGTGGGTGTTAATCCTCACAAAATACTACATAGCCATCACAGGGTTGCGAGGTGAGCTTTCCTGGTGTGGAAACAGTTGACACAGCAGTACCTAAGGGAAGAGGATAGAAGCCTTTCCAAACTGGGAGCTGTTCAAGTGTTTAACATACGTGCTGCAAGGACATTAAAGGACAAGCAGGCACAGTCTGAAAGCATACAAATACCTAGCCATTTTATACAAAAGTCACTTATGTTAGTATTGCACCTCTACCACCACAGCGTATGACGCCTACAGCATTACACAGAATGCCATTCGTAGACTCCAGTTACAGGGCAGTTCGCCATGAAACCACTGAACTGCCGCTACCACCACCTGGGTCCAGCAGGAGCCCTGGGAAGCAGTTTGCCACCTATCAACATGGGGAAGTGCGTCACTGTCGTTACGTCACCAGCCTGCCACCTGCTGGGCAGTGCTGGGGGCGCGAGTTATGCCACCCCACTAGAGTGGCCGGCACGAAAATGGAGTCCTCAAGGTCACGGCCGCTGCCTGCCGCCAGCAGGGTCTGTGGGCTGTGATTCGTCCGCCTTTCGGCTTTGTTGCCATGTAGGTACCGTTAGCGGTGTGGTAGGTCACAGCAGCTCAAAGCTTAGTGTTACCATGCTATATCGAGTGTTCACGTCTGATCTCAGTGTCTTACTGTCTTTAGAAGCGTGCTTTGATTGTGTCCAGTGGTGAACAACAATGCAGGAGCAACGGCCTACTTGTAGTACTCCGGTCGGTATGTGTAAATGGCGGAATGACATTCGTAAACAATCGAAAATTATCGTATCGAATGTAATTAAGATTTTTATTGATCTGGCCGACAATGAAGAAGTGAGGGATTACTTAAATTTTGCACAAATTCATAAACTTATTGCTAAAGTGTGTGGTGTCTCCAAGTCAACTATGGACCGTATTAGCAAATCTGTGTCATAAGCAGAATCTCCAGACATGAATGAGTGTTTCGATTCTCCAAGAAAGGGATAAGAACGTGAACGGAAATCAACCG
Source organism: Schistocerca nitens (assembly GCF_023898315.1). Classification (NCBI taxonomy): domain Eukaryota; kingdom Metazoa; phylum Arthropoda; class Insecta; order Orthoptera; family Acrididae; genus Schistocerca; species Schistocerca nitens. The sequence continues at coordinate 510,651,817 of NC_064616.1, read as the reverse complement.
ACTTTGACGATCTTGATAAAGGGCTCGTGTGTAGAACAGTACTTGGATACTACGACGTAGGGGAGTATCCAACGGCTAAAAAAATACGGGGTGACCTCTGTGAAAAATTAATTGCTCCGGCTCAGAGACCTCCGTTCCTCGTCTTCTCCGCTCCCTTGGTTTCCGATTCAAGAACTGTAATGACGGACTGAATTTCTTAATGGAACACAGATATATTGCAGCAGCAAGAGCGACGTTTTTGCGTACAATGCACTTCTTGTGTCCTGAAGACACCAGGCCTGTAGTGTACTTGGATGAACCTTGGGTTTCACAGAACCACACCCATAAGCGTATATGGCACGACTCCAAAGGAAACGGCGGTTTGAAAGTGCCTATTGATAGAGGTAGCCGATTGATTAATCATTGCCCACTCTGGTTCATTAACCACAGGCTTCGTACCGAAGGCCACATTTGTTTTTATGTGGTGGCAAAAGTTCTTGCTAATCTGATTACCATTCAGAAATGAATGGAGGAGTTTTTAAGAATTGCTTTATTCGACTGTAGGAAGAAGGGTCAATTATCGTGATGGATAACATCAGCTACCACTCCATTCACATGGAAAAGCTGCCACACTCAAATAGGTGTCAGGCAGAGATTATAGAGTGGTTAAAGGAAAAGAATGTTTCCTTTTCAGTCGATGAAACGAAGGCTGAACTCCTGTCTAACGAATTAGATCAACTGGTAAACGACATGGGACACCAATGGTACATCTACCACCGTATCACTGCCAGTATAATCGCAATGAATTAATATGGGCTCAAGTAAGGAGAGACGTAGCGAAAATAAATACTATTTTCCAACTTGCTGATGTCGAGAAGCTAACACACTAAGCTCTTGACAATGTTACTTAGCAGGACTGGGAGAGGTACGTAAAACACGCAGAAGCATTGCTAGAAATTGATTTCTTGAACCAAGGTTTAAGAGACACCATAGTGGAATCTGTGATGATGAACCTGGCTGAAACAATCGACAGTGAATCTGAAGACACAGAGCCAGAAGATCCCTCAGTTTAGATAAGTGTCGTGTATCTAAGAAGCTGACTTGATTTAAATGTTTGTCTATTCATTTCAGTTATAGTGGAGATACTGCCAATGTTTTTTACCCTTACAGCAGACGCCTGATAAATTTATCACAAGTGGTGGCGATTGATTTACTTGACTGTCAATTAAAATAAGATTGTCAATTCTGCAATAATTAACAACAGTTTTTCCTAAAAACCAGTATCGAATGTCTTAACTTTCAGATATAATCTCACTGCATTTGGTTTACTTGTACATTCGAAATTTAACTCCTTTTTTCATAGAACGATTTACTGACTGTTTCGTAGTAATGGTAATGCAGTTCATAAAATGACAAAACGTTATGGTGCTTCTGTATCTACTGTACATATAAACAGTGCAATAACATCAGAACCGACTCAGTACCTGTTCTGATTCTCCGAGAGGAGCATAGAAATTTATATTTGATGACTTTTACCAAAAGCTACAACATATTACTTTAGTATGACAGAGTATATTATCCGATGGCTAGAGAAATGTAGGGTAATGTCAGTAATAAAACTGATTATTCTCGCCAGTCACTCCAATGCGCTGTCTTCTCCGCCCACTTGATTTTTAATTCAGAAACTATAATGATGGACAAAATTAGTAACACAAGACAGAGACATTGCAGTAGTAAGAACAAAGTTTTTGTGCACCAAGTATGTATTGCGTGCTGGGAATAATAGGCTTACAGCAAATTTAGATAAAACTTGGGTTTCACAAAACCTATTGAACAAATATTTTGCTCGACTTCAGCGAAAATATTGGGTCCAAAATAACAATTACTTTTGCATAGCGTATATTGGCGTTTTGACTGATGGGCGCAATGACGAAGGATATGTATTAGCTGTCAGTAAAATATTTTCGGTAAGTAGGAAACATTCTCGGTCATATTAAAGCGAGCCGTCTGAACAAAACTCTTGGCGACCGCCTACAACGACTCGCGCGCTGCTGCTCACGGAGTATCGTGGAAGCAATTTCCCTCTGTACGTGATACGATACAATAATGATGTCTGAAATGTTACCAAAAATAATTTTGTAGTTATCTTAACAACTTTCTCGCAGGAAGTTCCTTCATAGAGCTACAGAACGAAAATTCATCAGTGACAACATTTTTCGCTACGCAGTCGGCACAGTTTCACACCTCTTATAATTATATTCCGAAATAAAAGACACAGCATATGCATCTGTAGACTTTGAATATGTTCATATATTTTTTTCAGTCCAATTACATTAGTAATTCTATTACTACCACAGGTCGCAGAAAAAAATTATTTCCTCCAAAATTTCTTGTAACGTTAGTTTTAATTTTTTTTCCTAGCAGCTAGTGGACTTATCTTTTGGAAAGTACTTCGTCATATTAAAGACAAAAAATAGAGTTGTCCAATCTTTTTTTTTTATTTTTATGAACATTTGAAATTATTGGTGTAAAATAACTGACAATGCTGTAAGACAGCGAGATGACCTTGAAGCCCTATTTTCGTGCCAGCCACTATAGCTGAGGCTGCCAGTCCTGGAATTTACCGAGCGAAGTGGCGCAGTGGTTAACACACTGGACTCGCATTTGGGAGGACGACGGTTCCATTCCACATCCAGCCATCCTGATTTAGGTTTTCGGCGATTTCCCTAAATCGCTCCAGGCAAATTCCGGGATGGTTCCTTTGAAAGGGCACGGCCGAATTCCTTCCATAATCTGATGAGACCGATGACCTCACTGTTTGGTCTCTTCCCCCAAACAACCCAAATCCTGGAATGTCACTCATAGAGGCGGTTACATCATGAGCTGCTGCTCAGCCAACACTGTGTTCTGTCAACATTACTGGATTACAGTTCACAGGAGGCTGCTGGATGCCTATGTCACACCACTTCTTCCTGTATTAAACCATGGCGGGAGCCGTAATAAATGAATCTGGCATCTTCTGGCTGTCTGACTGGCGCCACTATGCATCCTCCTGTATCCCGGCTCCTTCAGTTACAACAGTCAAAACTTCATCTTCATCTGTTGTTCACTGACAGTTAATATTTTTACACTAATTTATCACTGGAGTCATATACATCGTTTGATAAATTCAGCATTGTCAAGTAAAAAACAGGGCAAGAAGAATATATCAAATATATTTCACTGAAAATAAATGTTATTTGTTAAAAAAAATTTATGGGTGTAATTCAGTGCAACTCGCTGGGCTTATGTCATCCTACGAGAACAAGGTCTACTTCTTTAGCTCCAGTCTGAGACCCATTATTCTTAAAGGTATAAACAGCAGAAATTTATTTGATGGCGTATCATATGGAAAGAAATAATAAGACTATTGTACGTAGTAGTACACATTTCAGTCAGTAACTGACAGAAGGAATCAAGAGACATATCCATGGACAAATGAAGCACGAAAATTAATTAAAGTTTACAATATTTTGTGTACAACATAGTGGTAAATTTACAAACACAGATTTCGTAACTGGAAATGAATTTGTGGTGTATTTGCGTGATATTACAGGCTAGGGTTACTGACGTGCTGTCTGTCCCTGCAATAAACAAAACGATGCTTTTGGAGCTCATCAATCAGGGAAAATCTTCTGCAGTCACTCTGCAAGATGAGATCCAGTGAGACCGTCGATCGGAGAATCAGTCAATCGTGATACCGGTACCATACTTTTTTCTAGAATGAGTAATACTCTTGGTGGACGGCTGCAGAACGTGAACACTGCAAAAACTGAAGCACGCCATCACGTCCAAAAACCCAGAAATGTTGACGGATGACATCACTCTGCTACAGGATAATGCCCGAGCACATGCTGCCAAGGTTTTTTTCAATTACGTAGTAGAAGGTTTTACTGAGAAGCCCTTACACATCCTTCATGCTATCCAAATATCTTCCCATTCGATTTCCATATCTTTGGTGTCCTGAAGAAAGACATTTGTGCTTGTTGACTTGCTTCGGTCGTAGAGATACACGCCTGAGTACTATCATGGTTTCGTAGGCAAATGCAAATATTTTTCCATGAAGACATTGACCGTATTGTGCCATAATGGGATAAACTTATTATCAGTTACGACGACTACTTGTGACACAATAAACGGGTTATTTACTTTTCCCCCTCTGACTAATTTTCATTTGAGTGCCCCTTACATAAATCATAATTACAACTGAAGAGCATTTAGTAATGATAAAAGTGATCAGTGTGCGTATAATGGAATGGCGAAAAGGATATACATACAACAGTCAGCCTGTAATTACCAAAAAAACAGTTGCGTATTTTTATCGTGAAAGGCATGCAACAAGCATAAGAGATATGGGCATAGACCTTTCACGATAAAAGTAAATGATCCTACTCTGTTGCACCAAGTTCTGCAGACCTTGCTAGTATTTCAGGTACCATGATTCCCCAGAACTCTTACACGAGGTACATGTAACGTTTGACACTGTGCTCTGTGGGACAGAAGGTGCGTTCTACTGACCCTCGGCCATAGCCTTGCCAGACTGCATTGGTGTACCGAACATTGTAGTCAGAATCAATGGCAGTTGTTCAGACTGATATTCTCTAGTAAATTACGCTTCTGGTTTTAGATAATAGCTGGGTTACGCGGGGTGAAGAACATCTTACTACCAACAAAAAATACGAGAACTTGGAGTCGTCATGGTTCGTGTTGATATCTTAAACAACGCATGCATACACATGTCTTTGTAACATGTGACTGCTCTAGTCGACGTAGATGTTCACCTTTCTGTTATGTACTGTTCTGAGTAATGCTGTACAGTTCAGACATTTTTAGTGAGAACTAGCGATCGGCCTCGTCTTTGTACAGTTAGCATTTAGTATCTACAGGCGGACAACTTGTCAGACGTATCGGTGATAAGTTACATACACAAGCTTTGCTTGTTAATTAATCTATTTATTGGTGAAAACCGCATTAAAATCCTTACAGTGGGTCCTGACATAAGCATACAGATAAAGACGGAACAACGAGGCCATCAGACTTAGATTTAGTGATACACACAGATGTTGAGGTAACGCTGAGGCTCACATATTTGCCGGAAGTGAAACCCGTAGGTCATTCGGGAGACAGAGGACAAAATAATGCCATAATTTCGAATCCTTCGCGACATATTAAAGGAGGAGTTGGACAACACATGTGAAGTTCATCATAAACACACGGTAGGAATACTCGTAAGTGGCCTGTTAACACGCATAAGGTAATGTGAGTTCTTGTCATTGTGTGATGCTGCTCTAATTATAGATCAGTGCAAATGCCATAAGATTATAACAAAACGTATGCATTCGTATTCCACGACACCTGAAGAATAGATTCGTTACTTTCTAATACATGTCACGACTGGTTTTTCTGTTTTCAATTTTTTTCCACGCAGTTTGTCCCCTAAAAGTGCCAAGTTCGTAGTTTTCGTATATGAAATCCCTAATATCAGTGCCGGCCTGAGTGGCCGTGCGGTTCTGGGCGCTACAGTCTGGAGCCGAGCGACCCCTCCGGTCGCAGGTTCGAATCCTGCCTCGGGCATGGATGTGTGTGATGTCCTTAGGTTAGTTAGGTTTAATTAGTTCTAAGTTCTAGGCGACTGATGACCTCAGAAGTTAAGTCGCATAGTGCTCAGAGCCATTTGAACCTAATATCAGTGGACCGAGTCGATAGTGCTGTTTCACTGCTCGCACGTTTCCTCTCCCTTACATCCATGTGCGTTTCGGCCAGAATCAGTATTGTTCGTGTTCGCCACTCTCACGATACCACAGACACTTTTTTTTTCTATTTCGACCAATTAATTCTCATTTTGTGATTTTATTAGATTAGTTGGGGCTAATGAGATGGCGCACATGTCCCTGCCAAAAGGACATTTAAAACCAAAAAGAAGCAAATATAGCTAGAAATAATAACGATTGTTCAAAATATTTAATGAAAACTGTTTACCGAGCTGCTTCTCATCACACGTTTATGTCTTAATTGATGCTTGATGTAAATTGTGTTACGTTTTCATTATCATTGCCCCATTTTCAGTATATAGGTGATTATTTGTTACAAGACACCCATTACACGAACCCTGTGAGTATTCAAGAGGATCTCGCACCAAGCAGGAGAGCGTAATAGATCACGCATTTTGTGCCGCAGGTGGCCGCTACAGACGAAGCCAGTACCTGAAGCCTTTCACTTGATTTACGGAGCGCTCTGACAGCCTTTACGGTTACGACTTTTCCGACCGGAAATAGGTTATTCCTGTTGTGACTGAATACTGGACGGGGGTAAAGTTGTAAAAAGCTGAAAAGTACATAAAGGAGCAATTTAATGTGGTGGACCGTTCATTCAGTTGCCGAAATACATTCGTCATATGCACTGCCTTCATCCCGTACTTGCAATTCTTAGTAATAACCACATTATAAGCGTTCTTGCTAAGCACATTTTTCCCTAAGATCTACTAGTAAACATTACTGTATATGCCCATAAGTGCATTTTAATTCTAATAATTTTCACCATACAGTAATTTCAACAGATCAAGGAAAGAATTACACCTTCAGGCACATCTTTAACTCACTGGAGTTACCTACATAAAGTACTCTTACGTTAGGAGACTTCCATGATTAACAGGAGTATTACAGTTAGTTAAAATGTTTTTGATTATTAGTATTTCGGTACAATCCAAGTACTTTGTGTTTCTGAAGATTAAAGGTTTTTACGAGTTACGAAATTATGTACAAAAATGTAACTGCTCAAATCAAGAACTGCTCTTATAGCACTATATCTCAATAGAAAAAGTAGTCCTGCTACAGGAAAAGCCCCGTATAACACTATTATACACGGAAACGTGCATGTAATGTACACTTGTTGTATAATTTTACCCCTTTTACAGGATTTCACCGTGATGTATGACTAATGGATATGGAAATCAGACTATTAGTTCTTTTCCTAAGAGTTTTTTTGCTATCAGGAAGAAACGCAGCAAAAATGGCGTAATACAGATCCTATGACCTTTCTGTACCGAGTTTATTAAGTGGTTTATCTAATGGATTTACAGTCGTCACCCCATCTAGGCGAAGAAATGGTTAAGTTTCAAAAAAGCAAAAGAAGTAAAATTGGCCTACATTCCTGCTGTTCCCTAACATAATTTCACAAATGAAAATAACTTTTCAGGATACGTTCTGAGAAAGACACAGGGATCTTTTAGCTACTACACCCACATACATATATAGTTTTGATCTAAGAAGGCCACGAAGGTTTAATCATCAGTATGCGCTAAGAAAAACTTGGTCAAGAGGGACTTCTATGTTTGCATTTTGTGTAACCATCAAATTAAATACTCGAATATTCTAATAGCATAATACACACATTTAAATTTGTTACGACACTTTGTGTATACCTTCCTCTTAACAAATTTTATGTCAAAAGGCAAAGATAGGATATGGTCACTTTGTATTGTCATTCAGGATTTTTATGCAACCCTAATTCAGTGTTACTGAACCACATGACTAATTTTCTTTTCATAACTTCTAGTAGTGTACTTAATTTCATTTTTAACTGAAAGAATTTTATCTTCTCTTTATTCAAAGTTAATTTAATTTCCTCACTTTCACTTTACTTATTCCTACAAAGAGAGTAAGACTATTGAAATCGATAAATTTACTTAAGAAAAATTTCACTTGAGCTCTTCTACTACGTAAACAATACAATACTGTTACTTTCACTTTAAAAGGTATTTCACGACAATTACTTTCAAACATTTATTCAAAGATGATAATTAGTGCTTGAAGATACTGAATAAAGCACTTGAAATGTTGTTATAACAGGTTTACTTGGAATAATCGAACACAAGGAAAGGGCCCTACATAGGTGAATGATTAAGAATAAAATAACAGGGTGAACTAAATTTTATGTTTAACGCTATAATGATTTAGAAAAGTTCATGGTTCACGCTTCTACAATTCTAAATATACAGTTCGTGGCCTGTTGGCTGCAGGCGTTGGGTGTGCCGGATAGTGATAGTGGCTACACTACCCAGTTTGCGGCGTACATGTTTATTGAAGTATGGACTAATTAATTCATCTTCGTGTCTTTTTAACGTCCATAACATAGCCCAAAAACTTGTACCAAAGGCTTAATTATTCAGCAGTTGTTATCTGAGGCTACTGTGCAACAATTTCCAGGCAAGGGATCGCCTGCTCCGACCGAGTGTTGCTTCTTTCACTGCTGCCTATAGATTGTGTCTTCTCGTTCTCGCTCGCTCTACAGGTGGCACGCCAAAAACCCTAGCCATCTTTTACGCTTTCCACAGTAACTTCCAGTACAAAATCACTCCATCTTTTACACAACACATCTCCTACACATTGACCCTAAGCGTGAGCCATTTTACACAAATGACAATTCACACTAGTATTTAAAATTAGGCACTCGAACATCTTTATTTCATTCATCCATGATAAAATATTATTTAGTAAATTATACATTTCTCATATTTCTTTACAAAATTTACAAGCATGCATTAGCAAAGCACTCTAAAATCACATATATCACGCTTTCCAAAGAGTTGTTGTGCATCACAGATACATTACAACGCACTTTAAATGAAAAAAAAATTAAATGACTGATTGAATATTACTGATATACATTGAGCAATCAAGCGAAATTCCAATTCTGAGTTAATAACGCTGACAAGTAACTTTTAATGGTATTAGGCCTCACGTCTCATTTGAAGTGGACTAATGACAAGGATAGGACAGGATCTACAAGAGAAAGTTAAAAGCTTCCAGCTGTAACGGTATCCAGATGTTGAAACTAAAAATCCTGGATATTTGTCAGGAAATGAAGGTTTTATGGATTGCAGTTCAATGTGTGAAGGCAATAAAAATTTATTTTGGTTATAAAAAGTTGTAACAGTATCCAAAAGATGTCTTCCAACAACATATGAACTTAATATTGACAATGGAGAGAAAATTACTGCAGAAGGGACTCAAATACCGAGCATTTCAGGAGTTTTCTTTACGATTAGAAACAAGTATTCTGATAGGAACGCGGAAAACCAAGTGAAGGTTCCGTACACTTGCCTCTCCTTGATGTGAGAAGATACCCATGATGAGGGAAAGCCAGTAGCACGATCTCTTTCTACCTAGAAAAAGAAAATATGGCAGGGCGACCTTCCTTCAGCTGGATCTGCTGGAATCTGAACATACGAAGCAAACCAATTCGGATGTGACAGAGAAGTGGTCGTAGTGATTGGAAAAAAAGCAGAGCTCATTCCTGTTTTCATAAAGCATCGCCTAAAAGACGCACGAACTATAGGACAGAACGCCGTAGAATTTTGGAAAAAGTTTCAAACTCGTGTATTATGACATGTCTACTGATTGAAAATATTCTCTGCGGGAATCATCTTGGATTCTAGAAAGAATGATCGAGAAGAACCCGGCTCTCTTTGTTCGTCGACGACACCCAGAAGGCACTGGATATATGAGCCCAGGTTCATACCGTGTTGCCTGACTATCGGAAAGCCGGCGGGAGTGGCCGAGCGGTTCTGGGCGCTAAAGTCTGGAACTGCGCGACCGCTACGGTGGCAGGTTCGAATCCTGCCTCGGGCATGGATGTGTGTGATGTCCTTAGGTTAGTTAGGTTTAAGTAGTTCTAGGTTCTAGGGGACTGATGACCTCAGCAGTTAAGTCCCGTAGTGCTCAGAGCCATTTTTGACTATCGGAAGGCATTCGATGCAGTTCCATACCTCCACCTAATGAACAAAATACGGCACATCAGACCAGGTGTGTGATTGGGCTGAAAAATATCTAATAAAAAGAAAACATCATGTCATTCTCAACAGAAAAAAGTCATCAGACAAAAAATTTAATTTCGAACGCTCGCCAAGGGGGAGTCTTATATTTTGTTTGTCTACAGAAAAGTCGCAACATTATACAATTATACGGAAGTGTAGGAAGACCTGCAGAGAATCCAGACTTGTTGGAGGCAATAACATCTATTAAATAACCGAGAGGAAGCGTACGGAGCAATACAAAATGGCATTAATCGCATGCAGGAAAGTTGCCAAACTGATGTTAATTGAAAGAATCCTCAGAAAGTGTAGTCCACCCACGACGAAGAATTCTTTCTGAAGAGCATTATAATGTGAAGATAAAGACACTGTATAAGCACAGACACTGTAATCATGATGACTGTATCCTTACCTCGATGGACTAAAATGACGATAAAATATTTGTCTACCTCCCGTGTAGAAATCATTTCATTTGTCAGAGTAAGAGTTGTGGACTCAATGGCATGTGGAAGTTTGGTTCTCTCCTGTGGCGTGCTTGGAGAGCTAAAGTGGGTAACTGACTGCTCGCTAAAAGCGAGAAATCCGATTTCAAGTCCCTGACAGCCGAAGTGGTTAAGGTGACCAATCACGATAAGCAGGAAATCCAGGATCGAGCCCCGTCAGGCACAAATTTTGATGTGCTTCAAATAACTGAAGTCAATTCAGATTCGCCAAATACGAATTCATTTCATATTAATAACCGCAGCTGTAATAGTACGAATAGTGTCTAAAGAACGTTGTAATGATACAGACACCGTCAATAATGCATCCACGCGTCAACGGACTAAAATGGCGCTAAGTTATATGTTTTCCCCTTGCATTAATCACGAAATGTGCGAGAGTAAGGGTTGAGAACTACTTAACTTATGGATATTCGGATCGTTCCTGCCGATGTCCTGAGACAGCTGAAGCTGTTAAGGTGGCCGCTCGCGATGTACAAGAAATCCAGTCTCCTGTCCAGTTCTGTTACAATTTCTCATGTGTTGCTGACATCATTGAGATTCGCAAACTGCGAAACCATTTCGCTGAAACAATTATGATGTAGTGCCCATTCCTCAAGACATGCATCCTTGTCTGACGGCACAGACATTGATGACGATATGCAGCTGTATTAATATTACGAAATTCATTCGCAATTACGGATTCTTTTGATATCAGGTATAGCAGATATGGAATCACATGGAGGTGACACACGTCGTGGAATAGCGATAAGGATGTATCCAGAAGCTTCAGTATCGCGTACACAAGGTATAAAATGACAACACATTGGCGGAGCTGTCATTTGCACTCAGGTGATTCATGTGAAAAGGTTTCCGACGTGATTATGGTCACACTACGGCAATTAACAGACTTTTAACGCGGAATGATAGATGGAGCTAGATGCGTGGGACATTCCACTTCAGATGTCGTAAAGGAATTCAATATTCCGAAATTCTCAATGTCAAGAGTGTGCCGAGAATGCCAAATTCCAGGCATTACCTCTCACCACGAGCAACGCAGTGGCAGACGACCTTCACTTAAAGACCGAGAGCAGCAGCGTTAGCGTAGCGTTGGCAGTACTGACAGCCAGGTAACACTGCGTGAAATTACCGCAGAATTCAATGTCGGACGTGCGACGAGCGTCTCCGTTAGCGCAGTGCGGCTAAATTTGGCGCTAATGGGCTATGGCAGCAGACGACCGACACGAGTGACTTTATTAACAGCGCATCACTTGTAGGGCCTCTTCTGCGCTCGTGACCAAATCGGTTGGACCCTAGACGACTGGAAAACCGTGGCCTGGTCAGATGAGTGCCGATTTCAGCTGATAAGAGCTGATGGTAGAATTCGAGTGTGTCTCAGACCCCAGATAGCAATGGACCCAGGTTGTCAACAAGGCACTGTACGAGCTGTTGTGGCTCCATAATGGTGTGCGCTGTGTTTACATGGAATGAACTGGGTCCTCTGATCCAACTGAACTTATCATTGACTTGAGATGGTTATGTTCGGTTACTTGGAGACCATCTGCCGCCATTCATTGACTTTATGTTCTCAAAGAACGATAGAATTTTTATAGATGTCAATGCATCATGTCACCGGATCGAAATTGTTCACGGTTGGTCTCAAGAAAATTCTGGGCAGTTCGAGCGAATGATTTGATGATCCACATCGCACGACATGAATCCCATCGAAGACTCATGGGGCATAATCGAGAGGTCAGTTCGTGCACAAAATCCTGCACTGGCAATACTTTTGCAATTATGGACAGCTATAGAGGCTGCATTGCTCAATATTTCTGCCGGAGACTTGAACGACATGAGTCCATGCCACGTCAAGTTGGTTCAGTGCGCCGGGGAAAAGGAAATCCGACACTATATTTGAGATATCCCATGACTTTCTTCACTTTACGTACTGGTGACACATGATAATTTGTGCCATACCGGTACTCGAACACAGATTTCCCCCTTATCGCGATTGGTTACCCTAACCATCTAGAATATCCATGGATATTTCCCGGAGACCGATCAAAATCACCTTATTGTACACTGTCTACACTCCTGTTGATCGCAACATCACTTGGATACCCACAACAGGGTTAATGAGGCAAACGTATTGAACGTTAGTATTAATATGTTGTTTGTGACTCTGTAGGCCTGTATTACTTAGTTCACATTGTTTGTTCCTTCAGAGATGCATGAATGTCTGACAGAACATACATTGGTTGCAATCTGTAGCTGTATTAACATTACAATTTTTCTGTATGTCGGGGATACTGCGAGGCTGCCTAGCGTGCAGTAAGGGTGTATATCTGACATGACAAAAAGTCATCCCCCCTCTCACCAGCAACAACAAAACTTAAAAAACGAGTAATTATCCACATTTCAGAATTAGTCTTCGACTTCGGAAGGGAGGAGGAAGCCGGCTGCAGGATAAAGTCGGCGGTGTGGGCATTGACAGAAATCCTGGTGATGAAAGCAAGTTATTGCCGCAGCCAGCCGCCGATCGCCAGGTAACTGCAAGAGGCAAATCTATCGAGAAGCCTGTCTATGGAAGCCACTTCCATCTTTTGAATCAGGAGACTGATGCTGGTTCACATAACTTTCCAACGAACACGCGGTGATAACAGTTCAACGGGATTAGGGCAAATTATCCCGTCTCCGCAAGCAAGCAGGAATTGACCACCTGAACGTGACGCAATTTGAAATGAATGCGATTTGTGTCAACTGAGCCATACAAGAGTGAGGAGTCCTGACGTGATAATATGAAATACACGGATAACAATCAGTGTCACGTGTCGGAAGTACAATGTAAACGCCTCGCGTGTGATATCTGAGAGGCGAGCCGCCTTCCGTGCGCGGCCTCGTCAAAATCTCATAAAGTACTTTAAAAATACGATCTTTCCAGATAAATCGGACATTCAGATGCAAGTTTTTCACTACCATTTTGGAAACGGGAAAGATCTGCACGATATAACATGCATTACACAAAATGTAGGTACTTTCTGCAACATGCTAAGCGAGCGACTTTCTTGTTCCTGTATGGCACCCTGAATTTAGCAGCAACTGACTGTCAATTCAGAGCCGTCATCTTCAGTGGGTAACGATCAGCAACAACTCCAAAGATAAATTCCGATCCACAATCGTACCCAGGTAAGGACAGAGTCCTCGAAGCCACAGAGGCTGAGGAATTTGCAGTTGTCTTCATTTAAGAGCGCTCCTGAAGTTCGACAAAAACCACCAATTATCACTTTTAACAAGGGAACTTCCTCACTTCGACGAAGGAGAATCACCACGTCGTCGGCATACACCTGGGACTCAACATCCGAGGACATCAGTCCCCTAGAACTTAGAACTATTTAAACCTAACTAACCTATGAACATCACACACATCCATGCCCGAGGCAGGATTCGAACCGGTACCGTAGCGGTTGCGCGGTTCCAGACTGTAGCGCCTACAACCGCTCGGCCACACCGGCTGGCCAAGAGTTCAAGAGACAGGACAAAGTCATGGAGAACGGATTGCCTTAAAGCACTTACCAAGAAAGAGGAATTGGTGGCGTCAACCCACGATTGACTACCACTGACGCTGCAAAGTTATTGTGCAAGTTAGAAAGAACGACAAGAGCTGTAAAACCAATAATCTCCAACAGGCGATCAAGACGGCGTCAAAAATGCGACCAAATACATTAGAAAATCCTAAGAAGGAAAAACACAATGAACAGATGTAACATCCACCTTGAAAATTAATCCCTATATTCAGCCACCGGACTCAAAACTGTACGGACAAGGCGTAACATTGTAGTTTACCAACCACACGACCAAGCAAGAACAATCTGTAGTTCGCAGCCCGTGAAACCATTTTGAAGTCAAAATTAAGTAGATAGGGGGGACCAAAATCAGCCGCTGTTAAACAGCCATGATACATCGGAGTGAGAGTAATTTTCCTCACCTTGAAGCTCGCAGGACCCCTTCCCCCTCCTCCTCCTCCTCCACACAAAATCTCATTTAAATTTGAAGTAAAAGTAAAACCCAAGAGTTGCCAAATATATGAATAAAGTGGTTTCGGAAGGCCGTCCAGACCAGGGGATCTGTGGCAGGGGGAAGTGGGAATAAAATCAATCACTTCAGCCTCCCCAAAATCTGCTAAAAACTCAACAGTTTCGTCAGGCATAATCATCTCATAGAGGGTAGCAAAACTTGCATCGGAAGGGAGCCTCGCGGTGTCATCCACTGCGTACAGCTGCGTTTAGTATTGATGTAAGTCTTGAGTCAACTCACCATGGGTAGTCATCAGACGACCAACATGTGCCGTGAGAGAGGTAATAAGAGAGCGACGACGACGACCAGTATGACGGCGAAGCATACGATTCAAGTAAGTCACCTTCTTGTTAACGAGAGAACGTGGCTTAGACGTCAACCTCAATCCTTCCACCTGTTGTTTCTTAATGAGAAGGAACATAGCCTTGATCCGCCGAACGTCAGCAATCCTCACAGGGGCATCTCCTGCACGTGCATACGATTCAGAAAGAACGGTATACAAATCTCGTAACAGTTCCGAATGTCTCTCGCCCTTGTTGCATAGTAACATACCAAGGTTCTTCTGATTCGCGGCTTTGCATACTCATACCATCATTCCAGTCAGGAAGGGTAACGCACCACCGAGCGGAAACAAAACTCTCACTTAGCACCAATCACGGCATCAACGTACCCATGAACAAGATGGGAAACGTTCAGTATCCACTGAGCACAACAGCATTTTATGAGTTGCAGGGAGAGGTTGACAGCTGCTGAAACAGCACAGTGATAAGTGAAAGGCGCAGGAGTTGCGTCAACTACAAGAATCCGATGACATAAAACATCGGACAAATAAAACCTGTCAAGTCTGCTACTAGACGTCGCCGTAAAAACTTGCATTTCACTAGCGTTGGATATTTATGATCCGAAGCGTCCCTCAAACACCTCCTACGAACCAGTTCGTGGAGATCAAAATTAAATTAACTCAGCGGACCGGTTAACGGGACGCAACACGCAGTTTTAGTCAGCACCCAGCAGAAGGTTGCTAGCATTCTTACGCTAAAGATAAGGGATCTCCTCCCTGTAAAATTTCGAGCGCACCGCTGTTTGAACCGTGCCAGACTCAGTACAACTAGGGTAATTTTAAAAGGACGACAAGTAATTCCGCGGCTACAATCGAGAACTTCAATGTCAGCGACGGGAATACCTTTACAATAAAATAGAGCAGTACCCGTCGAATCTTCAGACGCTACAGGGAAAAAGGTCCAAAAGATGAGGAAAGAAAAGTTGGTAAACAATACTTCCTGCAAGAATATAATGCCTGCATTAGAATCATAAATAAACTGCCAGAGAGCAGTGAACCATAACTCAGATTCATTGCTACTGACATTCAAAACAACAAGGGTGTTGTCGAGACTGTAGACGAGTCCGGGGAAGGGGTACTACTCCCACGGCCTTCACAGCATTTACGGCATGATTTCTTGCACGCGCTAGCGCGATCCGGTTGGACACGCAATTTACGCCAGCCGTGAGTCAAAATCACCTCAGCAGCCGG
This sequence comes from Schistocerca nitens, assembly GCF_023898315.1. Taxonomy (NCBI): domain Eukaryota; kingdom Metazoa; phylum Arthropoda; class Insecta; order Orthoptera; family Acrididae; genus Schistocerca; species Schistocerca nitens. Next base: position 510,635,904 of record NC_064616.1, on the reverse strand, counting down.
AAGGGTGAGGGGATCACGTTAATGATCGGGATCTCGCCGCGCTGGATAAGGAAAAGTAAACTGTTCTGCAGGGTAGTCATCCGTCATGACAGACATGGTCGGAACAATAGGCTCAGTTGGCGATAAGACTGAAACAACCTGGGGCAACTCCTGCACTACAAGTTTCGTCAGCAGAAGTTCCTAAGGTTACGTAACCGAAGCGACGTTGCTGGTAGTCGGCACAGAGACAGGGTGGCGTCGCTGTTCCTCAGACTGCGATAACTGGGGAGGCGGCAAGGGGGACACATGAAACACACGTGATCCATGACGCGACTCCATCAGATCCACACCAGAGGCCGTACGAACGTCCGAATCCGCTGCTCTCACAGCCTCCACAGGAGGACGGTAGACCACTATGCAGCTTTTATCACTAAGAGAGAGACTTGAAGCAGGATGGAATAACACGGGGTTTCACCATCTCGAGAATCTGCATCCTGGGTACGACGTCGCTTGTTGCAGCATCTGACGGTAGGCACGGGCAGCAGACAGCTCACAACCCGTCTTCGGTTTTAATGGGGGAAATAGAGCCCACGGATAACCTCAAATCGGGCTGTGTATTGCCACTAGAAGTAGCACCAGGTCTGCTACCGTCAGCTTATGCCACTGTCGCTGGCCGCTGTGACCGAGCGGTTCTAGGCGCTTCAGTCCGCAACCGCGCTGCTGCTGAGGTCTCAGGTTCGAATCCTGCCTCGGGCATGGATGTGTGTGATGTTCTTAGGTAAGTTAGATTTAAATAGTTCTACGTCTAAGGGACTGATGACCTCAAATGTTAAGTCCCACAGTGCTTAGAGCCATTTGAACCATTTTTTATGCCACTGTCCAAGAAAAGTTTTGAGAACAAAAGTCCGTTTCGGACAATTGAGATCTTGTTGACCAGTCTCATTACATAAGAAGCATGTCCCTACCTGACTGCTATAAGTAACGTAGACACAATAACCACAAAATGTTCTGTTTGGCTTACAACTTGGCATAGCGTATACCACTGTAACACTGAAGGCGCTGCCGACTCAACGATCGTTCCCAGCGAATGCTCTTAGCATCATCAAATTTCACCAACATGTCCTTAAGACACTGATCATCTACTTCAGGCGGAAAGGTGAATACTCGCAGATTGGTATCTTCAGCATCAGCACTGACAAGGAGGACAACACTAGCTGACTCATGTCTATAGCGCAAAGGAACCTGACTGCCGTGTTTAATTAACAACCTGTCCATATGGAGGGGTTTATGAATTTTACAAAGAAAACATAAAGCCCAGTGTCGAAATATGCGGTGTGCACCTGATCTGAAGTAATACTAAGCTTTTATAGTAACCTATGACGAATTTCGAGGGAACTTGGCTGTACGTTATGAGTGGACTTGTCAGAAGTAAAACTAACGTTACCTGGGCCTGGGACCAACCTGAACGACATGCTGACAACGAAGCGGTCGGCACCAATACCAAAAACACACCTCAATTAAAGTAACAGACGATTCAACGACGAATAGCTACTTACAAAAGTCATCTCACACCACGTAAACAACAAACTGCTACGACTCGAAACGCTACGGCGGACCGGAAGAGAAAACACTTCCAGCATGTTCGGCACTCCAGGCCGAACTGCTCATCCTAGCACATTCCCCGGACAGACCCGAACTTCAGAATGTCTCAGCGTCTACTACAGTTATGTAATTACCGCATACGGAGAAACTTATTTAGTTCTCTCCTTAGGTTTCCTTAAGTTCGGCGTGATATACATTAGTGCATTGTCTGTATTTGACAGTGTCTGCAAAGTTCGATGCATGTTACTTTGGGCATGCACCCCTTCTGAAGAGAATTGTAAGGTGAAGATACAGACACTGTGTAAGTACAGACATTGTACCCATCAATAATGTATCCATGCTTCGACAGGCTTAAATGACGATAAATTACGTGTCTTTCCCTGTCCCGGAACCATGAAATGTGCGACCGTAAGAGTTGTGGACACCATTACATGCGGAAGTTAGTATCGGTTCTGGAGATATGCTCATTATGCCTGTGGCAGGAATCCAACTAATGTTGCGAGCTATAGAGGCGTAGACAGTGTGGCATATGGAGGTTTGAAGCTGTCCGAGAAGTGTGCATGGATGGCCGATATTGTTCATCCAATGGGACGTAATAAGCAGGAAATCTGGGATCGAGTCCCGGTCCGGCACATATTCTCATGTGTCGCAAGCAGCTGACATAATTACAGTTTCGAAAAATGCGAATCCGCTTCGTTGTAAGAACTACTTTGCAATGTGTGTTGCCGGCCGTTGTGGCCGAGCGGTTCTAGGCGCTACAGTCTGGAACCGCGCGACCACTACGGTCGCAGGTTCGAATCCTGCCTCGGGCATGGATGTGTGTGATGTCCTTAGGTTAGTTAGGTTTAATTAGTTCTAAGTCTAGGGGACTGATGACCTCAGATGTTGAGTCCCATAGTGCTCACAGCCATTTTGAACCAATCTCTGTTCCTTCACATATACATTCATGTCGGAAAGAACCAACATTCATGACGACCAGCTTTTGTGCTAATATTAAAATATTTATTGGCAATAGCGAATTACATTGACTTCAGCTGTTTGGAAGTATTACTTTCTAGCTTAGCGCCCGCATCTTCGTTCCCGTAGACTGTATGGTCTGCAAATATGTTTTATTTATGTTTTGTTTATTTTATTTTCCATTAGTTCAGTTTTTATGTTGTTGATAAACTTCAACACCTTCTAACCTTTTCACGCTAGTTAAGGTCATAGTTGCACGGTCTTCTCGGGATGTACTTCTGACAAAAAAGCGATTCTGGTAGCTGGAGTCCAAGCTTTCCGTTAATCATGTCTTTTACGTTTTTGTAGTGTTGTTTCCATAGATACTTTCACCTCATAACACATATTTCTGTATATCTAAGTGAAATACCGATTTTCATACATTTACCTCTAAAATTATTTAATATATGGAAATATTTTCTTAAAAATTTTCATCCCCTGTTTCATCTCCTTAGTTGTTGAATTATTGAAAATGCTGCAACACGTGTTTCATTATTTCTGACCGAGAAACCAAAGACCAATTTCCGTTGTTCTAACTTAAGAACTGCCTTATAGTAATGTACTTTCAAAAAAAAAAAAAAAAAAAAAAAAACCTTTCATCTCCTTATTCACCCCCCTAGAGATGGAATTTTGAACAAATCCTTACTAAACGATAGCTACAGTATGAGATCAGTTCCAAATTTCAAATTTTCGACCTTACAGATTTGGGTTGGACGATGAGGAGTTAGTCAGTCAGGGCTTTACCTTTTACATATATGGACTGATGATGCATGAAAAATTATGTGGACAAGGACTCGAACCCAGAATTCCTGCTTATCCCGAGCGGTTCCATTAACGATCTTGGCTATCCATGCACACTTTCCGAAGTGCTCCAAAACTTCATATGCCACACTGTCTGCGCCCCCACTGCTGGCAACATTTGCTGGATTCATGCCACAGGATTAATGAGACAAATCAGCTCAACATTACTATTAATATCGTTTTTTTTCTTCTTGTGGATTTGTAATACATACATTATTGATAGTTAAAACTTATGTGTTTATACAGTGTCTGTATATTCACATTCAAAAGATCATCGAACCGGCATGCATGAATGTGTGGAGGACATTGTAATGGAAAGATACAGACCCTGAATAAACACAGACACTGTGACCACCCGTAATGTATCCACACCTCGACGTCCCTAAATGAGTATAGAAAATGTGTGTCTCCCTCTGCAGGAATAAAGAAATATGCGAGTCTAAAGGGTTGTTGAATTAGTGGTATTTGGAAGTTTGTATTAGTCGTAGAGGACAATGTGTTCACGAAGGGGCAACCGTCAGATGTGGTGCAGCAGAAGACCGATTTCGCTCATTGCGACAAATTTTGCAGTGCTTTCTACGAGTCACTCCGGAACAAATCGCACATTGACCTCTCCTTTTTCCGGACTGACCCTATTTTCCCCGTAGCGAAACCAATGTAGTCACGTAGGTCCGCGGTAGACTAATCATTTCATGATCGACCTATTGACGCACTGGACGTTTGGAACTACCTACAAGAACGTAATAGTAAGACTGCATGGAACCGCAAGCACAGGCAATATTTTTATTACTTAGTAAGTCCCCTAAGCAACCGAACACACAGGTGGATCATCAAAACATAGGAGAAGATACCGTCTGACGGAGCTGACGAGACCACGACCGGCTGTCGGTGGATAACCGACGACATGAGTTAAGACGTACCTGGATGATAAAGCGTAAGAAGTGCAGCGGCATACCGATGTCCATCATGATACATAGCGCATTTTCCGTTTCCTCATACACTCTGATCAGCCAGAACATGATCACCACCGACCTACTATCGATATAAACCCGTCCAGGCGATAGCAGCGTCATCTGGCGAGGAATGAACTGCTAGTCAGGCACACGCAAATAGCTTGTATCAGTGAGCGTGCTGTCCGTGTGTAGAATGGGAAGGCACGCAATTTATTTGAGTTTGACCGAGGGCAGTTCGTGATTGCCCGATGCATTTCGGAAACTGCACGACTTCTCGGGTGTTCGAGGAGTGCTGTGGTGAGTGTCTTCAAAACGTGGCGAAACCAAGAAGAAACCACATCCAAACGTCGTGGTGTTCTGCGGCCGCTCCTCATTACAGATGCCGGACGTTGTAAGCTCGAGCAGACTTGTGAAACAGGACTGGCGGCGAACTGGACGGAACTAACATTAGACTCGAATTCTCGGCAGACTTCAATTGTGTCTGAACACACAGTGCACCGAATATTCCTAATGATCGGCCTTCGCAGCCGACGAGTCATGCATGTGCCAATCTTAACACCACAACATCGGAAACTACGACTTAAATGAGCACGAGACCATCGGCTCTGGACGTTGCTGCAGTGGCAGAACGTTGCATGGTCTGATGAATCCCGATACCTTCTTCATCATACCTATGGGAGGGTGCGAATACGTTGTCTTCTAGGGGAACAGCTCCTTGACACCTGCACTGCTGGACAGAGGCAAACAGGCGGCTGCTCCTTTATGCTCTAGGAAACATTCACTATGGGCATCCTCTGGTCCAGTGGAGCTCGAGCGAGGTAATACGACGGCCAAGAAGTATCGTATACTGGTTGCAGACCACGTACACCCCTTCAAGACGATCATGCTTTCCAACCGTAGTGGCATTTTTCAGCAAGATAATGCGCCATGCCACAAGGCCAGGATTATGGTGGAGTGGTTCGAGGAACTCAGTGGCGAGTTCCAGTTGATGAGCTGCCCCCACCCCCCCCCCCCCCAATTCATCAGATCTGAACCCGATCGAACACATCTGGGATGTGATTGAACTCCCCGGAATTTATGGGAAATTAGGTGACATGGTTGTGAAGAAGTCGTGCGAACTCCCTCCAGTGATTTATGAAGGCCTCATTGCTTCCTTGCCACGACGCGTCACCGCTGTTGTCCGAGACAGAGGTGGACATACCGGCCATTAGGTATGTAGTCCTAACGTTCTGGCTTATCTGTGAATAATGCTCGTAGCAAATTTTCTGTTTCTCCATATGTATTGCCTCCGGGAGCACGATGTGGTGCTAGTAGCACGTATTCTAGGTGCTAAAAAAATCCGTTATTGATTTCCCCTCACCAGTCCCAATCCCTTGATGGCAAAGGGTACACCATAGCCGGGCCTCGTGTTACGACCTCTGCCATCCCTGCACACATCCTCCCCCCTCCGTTTCATAATAATTACCAGAGCTGCAAACATCTGAAGTCTGAAGGACATTGTAATATGAGGGAACAGAGACTGTACAAACACAAACATTGTACCCATCAATAATGTATCCATGCCTCGACGATACATAATTTGCCTCTCCGTCCACGGACATCAAGAAATGTGAGAACATTAGGGTTGTGGATTCCGTGACATGTGGAAGTTTTGTCGGTAATGGAGGCGTTCTCAGATAGCCATAATGGTTAAGACCACCGCCGGCGGTAAGCGAAATTTCCAGGTCCGAGTCCCGGTCCGGCACAAGTTTTGATGTTTCGCGAACAACTCACGTCAATCTAAATTCGCAAAATGTGAATCAAATGCGTTGTAATACGTAATTTAGCAGTGTATGTTCCCGCAAACATGCATGAATGTAGGAAGGGACAGACATTGGAGACAATCAGCAACTTTGTTAAAATTATGAATTTTTTTTTCGTAATTGAGAATATTTTTGACGTCAGCTGTATTAGGTATGGAAATACTATCTATATGAGACACATGAAAAATTGGAACAGAGCAGATCTCGAACATGGACTTTCCACGTATCGCTACCGGTCGCGTTAATCGTCTGTTTCCTTCTTCTTTTCCTCCCTCACTTTCCTGATTATAGAAAAAAAATTACAAAAAAGAAGGTATATTTGCCACCGCCACTTTGATAAGAAATAAGAAAAATCTGCACTACGTCAGGCGTTGACCCCCAAACTACACCCTTCTCAACAGTTCTACATATAGCATGAAACGAGGAAAGGAGAGGGAGAGAAGGTTTCAACTGTATGTAACAGCCAAAGTTTTTTTTTTTTCACCCCAGATCTGTGCTGTGAACTCCTTGAAAGTAGCCTGAAGCTACGGAGAAATCCATGCACGTCTTCTCGAAATAAAAGGGAATACCGTTATTGATCATAGTATCAAATATAGAGCATCAGATCAACTGCTCATTGCAGAGACATTCCAACTACGTGACGCGTCGTAGAAGGCACACTAAAGGAAGGTGGAAAAGTATTGATTGTATGTCGGATTACGGACAATGGTGCAGTGCCGTTCGATCGCATAAGTCCAAAAATGTAGAATACTCTCTACATCTACAGCTACATCCATATTCCGCAAGCCACCTGACGGTGTGTGGCGGAGGGTACCTCGAGTACCTCTATCGGTTCTCCCTTCTATTGCAGTCTCGCATTTTTCGTGGAAAGAAAGATTGTCGGTATACCTCTGTGTGGGCTCTAATCTCTCTGATTTTATCCTCATGGTCTCTTCGCGAGATATACGTAGGAGGAAGCAATGTACTGCTTAACTCCTCGGTGAAGGTATGTTCTCCAAACTTCAACTAAAGCCCGTACCGAGCTACTGAGCGTCTCTATTGCAGAGTCTTCCACTGGAGTTTATCTATCATCTCCGTAACGCTTTCGCGATTACTAAATGATCCTGTAACGAAGCGCGCTGCTCTCCGTTGGATCTTCTCTATCTCTTCTATCAACCCTATCTAGTACGGATCCCATACCGGTGAGCAGTATTCAAGCAGTGGGCGAACAAGTGTACTGTAACCTACTTCCTTTGTTTTCGGACTGCATTTCCTTAGGATTCTTCCTATGAATCTCAGTCTGGTATCTGCTTTACCGACGATTTATTTTATATGGTCACTCCATTTTAAATCACTCCTAATGCCTACTCCCAGATAATTTATGTAATTAACTGCTTCCAGTTGCTGACCTGCTATATTGTAGCTAAACGATAAAGGATCTTTCTTTCTATGTATTCGCAGTACATTACACTTGTCTACATTGAGATTCAATTGCCATTCCCTGCACCATACGACAATTCATTGCAGATCCTCCTGCATTTCAGTACAATTTTCCATTGTTACAACCTCTCGATACACTACAGCATCATGCGCAAAAAGCCTCAGTAAACTTCCGATGTTATCCACAAGGTCATTTATATATATTGTGAATAGCAACGGTCCTACGGCACTCCCCTGCGGAACACCTGAAATCACTCTTACTTCGGAAGACTTCTCTCCATTGAGAATGACATGCTGCGTTCAGTTATCTAGTAACTCTTCAATCCAATGACACAATTGGTCTGATAGTACATATGCTCTTACTTTGTTCATCAAACGACTGTGGGGAACTGTATCAAACGCCTTGCGGAAGTCAAGAAACACGGTATCTACCTGGGAACCCGTGTCTATGGTTCTCTGAGTCTCGTGGACGAATAGCGCGAGCTGGGTTTCACACGATCGTCTTTTTCGAAACCCATGCTGATTCTTACAGAGTAGATTTCTACTCTCCAGAAAAGTCATTATACTCGAACATAATACGTGTTCCAAAATTCTACAACTGATCGACGTTAGGGATATAGGTCTATAGGTCTGCACATCTGTTCGACGTCCCTTCTTGAAAACTGGGATGACCTGTGCCCTTTTCCAATCTTTTGGAACGCTACGATCTTCTAGAAACCTACGGTACACCGCTGAAAGAAGGAGGGCAAGTTCTTTCGAACTGGTATCCCATCAGGTCCTTTCCTCTTTTGAGCGATTTTAATTGTTTTTCTATCCCTCTGTCGTCTATTTCGATGTCTACCATTTTGTCATCTGCGCGACACTCTAGAGAAGAAAGTACAGTGCTGTCTTCCTCTGTGAAACAGCTTTGGAAAAAGATATTTAGTATTTCGGCCTTTAGTCTGTCATCCTCTGTTTCAGTACCATTTTGGTCACAGAGTGTCTGGACATTTTGTTTTGATCCACCTACCGCTTTGACATAAGACCAAAATTTCTTAGGATTTTCTGCCAAGTAAGTACATTGAACTTTACTTTCGAATTCATTGAACACCTCTCGCCTAGCCCTCCTCACACTACATTTCGCTTCGTGTAATTTTTGATTGTCTGCAAGGCTTTGGCTATGTTTATGTTTGCTGTGAAGTTCCCTTTGCTTCCGTAGCAGTTTTATGGTTCAAATGGTTCAAATGGCTCTGAGCACTATGGGACTCAACTGCTGAGGTCATTAGTCCCCTAGAACTTAGAACTAGTTAAACCTAACTAACCTAAGGACATCACAAACATCCATGCCCGAGGCAGGATTCGAACCTGCGACCGTAGCGGTCTTGCGGTTCCAGACTGCAGCGCCTTTAACCGCACGGCCACTTCGACCGGCAGCAGTTTTATAACTCGGTTGTTGTACCACTGTGGCTCTTTTCCATCTCTTACGATCTTGCTTGGCACGTACTCATCAATGCATATTGTACGATGGTTTTGAACTTTGTCCACTGATCCTCAACACTATCTGCACTTGAGATAAAACTTTTGTGTTGAGTCGTCAAGTACTCTGAAATCTGCTTTTTGTTACTTTTGCTTAACAGAAACATCTTCCTACCTTTTTAAATATTTCTTTTTACGGTAAAAATCATCGATACAGTAAACGCTTCATCCTCACTGATTCCCTGTTCAGCGTTAACTGTTTCAAATAGTTCGGGTCTGTTTGTCACCAGAAGGTCTAATATGTTATCGCCACAAGTCGGTTCTCTGTTTGACTACTCAAGGTACTTTTCAGATAATGCACTTAAAAAAATTCCACTGGATTGTTTGTCCCTGCCACCAGTTATAAACGTTTCAGTCTCCCAGTCTATATCTGGTAAATTAAAATCTCCTCCCAGAGCTATAACATGGTCAGGAAATCTACTCCAAATATTTTCCAAATTATCCTTCAGGTGCTCAGCCACAACAGCTGCTGAGCCAGGGGGCCTATAGAGACATCCAATTACCATGATTGAGCCTGCTTTAACCGTGACCTTCACCCAAATTATTTCACATTTCGGATCTCCGTCAATTTCCTTCGATACTATTGCACTTTTTATCGCTATAAACACCCCTCCCCCTTCACTGTCCAGCCTGTCTCGGCGATATGCATTCCAATCTGAGTTTAGAATTTCATTACTATTTACATCTGGTTTCAGTCAACTTTCCGTCCCTATTACTATGCGGGCATTGTGACCGTTTATGAATGAGAACAGTTCTGGGACCTTTCTATAGACGCTCCTGCAGTTTACTATTACCACATTAATATTGTTATTCGCTGTTGCGTTTTGACTACTACTACCTTGTCGCGTCTCAGGAGGCGTCTTGTCGGGCCTAGGGAGGGAATTCTCTAACCTAAAAGACCCATATGGAGACTCCACACGTACTTCGCTACCCTTGTAGCCGCTTCCTGCGTGTAGTGCACGCCTGACATATTCAGGGGGACCCAACATTTCTCTAACCGATAGCGGAGGTCGAGAAATTTGCACCCCAGATATCCGCAGAATCGTCTGAGCCTCTGGTTTAAACCTTCCACTCGACTCCAAACCAGAGCACTGCGATCGATTCTGGGAACGATACTACAAATAGTTAGCTCAGATTCCATCCCGCGAGCGAGGCTTTCCGCCTTCACCAACTCCACCAACCGCCTGTATGAACTGAGGATGACCTCTGAACCCAGACGGTAGGAGTCATTGGTGCCGACATGAGCAACAATTGGCAGTCCGGTGCACCCAGTGCTCCCTATCGCCGCCGGCAGGGCCTCCTCCACATCTCGTATGAGACCCCCCGGCAAGCAGAGTGAACACCGGCCTTCTTCCCCGACCTTTCGGCTATTTCTCTAAGGGGCTCCATCACCCGCCTAGCACTGGAGCTCCCAATCACTAATAAACCCCTCCCCCCTTGTGCCTGCTCGGACCTTGCTGAAGGAGCGGCCACATGTCCACTCACAGGCAGAGCGCGCGACGCCACACGGCCAGCCTCCACATTGACCCTCCGCTTCGTGCGACGCGAACGCCGTTGAACCCGCCACTCCCCTTGGGGAGAGGGTGGCCCAACCGCGCCCGGTACCCGCGAAGTGTCTCGACAGCAGGGACCGTAGGTGAAGCATATAACACCTGTGGTGCACCGTGCGACGCACCAGACTCCCCACTGCCGCTACACTCCGAGACAGCAAATTTGAAGACGGCTGACCGCGGCCATCAACACGTTCAGCTGTTCGCGAACAGTGGCCAGCTCCTCCTGCGTCCGTACACAGCAGTCACACATCCTCTCCTCACAGGTGACAAAAAGATATCGAACTGCAAGGTCACAGAACCAGTTCACAGAGTTCTTCTTCTGTGCGTAGTACACGTCATCCGGGAACAACATCGTGTGCGTTGTTATTTGGCCAGAAGTGGCACGTGTGACGAAAGTCAAAATTCGCTGGACCAAGCGCCGGAAGTCTTCTGCCGGACCACGAACGAAGCGATGATCGTCTGTGTCCAGCAGCCCGCACACGATGCAAAGTGGGGACTCAGCGAGTTGAACTTGGTGGAGATGAGAACGATTTCGTTGTTTCTTGTTGACGGTGAAATACCATTACATTGCGCTACCAGTGGTTCGGCTACTTCTGTTCTATCACATGAGAAGAACTGGCCAACCACATCTCAGTGTACACCGCCTTCGTCGACACCAAGACCACAGACAGGAAAGAGGTAGAAAGTGTGCTCCAGAAAAAAGGGTCATATTTAACAATAAGATCACTGGTATGTTCAACAACATCGCCGGAGGAGCCAACGAGGCAGAGACATATGCATCAAACAGTAAGCTGGTAAGTTACGTCGGACAACGCCGCCAAATCATCGACTGTGAGCTTCTAAAAAGGGTCCGAGCTCTGTTAGGAACGTGTGTTGTAAAGACCCACACTCGCTCAGACATGGGGAAGGGTGTGGGATTCATGGCGGACTTCGAAGATCATCCACTGGATAATAAAGGAACCCATGGCAGCTAACATTCAGCGAGCCAGAGTGTGCGAGACCGGAAGAGTTTACGCCACGCGAGGGATCCGCGTCACAATGTAAGTGTCGACGTAGCACGTACGTTGTAAAAGGTCAAGGGAGCAGAGGCGATGTTCAACGAGTACAAACTTGATTCGTTGTCGCAGCCGTCTACATCTGAGGGCAGCAGAGTGCCTCATGACAGCTGTTAAATGGATACAAAGGCAGCTTAAGGTATCGGTCACGTTGAAAGTTTCAACGCTTCCCTCAGGCAGGCCTGCACCTATATACATAGCAGGCGATTTACGTACATTATGGGAACTGACCGACGCCTCACCGTAGGTCACCACCCACGCAAGCGCAGCCCGGGTCTCGTTGGCCCTTCGAAAGCAGAGCATTTTATTTTCTGCATAGACAGTGGAGCAAAATCGATAACCATCTCGACTCATTCTACACGTCTCCCGGAGCGAACCGGACTCCCCTATGCCACCCAGTCTATGTCCGAATTGCTTGAAACATGCTTGGATTCGCGCATCACAGTTAACGACTCGAACCTGGATTTCCCGATTATCGTGAGCGGTCACCCTAGCCATAGGGACTATCTACGTACGCTCCCTGACCGACTCAGACATCCATATGACATATTGTCTATGCTCCTATTGCTGGCAACATTACTTGGGTTCCCGCAAAACGGTTCAAACGTGTTCGGCGTTAGTATTAGTATCGTCGTTTTTGCCCGTTTCTGGAGCCACAACCTCTCTTTTCCTTCACCGTTTCATCACCAACAAAGTGAAGTCCATGAAGATGATCTTTAAGTTTTTGAAACAGATGTAAATTGGATGGGGCCAAGTTGGAACTTACGGAGTATGATCTACGACAGTGAAACCAATGTGTCAGAATTTTGAAGATGTCGCAGCGATTGGGTACTCCACTTGCGGACGATTTCCATCAGCAGAGAGTTTCAAATACGTAGACACGAAGAATAAAGACGTATGTTAGTGACGATAAAGGATGACAGCCAAAAACAGTTGCAGGATAAAAATTTATTAAAATTCTTGACCAAGGTTTCGGTACATATAAATATACCTTCATCAGAAGCAAAAAATCCTGAACAGGAAGACACTTTCATTAGAAAAGCCTTAGCATCGGAAGTGAGAAACACAAAAGCTTAAGTAATAATGAAATTACCAGAGTAATACAGGCATAAAATCTTTAGTTACTTACTAAAACTACATCATGCAATGGAGATTAATAAAACAATTGTGCCAAAGGCGTCGTCAATAATTAAGACATCTTCTCCATTTGTACAACATGACTATGGGCACAGGGTCAAAGCGAACAGTTTAGCACCATTACTTCGCCTATGAACTATCGAGACAAGAGTGTGAAAGCACTAGGGCAGATGGTTTCGCCGAGAGAGGGCACTTATATGTGCCAGACACTCGCGCATATTAAAATCCATGAATACATACATAAGCGCATAAAAATTATTAAAAGTTGTGTTAATTCAAACTTTCTGTCTTAATAAATAAAACATATCAGACCACTTAAAAACATTTATGTAAAATAGAAAATATAGAAACAATTTACCTGTGTCCTAGTGTCAAACAGATAAAGCTTGCGCTATGGAACATCTAACGAGAAAGGGCACTAGTGTAATGTGCGAGAATCTCGCGTAAAGTAGACGGTGAAATACATAATAGCGAAAACAACCAAAATGTTATAATAAAACGAAACCATCTGTCGTTGTGAATAAAAGCATACTAGTCAATTAACCACACATACACATCGAAAATCACAAACAACAAACATCAAAAATAGATACGTAAAATCCCAACAAGACAGGAAAAGCGCATTTCACCGGCATCAACAACAAGAAAACTAACTTCTAGTCAGCCAAACTATATTACATTAAGGCAAGGAGGGGTTTGAAACTGTCTAAAAATTTTTTGTTTCTAAGCTGCACCTGTTCATTAAGAACAAAACTATCTTTTAGAGACAGATGCTTGAAAATCTCTAATTCTTCGAGCAAGTCCAGTTTGTAACCTTTATTAGATTCATGAAGCAACTCTACGTCGTCCAGTTCACGTGGCGTATGCTGTAAGAGCCATAGATGTTCGGCAAACGTGGAATTATGTACGTTTTCCCCATTTTTACCTCACATGTGTTCTTTATACCTAACTTTAATGGGTCTACCTGTCTGTCCAATGTAATAGTTTGGGCAATCGTTACAAGTAATTTTGTATACACCGGACTTAGTGCCGAGTTCTTCCCGTGTTCCATTGGTATGAATAACTCTTTGTTTCAGGCTATTGTTTACGGAAAATGCAACTCTGTAACCGTATTGTTTCTGTAAAAGTCTTCTTATCTTATATGAAACGTTCCCCAAAAATGGAATAGAAATAAAGTTATTACCCTCATTCTTTTTCGCCCTGTTATCTCCTAAAGTTGAACGTTTTACAGCTGTTTTTTCCTTAACAATTTGGTCAATTAATTTAGGGTCATATCCATTGTTAGTAGCCATTGACTTTAATAAAGATATTTCTTTTTCTAAACAATTCTATGCTAAAGGTGTGCTCACAGCACAATGAACTGCAGAAGTGAGTTTGAGGATGGCAAGAATCTACTGGAATAATATTATCAGAAAAAGTTTCTTTACGAAAAATGTCGAAGCTAATAGTGTTACCCGATAACTTAAGTTTCAAGTCGAGAAAATGGAGTTCTCTCTCATTGTTTTGTATCTCTTTTGTGAATTTCATTTTCTCGTGAAAACTGTTGAAAACATGAAACAGTTGTTGCAGATCTTGGTCACTCCCTTGAAATATTATGAGTATATCATCAACATAACGAGCATAGAAAGGAATCATATTACCCAACGCAGGATTGTTTTTAAAGAAATTTTCTTCTAGCGCATTCACAAAGATGTCAGCTAAGATACCAGTTAACGGGCAACCCATGGCTAAGCCGAATGGTTGCTCATACGAGTACATTTTGCCATTAAACTGAAAGTAATTGTAATCTAGTACAACCTGCAGTAGTGACATAAGTTCCGACAACTGTAGTTCACTTAAAGTTCTATGTTGTCGAATGTTATCTTCAATAATCTTAAGAGTGATATCCACTGGAACATTAGTGCATAAACTTACGACGTCAAAAGAAACCAAACGAGAGGAAGAAGAGATCTCTATCGATTTTAGCTTATTTATTACCTCAGCACTATTTTTAACAGAATAATTGTTTCCAAAAACAAAGGCTTCTTTAATTGTAGTGTGTAAGAATCTCGCTAATTTATGATGTGGACTCTTTATTCCGTTAACGATGGGACGAACTGGGTGTTGACTTTTGTGTACCTTAAACTGACTTCTAAGCATAGGTGCTCTAGGGTTCATATTAATTAAAGTTTTCTTTTGAAACTCTTTCATAAGATGTTTAGTTTTTCTTAACATATCCCTAATTTGCTTTTGTAATGTAGGGGTAGGATCCTGCTCGATTTCAAATATCCCATTTTCCACGAAAAAAGCCAAAGTTTTAGCAATATATTCACTTTTATAGGCTACAACAAGCGAATTTCCTTTATCAGATTTAGTGATAAGAGCCTCATTATTTTTTAATTTACGGTTAATACTAGTAATAATGTTACCCCCTCTCTGTTTTAAGTCATTGTTTTTTACCGAATTGACCTCTCTTTCTAAAATTGCGCTACATTCATGAACAATCCTATTTTGTTGGGATTTTTCTATTCTTACGGAGTCAAGACCAACTTTAAGGTCAACAATAAAATTATCTACCACTTTAGGGTCGTTAAGACTAGGCATGAAATTGTATTTAAAACCTCTCGCTAGCATGGCGCTTTCTTGAGGAGTAAATATTATGGAAGTTTTATTTAGTACTCTGTCAAAAAATATATATATAGCGAGGTAGCGGTATATATATATATATATATATATATATATATATATATATATATATATATACAGCGAGGTAGCGGTATATTTTATTATTATTATTATAACGATTATTCCCCTTTAGGAGAGCGATTGAACTTGAATTCATAATTTCATCTTCGGATGTTTTTCTTCTTTGCTTCCCAAAACCTCCTCACCCTCTCAGAATGCTCCTTCTTCCGTTCCTCTGTCCCGCTACCTCGCTACCTATGACCTTAAACCTAAGATCATAAGGACTGGAAATAATCAGCAGCAAGACAGTATGTCAGACATATGCGAACATTAGTTTCATAATCAACGACAACAAGGAAATACAGCCACTCTCATTATTGATGACAGCTGTAAGGCAGCAGGAGCAGAGATAAGTTTTCAGAACTCAACTACCGGAACTAGGTCGAGGCACTAACATATTCGTGCAGATCGGAGTCCTCCGATCGGTCCTCACCGGTGGAGAGCCCAGTTACTGCTCGCACTGAGCTTGAACCCTCACCTGTGGTTGAGAGGGCCATCGGCTCGGGGCTTAGTAGGCGGCAAAAGATTTCCCAGGTTGCCGCACATAAGGCCTCCCCAGTTTGTCCGACAAACATGTTCCAGGTGCTGTCTGTGGCTGACATTGTCGCTAAGCCAGATGCCGTCGCCTGTCCTGTTTCAGGGAAAACTCTCAGCCTGCAAGATCTGGAAAATCACAGAGGGTGGGATTATTGATAGTTGGGAGCTCCAACGACAGGCACGTTAAATGGCCCTTAGGGACATGGCTTCCAAGAAGGGAAAGAAAACCAATATGCACTCCGTCTGCATACTGGGTGGAGTCTTTCCAGACGTGGAATGACTGCTATGAAGAGCACAGGGTGCAGCCAGCTGCAGGTGGTGGCTCACGTTGCTACCAATGATGTGTGTCACATTGAATCAGAAGAGATACTCTCTGGTTTCGAGCGGCTAACAGAAGTGATAAACGCTGTCAGTCTTTCTTACAAGATGAAAGCACAGTCGACCATTTGCAGCATATTCGACAGGACCGATTGCGGACCTCTGGTACAGCGCCGAATGAAGGGTCTGAATCAGAGGCTCACACGGATCTGCGACCGTGTAGGCTGCAGATTCCTCGACTTGCACCAGAAGGTGGTTGGGTTTCGGGTTCCGCTTAATAGGTCAGGTGTCCACTATATGCAAGAGGTGGCTACACGGGTAGCTGAGGCTGTTTCTGAGGTTAGAGGGTCTCGGGAAACACAAGAAGGAAGGACTTCAGTGACAGGATGCAGGCCGAACATAGGAAGAACGTAGTTACAGAAACCATTGGTATAACAGTTGTAAATTGTCGTAGCTGTGTTGGGAAAGTACCAGAGCTCCAAGCGCTAATAGAAAGCACTGATGCTCATATCGTTATAGGCACTGAAAGCTGGCTAAAGCCGGAGATAACCTCAGCCAAAATTTTTACGAAGAACCTAACGGTGTCTTGAAAGGATAGTCTCAACACGTTTGGCAGTGGCGTGTTTGTTGCAGATAGAAGTAGTTTATCTTGTCGCAAAATTGAAGTAGATAGTTCCTGTGAGTTAGTATGGGCAGAGGTCATTGTTGTCAAATGGAATAAAGTAATAATTGGATCCTTTTACTGACCTCTCAATTCAGATGATTCAGTTGCTGAAAGGTTCAAAGAAAATTTGAGTTTGATTTCAAACACCTGCCCGACTTATACGATTATAGTTGATGGTCACTTTGATTAATCCTGTATATGTTGGTGAAAATACATGTTTATTTCCGGAGGTATGCATAAAACACCATCCGAAATTGTGCTAAACGCATTCTCTGAAAATTAATTTGAGCAGTTAGTCCATGAGCCCACGCGAATTGTAAACGGTAGTAAAAACACGCTTGACCTCTTAGCAACAAATAATGCTGAGTTAATAACGAGCATCAAAACGCATGCAGGGATTAGTGAATACAGGGTTGTCGTAGCGAGATTGAATATTGGTACCCCCAAATCTTCCAAAAATAAACGAAAAATATACCTACTCAAAAAAGCAGATAAAACTTCACTTGACGCCATCCTGAAAGATCATCTCCACTCCTTCCAAATTAATAATATAAGTGCAGACCACCAAATAAATTAACGGACGATGGAGCCGATCCTCCATGGAACACAAAACGGGTCAGAATACTGCTGCAGAAACAACGAAGCAAAAATGCCAAATTTAAACAGACGCTAAATCCCCAAGATTGGCGATCTTTTATAGAAGCTCGAAATTTAGCGCTGACTTCAATGCGAGATGTTTATAATAGTTTCCACAAGGAAACTTTGTCTCGAAACCTGGCAGAAAATCCAAAGAGATTATGGTCGTATGTTAGCAGCAAGAAACAATCAGTGCCTTCACTGCGCGATTGCAATGGAGATATTATCGAAGACAGTGCTGTCAAAGCAGAGTTATTAAATACAGCCTTCCAAAATGCCTTCACAAAAGAGGCCGAAGTAAATATTCAAAATTAGAATCAGGAACAGTTGCCAATATGAGTAACGTGGAACTAATATCCTCGGAGTAGTGAAGCAACTTCAATCACTTCATAAAAGCAAGTCTTCTGGTCGCTCGACGAAAGATCCTTACCCAAAGACTGGAAAGTTGCACAGGTCACAGCAATATTCAAGAAAGTTAGTAGGAGTAATCCACTTAATTACAGGCCCATGTGATTAACGTCGATATGCAGCAGGATTCTGGAACACATATTGTGTTCGAACATTATGAATTATCTCGAAGGAAATGGTCTATTGACATACAGTCAACATGGGTTTAGAAAACATCGTTCTGGTCAAACACAACTAGCTCTTTATTCCCATGAAGTGTTGAGTGCTATTGGCAAGGGATTTCAGATTGATTCCGTATTTCTGATTATCCGGGAGGCTTTTCACACTGTATCACACAAGCGGCTTGTAGTGAAATTGCGTGCTTATGGAAGATTGTCTCAGTTATGTGACTGGATTTTTGATTTCCTGTCAGAGAGGTCACAGTTCGCAGTAACTGACGGAAAGTCATCGAGTAGAACAGGCGTGATTTCTGGCGTTCCCAAGGTAGTGTTATACGACCTTTGCTATTCCTTATCTATGGAAACAACTTCGGAGACAATCTGAGCCGACGTCTGAGGTTGTTTGTAGATGAAGTCATCAGAAGATCAAAACAAATTGGAAAACTATTTAGAAAATATATCTTAATGTTGCGATATTGGCAGTTGACCCCAAATAGCGAAAAGTGTGAAGTCATCCACATGAGTGCTGAAGGTAATCCGTTAAACTTCGGTTACACAATAAATCAGTCAAATCTTTCTTTATTTCTCCTCCCGAACAGGCCATGAAGGCCCAACGGTACCGACCGTCCGCCATCTCATCCTCAGCCCATAGGCGTCACTGGATTCGGATATGGAGGATATGTGGTCAGCACTTCGCTCTACCCACCGTATGTCGGTTTCCGAGATCGGAGCGGGTACTTCTCAATCAAGTAGCTCCTCAGTTTGCGTCACAAGGGCTGAGTGCAACCCGCTTGCCAACAGCGCTCGGCAGTCCCATCCAAGTGCTAGCCCAGCGCTTAACTTCGGTCATCAGTCAAACTGAAGGGCGCAAATTCAACTAAATACCTAGGAATTACAATATCGAACAACTTAAATTGGAAGGAACACATATAAAATGTTGTGGGGAAGGCTAACAAAAGACTGCGTTTTATTGGCAGGATTGGTAGGACACTTAGAAAATGTATCAGATCTACTAAGGAGACTGCCTACACTACGCTTGTCCATCCTCTCTTAGAATACTGCTGCGCGGTGTGGGATCCTTACCAGATAGGACTGACCGAGTACATCCAAAAAATTCAAAGAAGGTTAGCACGTTTTGTATTATCGCGAAATATGGAAGAAAGTGTCACTAAAAAATGGTTCAAATGGCTCTGAGCACTATGTGACTTAACATCTGAGGTCATCAGTCCCCTAGAACTTAGAACTACTTAAACCTAACTAACCTAAGGACATCACACACATCCATGCCCGAGGCAAGATTCGAACCTGCGACCGTAGCGGTTGCGCGGTTCCAGACTGAAGCGCCTAGAACCGCTCGGCCACTTCGGCCGGCTGTCACTAAAATGACACATGATTTAGGCTGGACATCATTAAAACATAGAGGTTTTTCGTTGCGACGGAATCTTCTCACGAAATTCCCATTACCAACTTTTTCCTCCAAATGCGAAAATATTTTGTTGACACCGGCCGACATAGTGAGAAACGATCACCACAATAAAATAAGTGAAATCAGAGCTCGTACGGAAATATTTAAGAGTTTTTTCTTTACGCCCGCTATACGCGATTGGAATAATAGAGAATTGTAAAGGTGGTTCGATGAACTCTCTGCCAGGCACTTAAAAGTGATTTGCAGAGTATACATGTAGATGTAGATGTAGAAAAAACTGATATTTCATGACATATTCATATTTGGCGCACAGTGCTGAACGTCTCACTTCTATTAGAAGAAAACATCATTTTCATTCCCTGAGACGTCGGAATTTCGACTTTCTCCTCTATGAATCGTAGATAGTGCTCTTTCAGTCCTCGTAGTATCTCCTTGAACCTGAAACTGGCGTTTTGCGGTTAAGTGTAATTTTTATTTGCTGGGCAGCAGCGTGAATTAAACAACAATACTACGTACACCGTAATTAAAACGTGCCTCTCTATCTTCGGGTCCAATATTACAATGACATTTCAGTTTCTGCACACATGACAAAACAAACAGTATTGTTGGAAGCTTCTCACCCTCCAGCACTTCTATTGCACCTCTCAGTGGCTAAAAAAATGTCACGAATCTTTCGAGGTATTTTTATCGTAACCCATGATTCAGAGGTGACTGTCTTCTGAAGCATTTCCTCGATTTTGTCGTACTGCCTAACTACATATTGTAGCGTTTAAACAAGCTGTTCCACCTAGTTTCCGTTTCCTGCTTCAAGCTTGTCTGTGTCGATTTCACGTTACTAGGTTTCTTTATGAAACGGATAGTATCTTTGGCAGCCTAAGTGCTCAAATGGACCAATGCTATCTCATTTTTCAAATAATTGCCATCGAAAATGTGTCAGGGCTGCGTCCAAAATATGCGCAATGCATACATAATGCTGCAAGTCCTCAGAATTTTTTTTCTTCTCACAAAAGTGAGTAGTCACCAAGACCGTATTTCGCAGTGCCTAGTCTTGATAAACGAAGAGAGTAGTAGAAGAGCTTTTCTCTCATTGTTTCGTGCTACGGTCGAAGGATGAGGCAAAACATTGGAGACGTCTACATGTTCCAATTCTGATGTGACTTTTAGAAGCTGCCGACATGAAGTGGGAAATACTACTCCTCATGTTAACTTAAATCGACGAAGATCCCTGGCACACATTTTTATACACCTTTTTAACTACCGGAACTTTTAGTAAAACTGGCAATGTTTCTGCGCGTCAAGCCGTTACGAGCGGCGCTCTGACGGCTAAGTCCCTGTGACCACTTCTTGCCTATACGTCATCCCAGCGGTCACGCCAACAGAGGGCGCTGACTGCTTACTACAATCTGTTTTCATTGATTTGACATTTTTCCCTATTGTTATTATGTATGTCATATTTTTATCTAAACTTCGCCACAAGAGCATATCAGAATTATTGTCACTTAACTATTTCCTTTTTAACAATTTAAGCTACTTTTTAAACTATTGCATTTTATTACTCTAATGACTTAAGCAGCTGGTAAGCCTACTACAGACTGTACCGTCTTTTAATTCAATATAGTACGATTATATCGTTGAGGAATATGTGTACACCTACATTGCGGCATCTGGCGAACTATCGACGCAAACATTTTGTGGCTACTGTACGGCAGTTTGTTTTGAGCACTATCGCTGTTAACAAAAGGACAAGTATACACCATAGTCTGTCTATGGGCAACGATGCTGAGCTGATTTTGTGTTTATCTTTTGACGATGCCATTACAGCTCCATTATATTAGTACATGTTTTTAAAACAGGTATGCCTCATCAATTTTAAAGCGCATGATTTTCACATGTAAGTCAGCAACACTTTTCATTCTGGCCTTCTTTTTTATTGCTTTAAGCTGTAGATAATCCACTAGTTGTATTTGTGTGTTTCCAATGTTTTGCTACACATCTGAAAATGGTAATGCAGACCGAAACCGGTAGTTTGAGGAGCTAACACGTTTGTCATCATAGACGGAAATAAAGAAATTTATTCTGAACTTTTTGGATCACTGTTGGATTCGACACCATGTCGCAGCTTGTGAGATCCCTATCTTTTCCTGCACACCCTTCAACCCTATGGAGCACATTCTCTTCTCCGACAGTACTTC